>NC_060123.1:293980449-294313566 GCF_021461395.2 Schistocerca americana | reverse complement strand
GGCACGGCAATACGCCTAGGTATTTATAGACTTGAGTGTATCGACCAACACACCAAAATAGAGGATCCGAACATTAGTTGATTGTTTTTCCTACTCATCTGCATTAACTTCGATTTTTCCACATTCAGAGCCAGCTGCATTCATCACATCAAATAGAAATTCTGCCCGAGTCATCCTGCATCAAGCTACAGACTCTTAAATGCGACATTTTTCCGTTCACTACAGCGTCAAAAGTCAACAGTCACAGATCGCTGCTCACCCAATCCCCGACAAGAGCGCTCCTACAATTCCCTGGAGCTCTACACAGACGATGCGTATGTCTACACAGCCATATATAATCCAGTGAAGTTACCTTGGGACGTTTTACGCAGCATCTGGTGGCGATTCTTATTTGATTTCCTTAGTTCTCACTCCAAAATATTCTTTTCTTGTTACTTCCAGTGTCGAACTGTTGTGAAACTGACATTGGTATAAGGTGCCACATTGAGTTTAATGTTACAGTGGCAGCGACAGATATGGAGATGAGTGTAATTCTTTTCCTGATTTTGTAGTTCTATGTGCATTACTCAAACGACTTGAGTTTCTCCTTGTCCAAAACACAGTTTCTTTCGAGAGAAAGTGACGTAGCTTTCAGATTCGAATTTTCCCAGACTGTTACCTGAATTACAGCAGGCCTTTATGCTCTAAGCTTTCACAGTTGTTACGAGTTCCGTAGCATTCCAAATATATGACCTTCACTCAAAGCGAAGTGGTTCTCGTCTTCTGTATCTTCCTGGTGACGCAACCACTAGCTGTAATATGCGGGACGATTATTTCTTACATTCCATTGTACAGAGTACACGCTGTTTGGATTGTCTGGATTTGAAGAATTAACCCATCACTTTCGTCAGCATGCAAGTTTGACGAATTATCGCATGAAACTAACCAGGTAGGTGGAGTGTTAAGCGACCATAATGAAGGTAGAATACTTTTCGATCTGTGGTATATTTTATCGACCCCTGTACAAACAAGTAGACAGACTACCATTTGCCTTCAGATTGCGTCGCTCTTGACTGGTGAACAGGAATTATGTGTTTCCGAAGAGAAAACAGAAAGGAATTTCTTCATAATGAATGCTTTCGAGTGTAACTTAGCACGAACACTCACTATGAAAAGTCAGCCGCTCAATATTTCTCAGAACGAAGTGTTTCTTTTTCACATACAGAGGGGTCTAAAAAAATGTATCCACTGTTTAAAAGTCCATAACTGGCAAACTAATTGACGGAGTTGTCTCATCTTTGGTAGTGTAATAGTTTGTAGTTCCGGCAATCACCACACAAGCGTTGTATTGCGTTGTTTTGTTTGTGAGATGACAGTCGCCAGAAAGTCAGTGTTTTGTTCTTAGTTGCACGTAGTTACTCGAGTAAACATGGCTGGCACAAGGCTTACATTCGATGAAAGGTTCAAATGGTTCAAATGGCTCTGAGCACTATGGGACTTAACATCTGTGGTCATCAGTCCCCTAGAACTTAGAACTACTTAAACCTAACTAACCTAAGGACATCACACACATCCATGCCCGAGGCAGGATTCGAACCTGCGATCGTAGCAGTCGCGCGGTTCCGGACTGAGCGCCTAGAACCGCTAGACCACCGCGGCCGGCTATGAAAGGAAGTCAGTTTTGATGTGGTATTTTAAGTACGAAAACATTAATGAGGTTCAACGGCAATGGCAAAATGAGTATCAAACAGAGCCACCGACTCGTTTAACGATTCGTCGCATTCGAGACAAATTTGAAGCCGAAGGCTCTGTTAAAGATGTACACAAACAACGATCTGGACGATCTGTAACAGTGACAAGTCCAGCTAACTCCCGTCCTTTGTTGCAACAATACACTCGCTCACCACAGAAGTCTGTGAGGCAGTGTGACCTTGAACTGGAGTGAGTCGCTCAAGTGTTCGGCGAATTTTGAAGACAGCAAAGTGGAAGTGCTACACCCCACGATTGCAATGAACGAGGACGACCCAGATCGTAGAATGGAGTACTGCGAGTGGTTTACTAACATGGTGCGCAACGATGAAGATTTTGCAGAGATGATCGTGTGGTCTAATGAGGCACAGTTCAAACTCAATGGTACAGTAAATCGCCACAATTGCATCTACTGGGCCGCCGAAAATCCGAACGTCCATGTAGACAAAGCCGTGAATTTGCCAGGAGTAAATGTGTGGTGTGGGTTGTCTTACCGGTGCTTGATTGGGCCATTCTTCTTTGACGGCACAGTTACCGGTGAGGTGTACCTTCAGAAGCTTCAGACATCTATTTTACCTGCCATCCGAGACTTTTATGGAGACGGAAGAGTTTACTTTCAACAAGATGGTGCCCTAGCCCACTACCAAAATCGTGTTAGGGCGTATCTCGACGAAAATCTACCAGGAAGATGGATAGGCCGTAGAGGTGCTGTGGAGCATCCACCACGTTCCCCAGACCTAACTCCTCTGGATTTTTACCTGTGGGGAACACTAAAGCACGTCGTTTATGGATAAAAGCCACGCACACTGGATGAACTTCGAGAATCCATCGTACATTCATGTGCAAATATCAAAGTGAACACGTTGCAGTCAGTAGTTCGCGCTGCAGTTTGACGGCATCGTTTGTGTGTAGATCTTAATGGTGACCATTTCGAACACCTACAGTGATATCTTTAAGTTGGACTTAAGCTACACTTTCACCAAAAATGAGACAACTCCGTGAATTAGTTTGCAAGTTATGGACTTTTAAACAGTGGATACATTTTTTTGGACCCCTCTGTATAATGACATCATCCCGTACGAGAACCAATAATATTTTATAGTTATTTTTCTGGTGACTCTGACAAATTTTGCGACAGTGCGCGACATGGTAAGGCAAAAGACGGAGGATGGGATACTTTTTTGTTATTTTGTGTATGCTTTATTCACATACTGGTCAGCCAGAACATTATGACCATGGACCTACTATCGATATTGACTCTTACGGGTGATAGCAGCGTCACCTGGCGAGAAGTGACTGCTACTAAGACACACGCACGAGGCATGTATTATCAGTAAGCGTGCTGTCCGTGTGTACTGTGGGAAAAGCGCGCTATCTATCTGACTCTGACCAGGGGGAGACTATGATGACCTGGAGGCTCGGCACGAGCATTTCGGAAACTGTACGATTTGTTGGGTGTTCGAGAAGTGCTGTGGTGAATGTCTTCAACACGTACAGAAACCAAGGTGAAACCACGTCCAGATGTCGTGGGATAGGGCGATCACGCCTCATTACAAATGTCGGAAGTCGTAGGCTGGGCAGCCTCGTAAAACAGGAAAGACGGCGAACTCTGGCGGAGCGAACATCCTACTTTAATGTTGGGCAGAGCACGAGTGCATCTGAACACACAGTGCACCGAGCACTCCTAACGATGAGCCTCCGAAACTGACGACGCATGCACGTGCCAGAGTGTAGCACCCTGCTGATAAGAAAAAAATACATGTTAAATTAGTCGCTGCTCATTTTATACTTGATGGTCCATCTGTTATTGTAGGCTATAATTTAAATTTTAGTTTGGATGATAATGATACGTTTTCTCATGGGAATGGTTGATTTAAAGTGGCTTTTGTAAGACGATGTGGTGGTGTAAGTAATGTTCCTGATCTCGAGAGTTTTTCAGAGCTTATCGCAGTTATCATGTCGGGCAACAAGGTAATAACAATTTTGAAAAATGCATGGGCACGTGACCATCGGACCTGGACGCTAGGGCAGTGGCAGAATGTTGCACGGTCTGATGAATCCCGATATCTTCTCTATCATGCTGATGGGAGGGCGTGAATCCGTCGTCGTCCAGAGGAACAGCTCCTTGACTCCTGTTCTGCGGGACGGAGACAAGCTGGCGGCGACTCCATTATGCTCTGGGGAACATTCGCGTGGGCAACTGTGGGCCCATTGGAGCTTGTTCAAGGCACCGTGACGGCCAAGCAGTATCGTACACAGGTTGCAGACCACTGAACCCCTTCATGACGATCATGGTTCCCCACGGCAGTGACATTTTTCAACAAGATAATGCGGCATATCACAAGGCAAGGAGTGTGATGGAGCGGTTCGAGGAACACTGGCAAGTTCCAGTTGATGTGATGGTTCCTCAACTCGCCATATCTGAACCTGATCGACCACACTTGTAAGGTGACCATATTTTCTAGACTCAAATTCGGGACATTAACATATTTCCTAGGCCCAGATCCGGGACACATTAAAAATTTTGCGAAATAGGCTATATTTATTTATTATATGAGAAGAAGGTTTCAGTTAAATGTAATAAATACAAAATATCAATTAAATTTGTTGCAAAGAAAAGCACTAAGATGAACGAGTGTGATCAGGGCAACTGTATTTATCAGTGCTCTGAATTTTCTTTATCAAGTCTGTATTTTTCAACAACATATGAAAAAACTCGACACAAGGTTCATCATAATTTATTCTACTTACTAACATTGCTTTTATGGTTTCTACAGCCAACTGTGTTTTGTCACTGGTCCATATATTGTTCATGTGGCAAAATACCCTTTCAGTAGCAGCATTAGTGCCAGGAAGGCAGAAATAAACTCCACTAGCTTGAGTACATTTGAGAATGGCACATGATTCTGGCTGAAATGAGAAATCATCTCAACCCATCTTTGACCTGGAACAGTGTTGTTAGCAGTGCATTCAATGATTTTCTCAGTGGTTACAAACTGTTTGACGCTGACATACTCATCATACATTACATTTTCTGCAAACTGAACATATGGCACAGTTTCGCTAACTAGAGAAGAAGTTCTTTCAATGTCATCCCATACAGGTATTTGATTCAAGGTAACCCAATTGTAGCAGTCCAAGTTCTGGAAACTTTTTTCAGTCCACTTTTTTAAGTAGGATAGAGCAGTTTCATAGAAAAATAATACAGCACCATGAAAGCTCTTTACCTCTGCTGGAAGCAGACGTGTTTGCACAGTAGAAACAGTTTGATAACGGTTTCTACAATTTTTCGTACCCTCTTGTCAAACAATTTCCCACCATAACTAAAGCTAATAATAAAATATACCGATACACGTGAAATGAATGTCTAATTCGGGACAAATTAGGTCATGATTGTTAATTTCGGGACAAACAGGTGGTCCCGAATTACCTTTGAAAACATTCGGGACAGACACACAAAAATTCCGACTGTCCCGAAAGAAACGGGACGGATGGTCACCTCAACACTTGGTATGTGATTGAACTTGGCGTCAGTGTTCATCGCCTCCCTCCCCGGGATTTTGCGGGAAATAGGTGACTTGTGTGTGCAGACGTTGCGCCAACTACCTCCAGCGACCTAGCAAGGCCTCATGACGCGTTGCTGTTGTTATCTGTGCCAAAGGTGGACATACCGGCTATTAGGTAGGTGGTTATAATGTTCTGGCTGATCAGTGCATCTACTAGTAAAGATTATCATTCAAATCCTGAACAATTTTCCATCCATTTGCTATTAATTTCTATCCCGAGTTAATAACCACATTTAATAATATCTCGTTTTTAGAGTTCCGTACATCAACCAATAAAAACGGAACCCTTATAGGACCTCATAGTTGTCTGTCTGTCCGACTGTTCAGAACCTATTTCTCAGGAAAGAGTTGACGTATCAAGTTTAAATTTATGTCACATATTAAGGTCTGAGGCCCCTTGGCGATGTAAGAAAGTGAAGTTTCTAAGCTAATGCAATTAAAAGATTTGGCCACTTATGTCACTATATTAGTAATCGCAAGCTCCCTCATCAAACCTTTAGGATACTGAATCATGAAATTTCACAAGAAGAGAGTTTTCACACTGCCACCAAAGGAAAAAAATCCGAAAATTGTTGGCTTGTAATTATACCAGACGAAAAAAGTTTTTTGTCAATTGTTATGAGACTCTCTGTCCATCTGTTAACGCCCCTTTTCCCCCAAGAAGACATGAGAGACGTAGCAAGTTGAAATTTGTATCACATAATGAGGTCTATACTTTGGTGGTGTAAAAATATTAAGCTTCAATGTCAGTTCAATCAAAAGATATGGCCGTTTATGTCATATTTTGATACTGCTGGACTCACTCATTACAACCTATAGGGTACTTCTCCTTGACACTGAATAACGGAATTTGGCAAAAAGAAAGGTTTCAAAGCACAAGCAAAAGAGAAGAATAAGAAAATTGTTGATTTGTAACTATATCACACGAAAACATTTTTCTTTTTTCATTTGTTATCCGACTTCTAACTTGAAGTTAAAACATTCTCGAGTGTCTTGGAATCCCTGGGACCGATATCTTGCCAGTATCATTGTCGATCAGAGGCAAAAATGGTAGGAATCCTCGATTCCTGTAATGGATCAACTGTCTATATACATAATTAATTTGTACGGAACCCTCAGTGCACGAGTCGTACGTGCAACTAGCCAATTTTGCTGACTGTCGAGTAGGTTTGAACAACATTAAAACAACCAGAGCAGTATGCACGAAATGTTTAGAACTGATGTAACGGAATCACATTCAATGGAAATTTACTTCGTTCATGGCAACCAGAGACAAATTTGCTCACATGCAATAAACATTCTAGACCGAACCATGCAACGTCGTAATAAAAAAAATTGAAACGTTCAACTGAACAGCAAACAAGTGAGTGTTCCAATTGGAGTGAGACCGACTGCATTATCTAGTGTACCAAATATGGTCAGTTATGTGCGTATATTCTTAAAGACGGTCGTCGTACCCTTGAAGATCCTTATTTCAAAAATAAGGACTTTTAGCGCGAAATGTGTCTTCTCTTACAGCTGCGCACTATTTTTCCGGTAGTTTTATTTTAATAGCAACCACAAAGTGAGCTTTTGTGAGTTACGTGACCACTCATTTGCGGCTAGTGCTCATATGTGGTTTTGGCTCTTTTCCACGTTTATAATTGGTTTTCCGAGCAACTGTCCCATACTACAGACGGCTCGCGCCGAGCATAGTATTATCTGACATTTGTGTTTATGAGCATCAGTTGCTGTTGCTGATACCACTAAGACACTTGTGCGGCACGAACGAAAGTGATACTGATGTAGGAATCACCATATGTTTGTATAAGTGGCAGTCAAATGAAAACGTGACAGATGGAAAAAAGGTAAGTAAACTGTTTATTATTTCAAAAGTAATCGCCGTAATGTTAATACATTTGTCCCACTATGTGACACTACGATAAATTGCTTCATGGAAAAATATTTCCAGCTGTCTACAGAACCATGCACCCAGATGCACCCCATGCACCCAGATGTGCATCTCTTCGTGCGAGGCAAATCGGCGGCAACAAATGTCTTTCTTCAGGGTTTCAAAAATATGGAAATAGCATGGGGAGATATCGGGACTATATGGAGGATGTGTAAGAGCTTCCCAGCGTAACTTCTGCAACGTAGGCGGAACAACCTTGGCAACATATGGGCCAGCCTCTTCGGACGAAGAGGTGCACGTCTGAGTAAATACATGTTTCGTAGGCAACTGCAAACAATTTTACACGAAGATATTGGCCGTCTTGCCTCATAGTGAGAGAAATGTATTAACAGTTACGACGATTACTTTTGAAATAATAAATAATTTACTTACTTTTTCTCCATATGTCTCGTTTTCATTTGACAGCCCATTAAATGTCACGAATCCATTAAGCTTTCGTTTAACTTACAGTAGTTTCCGCTTTGCATGTAAATAACCATATCTGATCTCCCTTTATTCCTCACGGCGCTTGTTTCCTGGCTTTTCTGCCCAGCAAGTGTTACTGGGTATGACTCTTGCTTTCACACTGAAATATCTGCCCAATTAATTCTCTGACCTTTATTGGACAGCTCTCTGAGGTTAATTTGAGCACACGCTCCACTCAAGAATGGAAGCTTAATTCTGAAAATAACCTCTCAATTATGCCTTAGCCACTCTCCACCGTACAATTTTTCCTGGGGCGTTCCCAGCTTGACTTCCAGGATAGCCTTCTTCCGCTTCAGAAAAAATATTGTAACACTACCAGCAGCCGCTGTGAGAGACGATGTCTTCAAACGGGTTATGAGCTGTAATATATGAAGAATTACGTTCTTGGAAGAAGATTGATCTATCTACGAGGGGCATGTGGTCAGCAGTTTTCGTGACCAGTGCTGCTGCTATTCAGTCAGGTAGATCCTCAATAGGCCTCACAAGATCTGAGTGTACCCTGCTTGCCAACCGCACTCGGCAGACCCGGACTGTTCCCATCCAAGTGCAAGTGAACAGGCCATGAATGTCCAATGTCACTATCCAGCCACCGTATTATTCTTAGCCCTTACACGTCACCGGATGCAGATATGAAGAGGCATGTGGTCAGCACACCACTCTGACTCGTGATTGGAGCCGCTACCCTCCAATCACATAGCTCCTCAATGGTCCTAACAAGGGTTGAGTGCCCCCCGCTTGCCAACAGCACTCGGCAGACCCGGACAGTGGCCCATCCAAGTGCTAGCAAAGTGCTTAACCTCGGTGATCTGACTGGAACCGGTGTTACCACTGTGGCAAGACTACTTATCGTTAAATAAATCCGCTTGTGAAATGTCATTGGTTGCTCTGGTTGGGGGGAGGGGAGAGGTTTACTCTCATGTTTTCTGATCTACAAGTCTAATGGCTTAATAACTAGTTAATTACTACACTTCCTTACGCTATTCGTTGTCATCTATTTCGCTGATCAATAGAACTTGTTATTCTGTTTTAAAATATTTTCCAGTTAGAACAGTTATCAGTTAAAAGTTACCAATTTCAACAAAATTTCCTATACACTTGTCAGATTTTGATTGAATAAATTTAAATCTTTACGAGTGCTTGAAAACTGTGCGAGATGGACTGTAGTAGCGTAAACGTAAAGTCCGTGGCGCAAGCCCGTGACTCGACTATCGGCCTGAGTGCACGCAGAGTGCAGCCTTTCTATTTCGCCGCGACGCAAGGAGAGAGGTGCGTGGCGGGCACGACCACCCGGCCACCTTTTACTTTCAGGAAAGATCCCCGGTACTAATTTTTACAGCAGACTAAGTGGATCTGGGGCCGTCCTGGACGGACGGGAAAGAGGATAAATCCCCGCCCCATCCGGTATAGAACCAGGAACCTACAGGGTTGGCGTCGAGTGCTATACCCGGTAGATTAACATGAATAATGAAAGTAACGTATTCCACATAAATAGGCAGGAAGATCCATTTTTGTATAATTACGAGATAGCACAACAGTCACTGGAAGCAGTCACATCCATGAAATATCAAGTAATATCCGTACGAAGCGATTTAAAGTGAAACGACCACACCAAACTAATCGCAGGTATGGCAGATGCCAGACTGAGGTTCATCGGAACAATCCTTAGGAAATTTAGTCGCCGGCCGGTGTGGTCGTGCGGTTCTAGGCGCTTCAGTCTGGAACCGCGTGACCGCTACGGTCGCAGGTTCGAATCCTGCCTCGGGCATGGATGTTTGTGATGTTCTTAGGTTAGTTAGGTTTAAGTAGTTGTAAGTTCTAGGGGACTGATGACCTCAGAAGTTAAGTCCCATAGTGCTCAGAGCCATTTGAACAATTTTAAATGTAGTCCATCCACGAAAGAGATAGCTTACAAGACCCTCGTCCGAGCAGCACTTGAATATTGTTCGTCAAACTAAGAACCGTACCAGGTAGGATTGGTAGAGGAAATGAAAAAGGTCCAAAGGAGAGCAGTGCGTTTCGTCACAGATTCATTTAGTAAGCGCGAAAGCGTTACGGAGATGCTCAGCCAACTGCAGTGTCACACGCTGTAAGAGAGGCTTCAGCGTCACGCGTGGTTTGCTGTTACAGTTCAGAGCGTATATTCGTCGAAGAGTCAGCAAAAACATCGCTTCCTTCTACGTAGATCTCGCGAAAATACCGTGAAGGTTGACCTAGAGAGATGCGAGCTCGCACGGTAGCTCACCAACAGTCTTCCTTTCCGCGAACCTTTCGCGACTAGAACAGGAAAGGGGGAAAGTGAGTCATACAGAAAGTACTCTGCGACCCACCGTAAGGTGGCTTGCGGAGTGCAGATGTAGGTAAAAATAAAATACTAGTGAAATACGATCGCCGAAGTGCTGTACAGACATTATGACTAAAACTATAGCGGCATAAAAGTCATTCTGTTTGCGTAAAGATGGACGAGGGGCTGAGAATTAGAGGAGTGTAAGAGCTGTACTCTTCAAGTCACACACAAAACGAGATGGCGCAGTGCTGAGACACTTTTAGGACGGCGGTTGAAACTCCCGTTCGGCCATCTGCATTAATGCAGATGTCGAAATAGTGCCTTTGTATAAGGATACTGCCGAAATCCTTCTCCAGCCTTCCTTTTTCCGAGTTTGCACTCTGTCTCTAGTGACCTCATCGTCGGCGGGACTTTAAACACGGTACCTTACGGACGAGAAATAAGTAAATGTCACGGGCTTATTTCAAATAGTTTACAATGATCGTGAAAAGGACAGGGATAACGCATGTGATAGATGCCTGGAAACGCGGGCCTTACACGTTTTTTGCCTGTTGGGCGCGCCATTTTCCTGCTACCAGGATGTTGCTCGTAAGCGGGATTCCCTGCAGATGAGGATAAACGTGAAGTTCCGGCGCACTGAAGCCTTAACGGCACACCGTGCCTGTTTTAGAGACATGGTCTCGCAGGTTGCACTTTCCTCTCTCTGCGCCGTCACCTTGTGGAAATATGAACCGTTCCGTCGGCGAGACGCTAAAATGCAAACTTCACTGTTTCTGGGTAACGTGAACTAATTAGAGCGGTACTGTTACGTGCTTTACTCAGCAGCGGCCTTGGAAGACACATCGTAAACTGCAAATAAGCATTCCTTAACCACTGTAATGTATTAATATTTAGTCATCTCATCCGATAATGAATTGCTACTATCTGCGCTGTGGACGTTGAGACGATTTAACGAATTTCACAGCAGGCGTCAGCGCGCGTTCTAATACTAGTTTAAAGTTGCGGAGCTTTATAACTTTAGCAAGGAGTTTCTATTTCAAAACGATATACCGCTGTCAGTGGAAGAAACAAAGGGGTGGACTCGCTCAGCATTGAGAACGAGAATGCGTTTTGCGCATGTGCAAAGCTATTTCGCACGAGGTCCACCGAACCAATAAGAAAAGGAATTTCGTGTACTTTCTGGCGCGATCATGCAGAAGGTGTCTTTCCGAAATTACTGCTATTTGCCCCGAGAGGTCTATCATAGATAATTTCTTTGATTCAGTCGGCAGCAGAACTCGAATACATCGGCCTCCTCTCAGAAAAAAAGGACTAATCCTCGGGTAGCTAGGAGTCGTTGAAATGTGCTTCATCTACGTACACAAACACGTAAGTTTTGCAGTATTTTTTGTCTGACTTTCGGTCGGGAGCTGTGCTAGAATAGCAACTGCACAGCATGCTGATAACTAGGCTGCTGCGGAATCCTGCAGTTTGGCCGTGTTGTTTAAAACTCGTCACCACGGTTCATATGAGTCTTCAGGGATCAGCAGTACACGTTTTGTGTACCGAACAGTCTAAAGGTCGCATGTCATGTGGCTAGGTTTTTCTCGGTTTGTGTATTGGTCCCGTGTGTATCTACGACTTGTTTCGCGATGACGTTTGCGTGAATGTCACGAGGTATAATACGTTGTCACATATTTTTGGAACTTCTGCAGTCTGTAACACCATATGAAACCAACTGAAAAGTGGCGATCGGTATTTTTATCGCAGAGTGGCAAATAGCTTACAGACCACCTTCTCTCAATATATGACTGTAGTTGTGAAAGACTGGGTATTTATACTCTATCTTTGTCAGAAACAATATCATAAAACAGATTTTTTTATGATGATTGCATCAGCTGTCAGCTTTCACTTGGCTGTAGCTGATAATTGTGAGTTGAGCGTACTGTAAATGCGATTGTACTTTAGTTTGTTGAAAGCCTCAAGCTATCAGTGAATGCTGCGAAATGTTTTGTTTGCCAACAGTGTATTCGATGATCAAGGAAAGGTACTGGATTTGATAGTGACCGCCCGCGTAATGTAACTTACTTTGGACCATTTTCCGTAGCCTTTAAATTAAATTATCCCAACATTTTTCCCATACCTATGCTAGGAAAGAAAACTGCCGAGGGAATAACACTGTTCGTCTGAGCAACATGTTGCTATCATTTAAACGTTTCAGTGACATTAGCTAAGATTTCGAATATTCGTAGCTGAATTTGAGTGATTTCAGAAGTGAAAATGCAGGCCACTTCTGTCAATAACTATGACAGTAAAACTGATGTACAAAACAAACTGAATATTTTCTGTGAGATGCTTTATTTAAAAAACAGATGTTGAGTGTATTTATCCTTTCTTAAACTGTAGGTTTAGGTTTAGTATGTGGAAAATTGCTTCCCTAAGCGGCTGAGAAGAATTGCATTCGTAGTCTCACTACACAATTGTTGCGGCTGGTTGTGTTCTTCATCAACAATTTTTAACGGGCGCGGAGTATAACAACATCCAGCACGAATAAAATAAAATTCTTGCTGTATCGATAAAGACATAATATTTCAATGTAGATAACATTTTGTTGTATCCTAAAAAGTCTATTTCTAATTCTTGTCTCGAACAATGAAAGTATGCACTATAATGCCTGTCCAACATCAGTTGTCCAGATTATGTGATATGCAGGTTGCTGTTCCTGACTCGCGCGCATTCGGGAGGATGACGGTTCAATCCCGCGTCCGGCCATCCTGATTTAGGTTTTCCGTGATTTCGCTAAATCGCTTCAGGCAAATGCCGGGGTGGTTCCTTTGAAAGGGCATGGCCGACTTCCTTCCCCATCCTTGCACAATCCAATGAGACCGATGACCTCGCTGTCTGGTCTCTTCCACCAAATCAACCCAACCCCTAATATAATGCCTGTCCAACATCAGTTGTCCAGATTATCTGATATACAGGTTGTTGTTCCTGACTCGCGCACATTCGGGAGGATTACGGTTCAATCCCGCGTCCGGCCATCCTGATTTAGGTTTTCCGTGATTTCGCTAAATCGCTTCAGGCAAATGCCGGGATGGTTCCTTTGAAAGGGCATGGCCGACTTCCTTCCCCATCCTTGCACAATCCAATGAGACCGATGACCTCGCTGTCTGGTCTCTTCCACCAAATCAACCCAACCCCTGACTCGCGCGATGAAATTAAATTTAACGGCGAGTTAATGACCACTGGTCATTGCGGTGTTAGAGCTCTTCAGAACTAATCGGCGTATGATGGGACGTTACCGTTTCGTTGTGTGAAACGACGCTAACGTTTTGTGCAGAAGGAATTGTCGTACACGTGGGACGGCTATGAGCAGTTCGCAGAAGCTCTGCGGGAAGTGTTGAATGGTGACCACAGCCAATGAGGAAGCAAGCGTGCAGGCAAGAATGAGAGGGAACCTCGCAGCCCGTAGCTTCCGGCTGACTTCGTGAGTGTTGTGCGTGGTGCAATCCAAGTGCGTGTCAGCGGTGTTAAATACTGTACTAGTTTCACTCAGTATTCTCCTTCGGCCGTTCCCAACCGAGCGTGAGTGAAATGAATGGTCAGTAATCACAACAACTCGTTTACTTCCATTGCCTGAACTTTTGCCAGCGTTTTTCCTTGAATCTGTCTGCATATATGAGAGCCTTTCTTGTTTTCAGTGATCATGTATGCGATTCGAGACTCAGTGTTACAGACTGTCTATGTATCATCTTTTCGCCGCGGACAATATATGCGTGCTGAATAACGTGAATCAGCTGCACAGGAGAATAGAATCTGTGTAGTTGCCTGCTAACTTCCTGGGAACTACTTTAAGACGCAGTTCTCCTCTGGTTGTAAAATACAGTGTTGTCGTACTTTATACAGAAGCCTGAAATGGTGATGATATTTTGTGGACAAAATTTTATGAAAGAGAATAAAGTTACATTGTAAATTTGTTTCCAGCGAGGTCGATCGTATTGTAGTATTGCCTGGGAGACTATTTTGCTTTGCGCTGATTGCCCCCTTTCGTGAACGAAATGTAAATGCAGTAATGGTGTCTATCATCGTGCTCGTGACGACAAGATGAAAAAGATCCTGTGTTTGTCACAGGAAGACTGTTTTACAAGCTTGAAACCCACTTTTTTGTAGAAATAGCCCCATTTTAGGAAATTTCACTTTAACGCATTTCCAGTGAGTAGATTCCTTCCTTGTTGTACAAGTCTGGAACGTGTGCAAAATAATTTTCTGTGGCAGCCGTCACTTCATCGGACTAAAATCGTGCATCTGCCACACATTTGTACAGATGTGGGAACAGGCGGAAGTCAGAGGTGCTGTTGCCGGTGAATAGTGTGGAAGTATTAAAAAATGATTACTCCAGTTACTGCTGTTAACTGTTGCTGAAACACCTTTTGCTGCCTGCGAGAGATGAATTTTTTGTTTTGTTTCGTAGTCCTACTTTCTCCTCGTGTATCTCTTTAATTGAGTGGATCAAGAAGTACTGGCCAGTTATTTTTACTCCTTACAAAGTAATGAACTAATATTGTAATGAGAAAGCACTGAAAATAATCTTTCCAGGAGGAGTATTTGTTCTGAAAAACTCCGGACATCAATGGGAAGCTGATTTTCAAATTTGCTCTCGGTCATTATTCTACAAAGATAGCATCTTTCTTGCACAAAAGTTTCTTGTAGCTAATCCGTTACTTGATGGATACCGTGCTCCCACTTCTGAAGCTTAAGGTGTCCACTATGTAATACACCATTACTGGTCGATCGTCTATCGTTACATGGTGCAATGCCTTGATTTTACATGTCTGGTTGAAGCTATTTGACGTCCCTCACGTTGATAATCTTAAAGTACAAGGGAATTTGAATAGAGTTGTCCTTATCTTAACTGTTGAAAATTAAGAATCAGCTTACTTACTAATCCTGAGCAACATTGAATAAATTTCCACCAGTGATAAGCCGATTTTTTGTGGCGCCCCGGTATCCATTTGGTCGAAAACTCTAGAACAGGGGTATCCAAACTTTTTAGTCCGCGGGCCACATTGACTCCTCCACGAAGTCATAAGGGCCAAGATCTACCTAGTGGGATTAAAGCACCCTAGCACTCCATGATCACCATAATGTAAGGCTAAAGGAAAGATGAAATTGCAAAAATCTAAGGTTGTGGGAATAGCTAGCACTGAAACGAACTACGATTTTTATTTAATTACATAATTTTGATTGGTGGATGTACCTGACCGAAATTCTGGCGTATTTTATTCTGGCGAATTTCACCGACAAAAAAGTATGTCACTGCACATTCTGTATGTATTTTACAACGTAATCAAAAGAAAGTGAATCCTCGCTTAAGAAGCATCTTACATAATGACTGGTTACTAAGGCTAGTCGCCGAAGTGGCGTCCATTTGAGAGACTTGCGCCTTACTCGTGAGTAGAATAAAATGCAAAGAATTTTTGTACTTAAAATTTTTTCGCCAAACTAGTCTGTTAACAGTTCTTTTTTTTTTTTCTTCACTATCGCACGGAGCATGGTCTGTCTGTTTATTGTGGATAGCCACAAGTTTAACCATGACCTTCCGCTTTGTAAAGATAGAGCTCCGACAATGTTGCGGTGTATTGGTCGCGATAGGCCTCGAAACTCAATTGTTGGCAGTATAGGTACCACCTCAAATATTTGGCGGGCCGGATACCGGGGATGTCCGGACAGCTAACGCGGGCCGGTTTGCCGGCCCTCGCGGGCCGGTTTCGGCCCGCGGGCCGTAGTATGGAGACCCCTGCTCTAGAACACTTACTATTTGAAAGTGCGCCATAAACAAAACCATTCAGAAGAACAAATTGACACTTGATTTACACTACTGCGTAATACGAAGCAGTACAAAAAAGGCAATTTTATCGATATCAAGGACATCTCTATGCCAGGCCGTGCATGTTTCACCTTGGTCTCGTACTTAGTGTCGATGGCTGTTACGGCTGCATGTAGAGCTCAGTATTAAAATTGTATTTTTAATGAGGGCAAAGGGAACCTGAAATCCTCTGCTGCTGCATAGCATTCGCTGTACGATTAGCATCAAAGGCGTTTCCGATCTTCATTTCCCCATTTAACACACATACCGCCATTGGCAAAGTCAACTTGATCCATGAGAAAATCGAGAGACGGTGGGCATTCAGCTGAAGAGATTAACATACAATCCGATAATGAGAAGCGTGGGCCACGACCTCTCCTTTCCTCTTTCAGTTGTCGAAGGGGCTCGTCATTGTAATGAATACAACTGTATCGCTTTTTTCTTGTATACTAACCTTGAAATGTATAGGTAACTACTTAATGTGATTTCCTCAACCCATGTCAGTCACTGTATTTTGCAGCCAAGTCAAAGTGACCATCATTTATCAGCAACATAATATTGACACATAGTTAGCTACTAGATACACATAGCTCCCAAATTGAGGCTTGATTTATAGAATATAGGGATCTGATTTCGTTGGTTCATCAAATATGTGAAATGGAGCTATAAATGCCAATCATCCACGATGATGTTTTTCGAATAAAAGCGAAACCGATCTGGTGAAATATTTCTTAATTAACAGTACGCTTAAGACAGTAAAGAAAAAAATTACTTGTTCTATAACAATAGCTGCTGCGATCCAAGATCATACAAACATATTACAGTGGTGCTTTAGAGAAGATGAACTTCTTGGGCAAGATCGCTTCCAGACAACCTTTATTGTTGATTACCGTGAGCATATTTACCATCTTCAGTTCTCGATAAGAGGTTAGTGCATGTCTCCTATAACAGCTGTACAAGTACTCTTTCTAAAACATTGCCAGGTATGTGAAGGATGGGCGATTCCTCACCAAGTCAAGGTTAGAAAAATGGTTCAAATGGCTCTGAGCACTATGGGACTCAACTGCTGAGGTCATTAGTCCCCTAGAACTTAGAACTAGTTAAACCTAACTGACCTAAGGACATCACAAACATCCATGCCCGAGGCAGGATTCGAACCTGCGACCGTAGCGGTCTTGCGGTTCCAGGCTGCAGCGCCTTTAACCGCACGGCCACTTCGGCCGGCCCAAGGTTAGAACCACAATATACAGACTACAGCAATTCGCCAAATGCTCGTGTCCCATACCACACTCTACTGTGTACTTCATTGCAGCTGGGCACCGCTAATCTAGCTAGGATCCCAACCGTCAAATAGCTATCAAACCATTATTATAACGCAAAAATTTCATATTATACCAGCTACGTGATTATGATAACAGTATTTCACAACAGAAAGCTCACGGTTGGTTCATAGGTGCCATATAATCGTAAGCTCCACCTAGACGTGCATTTGAACATGGCATTGTAAGCCGAAACAGTCAAGCATGTTGTGCAGACATATCTAGAGACAAGCAAGTAAGTATTACATTGCAACTACTGGAATTGAGTTCTTGTGAAAAGGTCTCGCACTGCTCACATCTTTTGTCCCTCTTCCTCTGCGCATTGACACACTAACACCTTCTTTGAATTCTGGTGGTGTAGAGGTACCATCGATTATTTCGATGATCATACCAGTCAGCTTTCCACCGGGTATATAAAATCCCACTGGTATTCCATCAGGTCCAGGTATTTGTTTGAAAAGAGACATTTTTACAATGAGGTCCAAAGAAACTGGTACACCGGCCTAATGTCGTGTAGAGGCCCCGCGAGCATGCAGAAGTGCCGCAGCACGACGTGGCATGCACTCGACTAATGTTTGATGTAGTGCTGGAGGGATCTTACACCATTAGTCCTGCAGGGATGTCCATAAATCCGTAGGAGTACGAGGGGGTGGAGATCTCTTCTGAACAGCACGTTGCAAAGGCATCCCATATATGCTCAATAATTTTCATCCTGGGGAGTCTGGTGGCCAGCCGTAGTGTTTAAACTCAGAAGAGTGTTCCTGGAGCCACTCTGTACCAATTCTGAAAGTGTGAGGTGTCACATTGTCCTACTGGAATTGCCCAAGTTCGTCGGAATGCACAATGGACAAGAATGGAAGAAAGTGATCAGACAGGATTCTTACGTACGTGTCACCTGCGAGAGTCATATCTAGACGTAACAGTTGCCCCATATCAGTCCCACTACACAGGCCCACATCATTACAGAGCCTCCACCAGCATGAACAGTCCCCCCTGCCGAAGTGGCCGTGCGGTTAAAGGCGCTGCAGTCTGGAACCGCAAGACCGCTACGGTCTCAGGCTCGAATCCTGCCTCGGGCATGGATATTTGTGATGTCCTTAGGTTAGTTAGGTTTAACTAGTTCTAAGTTCTAGGGGACTAATGACCTCAGCAGTTGAGTCCCATAGTGCTCAGAGCCCTCATGAACAGTCCCCTGCTGAAATGCAGGGTCCATGGATATATGAGGTTGTTTCCATACCCGTACACGTCCATTCGCTCGATAGAATTTGAAACGAGACTTGGCTGACCACGCAACATGTATCCAGTCACTAACAATCAAATGTCGTTGTTGACGGGCCCAGGCCAGGCGTAAAGCTGTGTGTCTTGCAGTGGGTCTTCGGCTCCTAAAGCCCATATCGATGATATTTCGTTGAACTGTTCGCACGCTAACACTTGTTGATGGCCCATCATTGAAATCTGCAGCGATCTGCCGAAGGGTTGCACTTCTGTTACGTTCAACGATTATTTTCAGTCTTCGTTGGTCCCTTTCTTGCAGGATCTTTCTCCGGTCGCAGCGATGTCGGAGATTTGATGTTTTACCGGATTCGTGATGTTCACGGTACACTCGTGAAATGGTCGCACTGGAAAATCCCCTCTTCATCGCTATCTCGGAGATGCTGTGTCCCATCCTCGTGTGCCGACTATAACACCACGTTCAAACTCACTTAAATCTCGATAACCTTCTTTTGTAGCAGCACTAACCGCTCTGACAACTGCGCCAGACACTTGTCTTATATAGGTGTCGCCGACCGCAGCGCCGTATTGTGAGTGTTTACATATTTGAATACGCATTCATATACCAGTCCCTTTGGCGCTTCAGTGTATAATGCGAAGCAGCTCTTCACCAGAAACAGTTGTCAGCAGTTGTATATCGTCATCAGGAACCGAATTTTTATGTATTTAATTGGAATTAAACAATTTGCTATTTTTATTAATACAGAGGGGTCCAAAAAATGTATCCACTGTTTAAAAGTCCATAACTTGCAAACTAATTCACGGAGTTGTCTCATTTTTGGTGAAAATGTAGCTTAAAGTCCAACTTAAAGATATCACTGTAGGTGTTCGAAATGGTCATCATTGAAATTCACACACAAACGATTCCGCCGAACTGCAGTACAAACTACTGACTGTAACGTGTTTACTTGTATATTTGCACATGAATGTACGATGGATTCTCGAAATTCATCCAATGTGCTTGGCTTTTGTCGATAAACGACGTCCTTTAGTGTTCCCCACAGGTAAAAGTCTAGAGGAGTTAGGTCTGGGGAACGTGGTAGATACTCCACAACACCTCTACGTCCTATCCATCTTCCTGGTAGATTTTCGTCGAGATACGCCCTAACACGATTTTGGTAGTGGGCTGCGGCACCATATTTTTGAAATTAAACTCTTCCTCCGGCCGCGGTGGTCTAGTGGTTCTAGGCGCGCAGTCCGGAACCGCGGGACTGCTACGGTCGCAGGTTCGAATCCTGCCTCGGGCATGGATGTGTGTGATGTCCTGTCCTTAGGTTAGTTAGGTTTAAGTAGTTCTAAGTTCTAGGGGACTGATGACCACAGAAGTTAAGTCCCATAGTGCTCAGAGCCATTTGAACCATTTTAAACTCTTCCGTCTTCATACAAGTCCACGATTGCAGGTAAAATGGATGTCTGAAGCTTCTGAAGGTACAACTCATCGGTAACTGTGCCGTCAAAGAAGAATGGCCCAATGAAGCCCCGGTAAGACAACCCACACCACACATTTACTCCTGGCAAATTCACAGCTTTGTCTACATGGGCGTTCGGATTGTCGGCGGCCCAGTAGATGCAATTGTGGTGATTTACTGCACCATTGAGTTTGAACTGTGCCTCATAAGACCACACAATCATCTTTGCAAACTCTTCATCGTTTCGCACCATGTTAGTAAACCACTAGCACTATTCCATTCTATGATCTGGGTCGTCCTCGTTCATTGCGTGTAGCAATCATGGGATGTAGCACTTCCACTTTGCTGTCTTCAAAATTCACGGAACACTAGAGCGGCTCACTCCAGTTTCAGGGGCGCACTGTCTCACAGACTTTTGTGGTGAGCGAGTGAATTGTTGTAACACACGACGGATTTGTTACTGTTACAGGTCGTCCAGATCGTTGGCTGTGTACATCTTTAACACAGCCTTCGGCTTCAAATTTGTCTCGAATGCGACGAATCGTTAAACGTGTCGGTTGCTCTGTTTGATACTCATTTCGCCATTGCCGTTGAACCTCATTAATGTTTTCGTACTTAAAATACCACTTAAAAACTGACTTCCTTTCATCGAATGTAAGCCTTGCTTCAGCCAAGTTTACTCGAGTAACTAGGTGCAACTGAGAACAAAACACTATCTGGCAACTGTCATCTGACAAAACAAATCAACGCAATACAAAGCTTGTGTGGCGATTGCCGGAACTACAAACTATTACACTACCAAAGATGAGACAACTCCGTCAATTAGTTATCCAGTTATGGACTTTTAAACAGAGGATACATTTTTTTGGACCCCTCTGTATATCAAAGCAGTTTTATATTTAATTGTTGGTGTTATTAACTACAGAAAGCAAACAGTGGCACTGACCAAAAAAGTCTATAAAACTGTATCCTGGTTCCGGTCCTGGTGCTGGGCATGATGCAACTGTGTGTCACGCATTGTGCGGCCTGCGCTGGCGTGGACTGAAAATAGCGCGCCACCTCGTTTGGCGTCAATTATTAACTAAGTGCCTCGTCTGTGTGCGCAGGTGACACGTCGCCTCGGCGCGCTCCGAAATGTTCCTGCTTCTCCTTCTCCTGCTGATACCTGCTCAGCACGGCGGAAAGCACAGCCCAGGTAAGTTGCCATATCGCTCATCTCCTCACCCCTCGCACAGGGTCGAGGGCCCGGTAGAAAGAAGTGACACCTCACCATGGCCCTTGCAGATCTTGTCACACGTTCCAGAATAGCCAGTGACGGTCGCACTCTTCCGAAGGTGGTGTCCCAGTTATTCACCCGAGCAACAAAGAAACAACGGAAGATTACATTTCGTCGGCTGAGGCGAACGACGTCAATAATGACTCAACGCCAGCCATATGACTGTTATGTGCTGGCACTTTAAATCGTCGTCATTCATCTCCTCCTCGCTCTCTCATTTATCCATTTTACCGTTTCTTTTGCGTGGGTCTGCGGCCAGAATAATTTATTCCCAACGTTTAACATGTTGCCAATTGATGTTTCCACCATACGTAGAGTGCTGAGATGAAGCTTCTCTCTCTCTCCCTCCCCCTCTCTCCCTCCCCCCCTCCTCTCCCCCTCCTCCCCTCCCACCGTCCCTCCCCCCTTGTCCTCCACCGAGCGAGGTGGCGCAGTTGTTAGACACTGGACTCGCATTCGGGAGGATGACGGTTCAATCCCGCGTCCTGCCATCCTGATTTAGGTTTTCCGTGATTTCCCTAAATCGCTCCAGCAAATGCCGGGATGGTTCCTTTCAAAGGGCACGGCCGACTTCCTTCCCCGTCCTTCCCTAATCCGATGAGACCGATGACCTCGCTGTCTGGTCTCCTTCCCCAAAACAACCAACCTTGTCCTCCCTCCCTCCCTCCCTGTCCACCCTTCCTTCTTCTATTTCCCTACCCCCTACATCTATATCTGTATCTACACCCACTTACACATTCCGCAACCTACCGTATGGTGCATGGTGGGGCGTACCTTGTACCACTACTACTGCCGGCCGCCGGCCGGTGTGGCCGTGCGGTCCTAGGCGCTTCAGTCTGGAACCGCGTGACCGCTACGGTCGCAGGTTCGAATCTTGCCTCGGGCATGGATGTGTGTGATGTCCTTAGGTTAGTTAGGTTTAATTAGTTCTAAGTTCTAGGCGACTGATGTCATCAGAAGTTAAGTCTCATAGTGCTCAGGGCCATTTGAACCATTTTGAACCACTACTACTCGTTTCCTTTCCTGTTCCACTCGCAAGTGCAACGAGTTCCGTACGAGCCATAATTTTTGTTGTCTTACTTTCGTTGTCCTTACGAAACATGTACGTTAGCGACAGTAGAATCGTTCCGTAGTCTGCTTGAAATTCCGGTTATTAAAATTTTATCAACAGTGCTTCGTTAAACTCAGGCTCAGATGAGATACTACCTGCAGACGTCACGGAGGAAAGGAAAACTGAAGAAGAGTGGGAAGGCTGCAGCCAAAAGACTCAGAAACAGTTGTTGTCAGCAACACGTAATGGCGGCGAAAACTGTGCCCATGTTTGAAAATTCGCAGAAAGTGCGTTGTCAAACGACCATAAGTTACAGAAATGAGCGTATTCACCTCACCAAAACGTGAGAAAACACTGCAACGTCAAAGCCATGAAAAGTTGTAGATTGTGTAGCAGACTAGCTACATGTAAGTAAGAAAATAAAATAACCTACTGAAGATAGCACAGAAAGTGCTGAAACATGTCAGGGTAAAACGAAACTGAAAAGGTGTCCTGCATAAGGCGGAATTCTTCGTCTTATCGTTTCTATCCTTCACGTTAAAGGAAATGTACGATAATGTTGTACTGTGTTTGGCAACGTATGTGGAGGAGAAGCAGAAGCATTAAGGAAGGGACCGAAGTCGATGAGGTAACTACGGCTAATGCATGTAAATAAAGTGCAATGGGCGGTACATGTTGCCTGGCGAATGGATGGGGGATCATAATACAGGGTGTCCAGAAAAGGACTCCCTGATTTCAAAATTAAATATCTCGAAAACAAAGATCGATAGAGGAATGCAGTAAACGGTATGTTTATTGTGAAAGCTGTAAGAAGTTTATACAGCAGTTTGAAATAATAGTTACAAAAGCTGCTAACAGATGGCGCTGTACACTGTACAGCTCATGTCAGCATACATAAGTGAAATAATCGTATGAAAACAATCTTTGCAAACAATCAAATCACAATGTTTTCAAAATGTTCACCATTGGCACTACAGAGGTGGCGCAAACGAAGAATGAAATTCGCCCTCACATTTCGTAGTGTCTCAACCGAAATGGATTCACATGCCACAGAGATCGCCGAGTCAAGTTCGTCCAGCGTGGCGGGATGCTTCGGGAAGACCATGTCTTTCACTGTGCCCCACAAAAAAGTCACAGGGAGTCAAATCCGGCGAATATGGAGGCCAATCCATGCCTGCACCAGTAAATTTGGGATATTCCAAAGCAATGACTCGATTCCGGAAGTATTCCTCAAGAAAGCGAAACACTTGTTCGGTCCGATGTGGTCGGGCTCCATCTTGCATAAACCATTCAGTACCTGGTCGATCCTCTAATGCTTGCTGTGTGGCGACAAATTGTTCCAAAATTGCAACGTAACGTGCACCAGTGACCGTTTCTCGAATGAAAAAAGGGCCAATAATGCCTCTGCTGCATACTGCAGCCCACACAGTAACTTTAGGAGAATACAGGGGTTTCGCTTCACACTAATACGGCTTTTCGGAACCCCAAAATCGCCGGTTCTGCTTATTCACGTATCCATTCAGGTGGAAGTGTGCTTCATCTGTAAACCAGATGCAGCCAACATCAAATCCTTCGCTATCAATCATTGTGAGCATCTGATTAGCGCCGGCCGAAGTGGCCGTGCGGTTAAAGGCGCTGCAGTCTGGAACCGCAAGACCGCTACGGTCGCAGGTTCGAATCCTGCCTCGGGCGTGGATGTTTGTGATGTCCTTAGGTTAGTTAGGTTTAACTAGTTCTAAGTTCTAGGGGACTAATGACCTCAGCAGTTGAGTCCCATAGTGCTCAGAGCCATTTTTTTATCTGTTTAGCAAAGGCAACCCTTTGTTGCACAGCTCGTACGGGTATGGCCTGGTGCGTTTGAATTTTGAATGGAAACATGTGTAGGCTCTTTCTCAGTATTTACTGCGTGCCGGAACGCTTCAAACCAGTCTCAGATGCAATTCTACGGACGGATGACATTGGATTTCGCTGAATAATTCCAGAAACTGTGGCGATATTTCCAGGCGTAACTGCGGTTTGCTTGCGGCCAACATGCCCCACTAGATCATCAGTTACGCTGCCTGTTCGTTGAAATTTTGCGAAGAGCGTACGAATGGTGTTCGCATCGGGTCCTTTTGGAACATTAAATCGTGTTTGAATACTTCGCCTTGTTGCCGTAGGACTCTCTTCTAACCTGTGATACTCTAGCACCAGAAAAACGCGTTGTTCAATGGAGTACATGGTTTTAATCTCTTCCTTCGGTACGCTAACCTCCTTTCACGTTTCAATAGTGGAACTGATCGCTCTGGGCTTCGGATCACTATTTATACTAGGCATTACGTATGGCGATTACAGCGCCATCTGTTAGCAGCTTTTGTAACTATTATTTCAAACTGCTGTATAAACTTCTTACAGCTTTCACAATAAACATACCGTTTACTGCATTCCTCTATCGATCTTTGTTTTCGAGATATTTAATTTTGAAATCAGGGAGTCATTTTCTGGACACCCTGTAGTTTGCGCATTGCTGTTTTGCTGTGAATGAAATAATTAAAAAAAACTTCATATTATCAGTTATTGGACGTATTTAAGTCATCAGTCATTAGTACTCAAATACTGATAAGTGTTGCATTGTACAACTGACTGATGGCTCTGTGGTCATGAAACCAGAAGCTAATTAAAAACGTTCATGCTTCCATAGTGTTAAAGTGACGAAGTCTCCTCTCCTTCCACCGGAATATGCTTCCTGTTTTGTGGTTAATGGCTTACAACAAATGTTGCGCGTCGAAGCACTGTTTCTAGAACAGTCAAGTGTGAATTTCGTGATGCGCATGCGTATATGAAAGATAAATACGTGAGCACTGTGCTGGCTGGTAGTACCGGCTGATCTGCAGGTGCCCTGTGACTCTACTGCGTTAGCCGCTGTCAGAAATAAGGGTGCAAACTATTCGCTAGGCGGCACTAAATGAGACAGTTCTTTTTTTGTGCGAAACCTGTATGTAAGATCTGCTTCAAAGTTCTAAATACCGTAACTCGAGTGCCAGTTAATATCCCTCTGTGCCTCGTGTTATTTTATCTGATCCTCTAGCCCAGAGGTGCTAAACCTTTTTAGGCTTCAGATCTACTACATGCAATTTAGTCCATTTAGAGATTTGCTAACGTAATAATTCATAAAGATCTAAGCACAAAACCATATCGTAGCCAAAATTAACCATTTTATGTACAGAAAATACAAAAAGCCAATTTACTCTTCATTAAAAGTTATAGGCCTACTACTCAATTTTTAAGATATTTCTCGTGTGAAAAAATTAAAATATACACTACCATAAATGTTGAAAAAAGTTTAATGAGATACTTGCCTTTGCTTATCTCTGGGAAGTTAACTATAATCTGGTGAATAATTTGTGAGAGCCAAATTTACATAGCGTGCAAATTGGATCAGTCAGCCTATTTTTACGCTTAGATTTCCCTGTGTGTTAATCGCTGAAAACGCTGCCTCGCATAGATAAGTTGACCCAAAAAACGACAAAACTTACAATGTTAGGCAAGATTTTTACACTCAATAATATCAGAAAGTTATTTTCGTTGTTTTCCGATATTAACTTCAATGTTATTTTGAAATCGAACTACTTCCTCTTCAAGTTCAGTCTCACTGCATAAGAAAAGAGTACTCATTTTACTTGAAGTATTTTCTACTCTTTTTGGAAAGGTTGAGCTACGAAAGCTAGAACAGGCTCCATTGTCTTGAAACCTGAAAATCGGTTTTCAAACTCTCCCTTCAGTGCTGTCAGCTTGGTCGTATACTTCTTTACCGATTTTTGACTGAATAACTTTTGTCGATACGACAGTTTTGATTGTATTTTAGGGTAGTGTCTCACATTTAGTTTCTGTGACTGTGCTATACAAAGGTCAAGTTTCTTCATGAAACACCGTACAGAAGATATAAGAGCTATAATAATTTGCTTCTTTCCTTGAAGTTCTTAGTTTAACTCATTTAGTTAGTTTACAGGTCCAACAAGCAGCTCAACTCATACAGTCGTGAGTAACCCTCATCTATTTCAGACACAAAAGATTTTATCGCTGGGAGAAGTTCTCTAAATCTGTTTAGAACCATACCTCTATACAGCCCTCGAACTTCAGTGTACAATAGCAGGTCTCCATATTGGCTATCCAATTCTTCTAATAGCACCCAAAATTTTCTTCTCTGTAGCGATTGTGAGGAAATTGACTTCACAATTTTTGTGACAAAAATCACAACCTGTGCCATTTTCAAAATATGTTCACAAAGAACTTCTGTAGTAATACTTAAAAAAAGGTGCTAAATATTCTCCGTTCGCAAATGGTAAAATTGCCAACAAACTGGTATTCTACAAAAACAGCTCATTTAAACAGACTTCGGCAAAGTTTTTGGAAGATGGACTCATTAAGCCGTGGCGATCGAATGGTCGATCGCGATCAACTGGTGGGGCACCTTTGCTCTAGCCCCATAGTAGTTTTCGATACCAGAAATCAGCCATACTTCCCCGTACGAGAGCAGGAAGCGCAGTTTACAACATAGACATGCTTCGCTCCATAAACCCCGCCATCGTCTTAACTGTGGCAATAATTTACGATGAATCCATTATTTTACGTAGCCAGCGCTTAACACGGACACGTTCGTCCACGGAATCAGGCAGAGAGCTTGATTCCCACCAACCGCCCTAAGGCTACGCTGATCGCACCAGAAGAGTCGATTTGATTGAAGCGTGAGAGAGGACATGTCTTGGCGGTTGTGTGCCTCATTTCTTTCAGGTTTGTTATGTTATCAGATTTGACCATTGCTTTGTTGGGTATTTAACTGTACCACAATGCTTCATCTGTTGGAACATACCAGTCGTCGATCTGGAGATGTTGTAGTGACATGTTTGTCATTTCACGTTGTTGATATGAGTGACAACACATTTTAACAAGTCAGTGTGCGATGGCGCCTCTCGTACGTCGAATGACTCAGTGTACAAATAGGGAATCTAGTCATAACGGAATAATTACTCATATATTCCTTTTATTTTAATTGGTTAATGTATGAATTAGCGACCTTCCGGAGCCCACCCTCTTGGCTGAAGTATGGACGCCCACTTCGTTGTCGCCTTCTAGAAGTTTCATCTTCATTCGTCCACTTTCGATTCGTAGATGAGACCGCAACAAGTGAAAATCCAACGAATCTAGCCGTTTGCATAATAACTATATGAGGGCCATTACACTTTTCGCTGTTCAATATTTGCTGGAATTTCCATGTGTTATCATTTTCTGAGCTGTCATAATCCAGATTATTTCTCTATCTCCAGCATCCACCTCAGACAGCTTTCGTCGTGCGCTCCGTGTCTTTTATGTAACGTAAGCGTTCTCTTGTAGATTTTATGAGTCAGAGGTCCCTAAACTCTTTCGTCTCGCAGGCCACATCCCGGTTTTTCTTTTTTGGGTACATCCCCTGCCTGTCATAAATTTAATTTTTATAAATTCATCAACTTCAACGTGTTTTTCACATCTAATCCAGTGCTTCTCACTTTCATAAATTTAGCTAGAGAAGTTTAGAGAGTTTAGAATGAAAAGCTTAAGAAAACATGTTACGTTTTATACAGTTGTTAATTTAAACGACAAAACGCATATCTACTAAAATTAATACACGAACACATTTAATGGGAAGAATGAGCATGAGTCTGTGTTGACAGATTGTCAGTATTTGATTTCAGTTTAGTTTAACCTTTCAATCTCCTCAGTCAACAGTTTCTTTATTTTCGTAAGAATGACGACAACCGCACTGAAACCTCTTTTCACGAGATATGAAGTTGGAAAAGCTTTCCCGTGATAGCCCACAATACAGGACAAGTAACAGGTATGTCTCTCTGAGTTAGAATTTCTGATATCCATTCCTAAATTGTACATTAAGTTATCGTTAGTCCTTATTCCGATCTGTTCTTGTAATACGACATCCGTTTTTTCAGTGTCACTGTATGGGTTGAAAATACGGTGTGGTATTTCCATAACCAAAATATTTTCAATGAAAGATACGTAATGTTGAACGTAGTTTGAAACTTCCTCATCCTGGCAACATATCTATAACAAATTCGGAAACTGGGAAATTTCGCGTCTTCCAATGTTTTTCTTCATTAGTGTAATTCTGGTAAGAAAAGCTGAAATGATGGACTTTGTTTTTATCAGATTTAGATTTTGTTTTTATCAGATTTACACTATCCACTAGCAAGTGCAAGTTAACCACATTACATTTAGTAAACAAATCTGTTAAACAAGGAATGTAGAGTTTCCAGTTGATCCAGTTATCATTTGAAATTGATCTCTAGCATCCATAACGCTAAAGTAGTCTCGAAAAGTGAGAAAAATCTTGCCAAACATAGGCCTCTTGACAGCCAGCGCACTTCAGTGTGAAGTAGTAATCAATCAAAGTTCTCGTTATTTTCTTCACATACCTGCGCAAATAGCTGAGAATTCGACGCGTTACTTCGAATTTTTTTTTACTGTTTTAATGACAAATTGATGAGATTGATGGAATCTATCACTCAGATTTGTAGAAACTAAATGTTATCGACGAATGACGCAAGTGTTTTGCAAACACTCGTGGTACATTCTGTTTTGAATGGCTCATAAATCGACGATAGCGCCCAAACGTGGCTGGGGGCCCATATGCTGCCGCTAATATTATTTACATTTTTTCCATGAATGATCTTCAAAAACATTAAGTATTGATTCGCCTTTAATGTCGTGTTATAACAGTTCTCTCGAAGAGCACTTCGTCTTGAATCTTTTGCTCCATAACAGAACCAACAGATGCCAATAATAATGCTTCAACATCACGTAAAGTTGACTCCTCCAGATGTATGGAGAAATGGGTCGTTTGAACATAATGAGATGCTTTCAGTATCATAACTCATTTCATCAATACGTGTTTGAAGTGTGCTGTTGCTCAGAGGGATACTATTGTGTATGTTATAAGCAGGTATGTGTAGAATTGTTTTAAAAACCTATGGAATGGCTGGCAAAATTAACTGTTTCCCGATAGTATGCAGTTTTCCAGAGTTTACTATTAGTAGCGAGATCGTTTAAGACGTCCGGAAACCATCGTCTCTTTTTAACGAACATACTGTCCACCGTAGGTCTCTTTTTAAGTTTTTCTTTAAGCATTTCAAATCTTTACCTGTTTTATCTGGATGACACCTTCTCAGATGATCCTCCAACTTGGATGGTTTCACAGCGTCATTGCTTAACACTTTGTTGCATAAAAGGCACATAGGTAATAGTTTGCCTGACATGATGAAGTGAAACCAACTTCATATAATCAACATTGTAGTATCTATATTTCAGTGGACAAAAGCTAAGCTATTTAGGTAAATATATCAAATTGTCGGCCCATCTCTCCACAATCGAAGGAACTACAAGAGAAAATTTTTATGAAATATATTATTTACTTTTCTCTGGTACTCCCAAACATGACGCTGATTCTGGTGTGGTACCTAACTGTAGTCTGTTCATAAGTGGATGAAGGACGGCTCCCTAGTTCTGGATAGGCAGAAGTCTGCCATCTTTTGCCAGCTCGTGTTTTGTAGCCGGCCGCTCGGGGATGTAACACAGAATCTTGTAAGTATAGCCGTTGCGAAGTTATCGTTGTCGCGTGTGTTTCTGTGTCGCACATTAATACATCACTTGATGAGTGCCGAAGCGGTTCCCGGCCAGTAATGAACAGCACCAGATGGTCTCTCCACTCATTGGAGAAGGGCAACAGGTAGTACTTCACGAAGTGGAGCTAAGTACTTCACGAATTACAGCTAGGAAATTAATTAATAATGTCGCTGAATGTTGCGAGCAGGATGTCACCTGATCTCGTTCATGAGCCGATGCGGAGAGGTTTGGAATTTAATCCAGGACATTGGCACAATGATTGGTGATAGGGGACTTTATACGCTACCACTTGCCCTCCCGTAGCCGGGCCAAATACGGGCAGTGAAGAATTACTTGCACTATCAGGATTCGAACGCCATTGCACAGGCGAGCGCTGGCGATCTCGGCTACGGTGGCGGGTAATGTAGGTGGCAACATTGTTATAGCTGATCGGAATATGAATGAACGATTAAGTTGGTTAGCCTGTCAGTAGACGAAAATATCAGCGGAATAATATTTATCTGATGGACATGATGTTGCAAAAAGTACCTCCCTAGTTCAGTTTTATGACAGAATCGAAACTGAATAGCTCATACGAATGCACATATAACGCGTAACCCAGCTCCGTCCACAGTCAGTCGGCTCAACAAGTCTGCATCTGCTGTGGCAGTGATATCCGTAATTCAGTTCTTCAAATCATTGATGTCGTTCACAGGTGTTTGAAAATCCGTACACTTTACAAAACCCTCATAGGAAAAAATCGGGCATATTGTCGGGTAACGTAGGATGCTGAGAATGCCGATTCACTGTACTACAGACGCCTGGTGCACTGTCTTGACCCAATGTAACGGTATACTCTTTTGTTGGAAAACGACAGTGGCCTGTCAGCTAATTATGCTAAAGTAGGCATCTGTTAAAAATTGTGAAATGGAAGGCTTAGTAATAAAATCTGTCTACTGTCTTTCCAATAGCGTTTCTACTGTGCCAAAGTACGTTTCAAAGTCGCAACTCCAATTAAGTTTTCCATTTATTTCAATGTCTCAATTTTGCCAAGAATAGCCGCTGTGGCTACCATGAAATTTGTAATCCTGGCCAAGCAATTGAGCCAGTTTTCTCGCTTAAAGATGTTAAGCTGTCGTTAAGTAAAATCATTGGAAACATACGCTTCAACAAGATGTGTCTGATGTTGATATACGAGGTGTGGCTAGAAAAAAACCGAACTAGTACTGGTGAAACAATAAAACGAATGCAATAAGGCTGAAAGTCGCGTGGCCTGTCACGTGACTCTCGCTCCGCCTACTGCTCGAGTTTCATCTGCCTCCTGCACTCAGTCTGCCCGTGGCGTCTGTTTTAAGTAGTTGACGTTTTGTCTGTGCGTCGGAAAATGTTGAGTGTACAGAAAGAACAGCGTGTTAACATCAAATTTTGTTTCAAACTAGGAAAATCTGCAAGTGAAACGTTTGTAATGTTACAACAAGTGTATGGCGATGATTGTTTATCGCGAACACAAGTGTTTGAGTGGTTTAAACGATTTAAAGATGGCCGCGAAGACACCAGTGATGACACTCGCACTGGCGGACCATTGTCAGCAAAAACTGATGCAAACATTGAAGAAATCGGTAAACTTGTTCGACAAGATCGCCGTTTAACAATCAGAGCAGTGTCTGAGTTAACAGGAGTTGACAAGGAAAGTGTTAGGCAGATTCTTCATGAAAGTTTCAACATGAACAAAGTGTTCAAAAATGGTTCCAAAGTGTCTCACAATTGAACAGAAGGAACGCCGAAGAATGATTTGTTCTGACATCCTGGAAAACATTGATAGTGATCCCACCTTCTTACAAAATGTTATTACTTGCGATGAATCGTGGTTTTTTACTTACGATCCCGAAACTAAACGCCAATCGATGCATTGGAAAACTCCTGGTTCTCCACGACAAAAAAAGCACGAATGTCAAAATCGAAATTCAAGGCAATGATGATTGTTTTTTTTTATATCAAAGAGATTGTGCACATTGATTGGGTATCAGAGGGACAAACAGTGAATCAGCATTACTACATTAGCGTCCTGGCTACCCTACGTGAGCGAGTACGGAGAAAACGGAACGATTTGTGGAGAAAAAAGTCATGGATCCTTCACCAAGACAATGCCCCAGCTCACAGTGCGTTGTCAGTGAAGACGTTTTTGGCAAAACACAACCTTCCCATCTTAGATCATCCACCCTACTCACCTGATTTGGCCCCCTGTGACTTTTTTCTTTTCCCTAAAGTCAAGTCAGCTTTGAAAGGAACTAGATTTGAGACTGTTGAAGCAGTAAAAGAAAAAGCGACGGAAGTAATGTATGGACTTACCGAAAATGATCTGCAGCATTGCTATGAACAGTGGAAAATTCGTATGGAGCGGTGTAGAGACCGAGGAGGAGAGTACATTGAAGGAGATAACATGAAATTGTAAATAAATGTTTTTTCCAGCATCAGTCCGGTTTTTTTCTAGCCGCACCTCGTAACAAAGATGTGTCTGACGTTGATATAACAGTGTGCATAACATGTGGAAGTAACCTCACTATCAAATCATACGCAAAAGAAATGAACAAAATTCTCTGATTTGCTGTAAGCTATAACAAAAAAATGCCTAATCCGCAGACTGCTTGCTATTTTAGAACGCCCTGTAAGTCCTATAGATGTGCCTTTCTTGCCTGTTGACATCCCCAGGAAGGACCTACATAACAAATGAAGCCTTGATGATGGAGCTGTGACATTTAAAAGTGCATTGGCAAAGCAAAACGATAGCAAAAAGATAGTGGACGGATTTTCTTCTTCTTTGTTCGCTTCGACCAACTAGAGACCACGTCAATACAGCTGTCTCTTTTACCGAGCTTTGACTGGCGACCAGGGCTCCTGCATTCGTTTCTGGTATTGCTCTTTTGTGTCTCTGGTCCACACCTTCCCTATTTTCAGCTTCGGCTTTTCCTGGAAAACTACATGTGTTCATAGTTTTTCCTTCAGCGCATCTCGCTCATGAGTGTCTTTGGGACAAATTTCCAATTCTCGTAAATCTTTTGCAACTTCTATGAACCATGCTCCTTTGCTTTCATTAGTTTGAAAATAGGTTAATGTCCTTTAATATATTTTTTCTGTGGTAATTCGTGTCACGTGGTCATAAAAGCCAATTCTTTTTTTTTCCGAATCGTGTCATTTATCTTATCCGCCTTATTATAGAGACTGTGGTTGTGGCGCCTTCAGTACTTGCTGTTTTCTTTGAAAGGCCCCAGGAGTTTTCTGAAAAGCTTTCTTTCTTTGGCCTCAAGGTTCTCCATGAGACGATGCCTGTTTCTTGTAAGCGTCGAGAGCACATGGAGAGAGCCTCCCCTCGAATTCCAGTGAAGTAGTGTTTAATTTTCGCCTCATGTTGTAGAGGTAGGCCATTTCCGTCTTGTTAATACGCGACACGAAGGCTTCTTACTGTGAAGAGGTAGGCTCTGTCCATTCGCTTAGCTATTTAAACTTTACTGTCTGCTTAATTTTTGCTAGTTCGACCCCCGGTTCTCTTGAAGCTGATTTTATGTTTGTCATAAAAGTACGTGTTCTCAAAAGAGATACGAACCCCAGCGTTTGCTGCCTGTGTCTTCAGTTGTTTTGCTGTCGTTTCTATGGAGTATGAAAAGATCATTAGATCATCTGCGAGAATCATATGCTTGTAGCGTAGCCTTACTCCATCTTCTATTCCTGAACTGTTAATATTTTTTTCGCCATTCTCGGATGACCTTTTCACAATTGAAGAGCAGAGGCGTTAGACCATCTCCTTGTCTCACTCCTGTCCTGATTTCAAAGACGCCAGACATCTCTCTTCTGAACTTCACTTCGGAGATGTCGGTTTGGGTTTGCTGTATAACCACTTTTGTCTTGCTATTTAAGTCACTATGGAGCCATGAAATAACTGATAGAATTAAATTTATCCTAAAAAGAGAAAAAGGTTCCAACAATGCGACCAGTTATCCAGTAACACCACAAATTCGATCCAGGACCATCACGTGCCACTTTCCGTATAGTATGAGAAATAGTTGCGTCAAGTTTTCATACTGAATGTGTAAACAGTTAATTCGTGGTAAAATGCAGCACTATTTAAGAAATAACCATTCTCATTTAAATTCTCACTTAACGTCCACAGCAAATTGAATTCGCTGTTGCTTCAGATCTGGTTAACACGTACATCATGGCGCCATGGATACAACTGGAAACTTTTTCGAATGATTCGAGTCTGGAAATTCATTACACGTGATCATCAGATTTGGTTGGATAAGATATTCAACCCATTGCCCCTTTTTAACAGTCGTCATTGTCCTACACTCTTAGTATATGTTAGAACAGCGGTTCCCAACCCAAGGGCCGCGACCTACTTGTGGGGTGGGCCACAGACAGCGTGGCACTGAACCGTGAACGATGGACGTGAGTCGAAAACAAGATAAAAATTATCGAGAGTTTTAGGGATTTCACTCGTCTGTTGTTTTACGATCCGTCCACTGCTGAGATTATTAGAGACGAAACTTTGCTCGGATTTCGTACTAGTGGAAGGCAAGGAAGCGGCCATGGCCCTTCTAAGGAAAATAGAATTTGTATTTCAGCAGGTTTGTGGAACTGATGCTAAGGTACTTGCAATTCAGTATGAATAGTAATTTTTGTAACTAATTCGTTGCAAAATAAAGACAGAAGAGAAAAAGAGAAAATTGTAACTGAACCTTGCATGTAATTTTCACAAATAAAATTTCAGAGTATATCGAAGAGTCAGTCTGTATATTACTGCATATGCACTGCTATAGCTGACATCGGACGACTCAGTGTATCGATCACTGTCTTCGACTGCTTTATACAATACTGCAACAGGAGGAACCTTAACGCCGGCATACAGACTCGGTTTTAACCAGTATGGAAACGGCAGAGACGTAACGGAAACTGTATGGATGAGTACAATAGCTAGGGTAGTAGTGTCTTGTAAATACAATTTTCTCTCTTAATTTTCTTAAAAATGCCGAGCTCCGATGGATAAATCACGAAGAATGGAGGCAGTAAAAATCTCTAGCAACTGACACACTCTTGTACAGTTAGAATTTAACATTATAGTTCCCCAATTTATTAGAACGCATCTGACAACGACACAGAGTTTGTGTGACAATTTAAGGAAACTCGTTAAAGAAGGGATATGTCAGTGTGAAACCGAAGAGAATGAATGACACGTTGGTAGGGCAACGGCGAGAGCATTGTGTGCGCGGTTGCGCCACGTACGAGAGCGGACACTGCGATTTCTGTTTCAGTATCAGCACTTCCAACCAGGGCAGTGGAATCGCGGGCCAGTCACGGCACTGCAGCGTCACTTGTGAATAAATCCACCTTCAGTCATTGGCTTGTGTTGCATCGAGGGTTGTGTCTACTAGTAGTTACTGCCATATGGATGCTTGGTTTCGGACGGGGTCTTGCCGAAAGACGAAACAATCAAGTATGAAGGAACTTCACACCAGATTCTGTAAGTAGTGGTATTGTTATTGAGTCAGTGTCGAGTGCAGTTGCCAACAATGAAGCAAAGAAGACCAAAACATATTTTCGTAAATATAGCCTCTACTTTCTAAAACTCGGGTTTGTGTCTCCTGCACCTCAGTGTGTGGTTTGTTTTGAAATGCTATCCAGCGGATGTACAAAACTATCAAATATTGAAACTAAATACCCTAATGTGTAGGAAAGTCTCTCGATTTGTTTCAGATCGAGAAAGGAAATCTTTTTTGACTAAATCACCATGGAGTAGGCTTCAAAACAGGACAAACGAAGTACCAGAGTTTCCTACGAACTGTTGATAATTGCAAAGAAAGTGTTAGCTCACACCGTGAGAGAAGCATTTATCATACCAGCAGCAAAAGTAGTAAGTACTGCTTTGTTTGACAAATAAATAAATGAAATTCCATTATCTGTGAGGAGAAGAATTACTGAAATGTCGGAAAATGTGATTGAAGTTGTCATTCCTGCTTTGAAACAAAGCGAATATTTTTGGCTAAAACTTGATGAGAGTACAGACGTTGCTGGCCGGGATAATTTATTGGATTTGATCGTTTTGAGTTGAATGACAATATTCAAGAAGAACTGTTGTTTTTCCAGTCTTTGCTGACAAAAACAACTATCGAACTGCTGACAAAATTATGAGGAAAATTAGGTAGATTGCTCAAAGTAGGTAATTTGACATTTAATGGGGGCGCGTGGTATCTCTGCTGTTCATATTGGCTTAGTCGACAAAGCTAGGTCAGTTGCTCCCCTTGGTTCAGTGGACATAGCAGCATACTTAGAGAGGACCTTGGACGAATGTCAAAAAAACTTTTGATGGTGCAGTAAAAATCAACTTTATTAAAGCAAGGCCTAAAGACTCGAGACGTGTTTAGCGTAATGAAATAGGTAGTGAGCACACATAGATTCTACTTCACAGTAAAGTTCAGTGACTGTCGAGAGTTGAAGTATTGTGAAGTCAAACTTTTTCGGAAACATAGACTATGTGACACGGCAACTGACAAGACACTGTTGGCATATTTGGCGGATATTTTCGGTGTCCTCAACGTTCATAACTGAGCTCTATGCGGCAAGGATGTTCATAAGTGTTTTGTACATGACAAAGTAAAAGCAATCTATTGAAACTCCAACAATGGCCTCAAAAAGTGGGAGAAGATTCCTTCAACGAATTTCCAGTCTTACATAATTTTTTTGAACACAACGTAGTCATAATTGATAAAACAGCAAAAAAATATCACCTCAAATATTTGACTTCCAGTCACTGAATGTAAAATAATATATTTTCCTAAATTTTTTGCAAATAATTTTAATAATCCTAACTATAAACACTAATTTTCTTCAAACAGTAAGTTTATCAAAAACAGTTAATTTTTCAAACACTAGGATTTTTAAAACTAATATTAATTTATTTTAGTTACTTGTGTCATACAGTGATTATACATTGTATACTTCATTCATAAGAATGAGACATCTACTAACCGGACTTACTAGAATAGTATCTAAACCTTTTCATGTTTCTTTTAGGAATTACTTTCCTAAAGTTGAGAGCGAAATGGCTCAGAAATACTTTTGAAGAAGTTTACTTAAAAATTGAAAATGTCATCAAATGAAGAAGACACATCAATTGAACTATCATGTGAGCAGATGGGCGTTTTGACTACTTATCTATGCGAACGAGTCTTTTTAACTTCACATTTTTTTAAAAATAAGTACAGGAATAGATTGAATGTAGATAATGATTTGCGGCTAAAGTGAACGAGTTTTAATCAATATATTGAATCTCTCAAGGATGACAAACAGTGTCAAACATCTCATTGAGTTCATTTTAAAATCGAGCAATCTATTTTGAGTTTTCTTGTTACTGTAACAGCAAGTGAATCTATGAAAATCTTTTCTTTACAGAAAAAAGTTTTCAATCGTCTTGTATAATATGTTTTACGAATTGGGTCTGCTGTCATGTGTGCACATAGGGGTCTAATGCGTGTTTATGTTTTTTACTTTTATATTTAGTTACTGGTCCTCTTACCTTTTTTCACAAAATAGGTGGTTCACAAAGCTAAAAAGGTTAGGAACCGTTGACTTAGAACATAACACAAAACTTTTTGAGATTGTGAATGTAAGCCAATAATCCTTTGTGTATGTTAAGTAGTTCTGCTGCTAAAACACAACGAAGTTGTGTAAACATTGGGAGACACCATTTGGTGTACATGGAGCGTATTAGCGGAAGATTCGAGTTACGAACGAAATGCGCATACTGACAACTATTAAAAAATTTTCTTGAATCACCTGTAAAAATATTTCGTCTCATTCTCACACCATATCCTGCGAACCATAGATGAAGGGAAACAGGCAGATTTCCGAAAAGCGTTTGATACGGTGCCCCACTGCAGATTGACGAAGGCCTGTGGGTAAGGAATAGGTTCCCATGTATATGAGTGGCTTGAAGACTTCTGAAGTAGTAAAATCCACTACATTGTCCTCGACGGCGAGTGTTCATCAAAGAGAAAGGTATAGTTAGGAGTGCCCCAGGAATGTGTGACGGGACCGCTCTAGTTCTCTGTATACATAAACGGCCTAATGGATAGGGTGAGCAGCAATCTGCGACTGTTTGCTGATGAACTGTAGTGTACGGGAAAGAACCGTCGTTGAGTGACTGTTTGAAGATACGTGATGGACTTGGAGAGAGTTTCAATTTGGTGTGATGAATGATTACTTGCTCTACATGCGAAAAAAATGTAAGTTAATGCATGTAACTAAGAAACGCAATTCCGTAATGTTCGAATACTGTATTAATGGTCCGCTGTTTGGCACATCCACATCGGTTAATTACCTTATCGTGACGTTACAAAGCAACATGAAATGGAACGAACACATTTGGCAAATGATTGATTTTGGTTTATTGAGGAAATACTAAGAACGTGTAGAAAGGGAACTACATAGAGCATACTTGTACGATCTATTCTTGAGTACTGCTCGAATGTGTGGAATCCCCATCATGTGGGATTAAAGGAAGACATCGAAGCAATACATGGATGTGATAGTGGATTTGTTACCGGTAGGTTCGATTTATGCTCCGGGAAATGGGAATCCCTGGAGGAAAGATGACGTTCTTTTCGCGAAACTGTTGAAAACTTTAGAGAATCGGCATTTGCGGCTACAGAGCGATCGTGCTGCCACCGACGTACATCTCGCTTAAGGGCTGCGAAGACAAAGTAAGAGAAATCAGGGCTCGCACGGATGTATACAGATAGCCGTTTTTCCCGCGCTTCATTTGCAAGTGTAACAGGAATGGGAATGACTAACAGCTGTACATGGCACCGTAGTGCGTGGTGGAGTACGTATGTACATCAGTCATTCGTTTATTAGTTCCATGAAATTGCTTTTTTTGTTTTTGTTTCGATGTTGACGTGGTTAAATTCCAGGTTAGAAATCCAAAGATATGGCGTCCAATCCTCAGTTGATCATAGGATTTTTCTGTTATTTTTCGTTTGTTTCATCTCCGACTGATTTGTCAATGTATAAAATTGTTAGTTGCACCTTCGTTCTGTCTCCTTATAATTGGCTGCACAAGACCGGATTAATTCAAGAGCATACTATCTCGCCTAAGGCCATCCGTACTAAGGCACTGAGGTGTTCAAATCAACCTCCAGGTAGCCGACACCTTTATATTTTTGTTTTGTCACTTCCACTTATTAAGATGCGTTCTTGCTTAGAGAAGAGTCGTCGCTAGGAGAGAGTACGTTTGCGCTCATAGAGCAGGCTGTCCTACTTGAGAGCGATATGCCGCAGCCAGCATCTTTCGCAATAATCCACGGGCCGTGGCTTACGGCATTGTGTTCCAGCTGCTGACTCGCCGCTCTTGCATTTCGTTGAGTGCTGTGAAATGCAGCCTACGTCTTGCTCGTCACCTCGCGGTGTGGATTCGCCGTCTGCTGCTGACTTTGATACTACGATGAAAGGATCTCACTGTGGCGTGTACGGTCTGATCGAAGCAATGCCATCGCCTACCCTTCTTTTCGACGTCTCTCGCTTCACTTCCAGCTTTCTCCCAGGTGACAACCGTTGCAGCCTATTTCTTGTTCTTATGCAGGATCCTCTGAATCACAGGGAAAAACCGCTGTCCAACCGATGAGCATAGAGCTGGAGTCGTTGCAACAAAGCGTTGCGATACTGTATGATACTGGTACAAATTTAGTTCGTCTTTTCGCGTAAAATTAGATGTAGAGACGATGCCATAGTTGAATAATTATCTTGTACCATTTGAAGTTTCTTCTGTGAAAAATCATTTACAATCCTAAGTTCAGCTGAAGACTACTAACAAGGGAACCTCCCCATCGCACCCCCCTCAGATTTACTTATAAGTTGGCACAGTGGATAGGCCTTTATAAACTGAACACAGATCAATTGAGAAAACAGGAAGAAGTTGTGTGGAACTGTGAAAAAATAAGCAAAATATACAAACTGAGTAGTCCACGGGTCGCATAGGTAACATCATGGACAAAGTGATCTGAGGAGCGTCGTGGTCTCGTGGTAGCGTGAGCAGCTGCCGAACGACAGGACCTTGGTTCAAGCCTTCCCTCGAGTGAAAATTTTATTTTCTTTATTTTTGCATAGTTATTATCTGTCCGTTCGTTCATTGACGTCTTTGTTCACTGTAATAAGTTTAGTGTCTGTGTTTTGCGACCGCATCGCAAAACCGTGCGATTAGTAGACGAAAGGACGTGCCTCTCCAATGGGAACCGAAAACATTTGATCGCAAGGTCATAGGTCAACCGATTCCTCCACAGGAAAACACATCTGATATATTCTATACGACACAGGTGACGGCATGTGCGTCACATGTCAGGAATATGTTGTCGACCCACCTAACTTGTACACTTGCCGAAGGCGTAAAAAAATTCTTCTACCTTGCCCGATTTAGGTTTTCTTGTGGATGTGTTAATCACTCCCAAAAAAAAGTGATGAAAACATAAGAGTTTGTCACATAAACTGAAAATAAAAAAAATTAAACTTTTCGCTCGATGGAAGATTTGAACCAAGGACCTTTCGTTCCGCAGCTGCTCACGTTACCACGAGACCACCACGGCTCTCCTGCGTTGCCAGCGCCCTTGACGTTGCCTATCTTCGCATGAACTACTCAGTTTGTATATTTTGCTTATTTTTTCACAGTTCCACGCAACTTCTTCCTGTTTTTTCAATTGATCTGTTTTCAATTTTTCAAGGCCTATCCACTGTGCCAACTCATAACTAAATCTGAGGGGGGTGCGATGGGAAGGTTCCCTTGTAAGTACATTGTTTGACACAGAAGCACACACAAGGTGACCGTGAAAATTAGTTAGTTTATGAGTTTGTTAATAACTCACTAAGATGTGGAAAGTTGCAATAGGCTTCCAAGTAAGGTAATTTTTACCGTGAAGACTCTGACCATTTACATAATTACTCCTTTAGTTTTAATTTAAAAGAAAATTTAATAAATGTAACCGAACCACATACAAAATTATCCAGTCACAAATACATATGTGCAGAAAAGGATTCTATTTGTTGTAAAATCTGTTTTCATTGCCTGCTAGCACCTTCAAATCACAAATGAGGTAGTAAAATATTCTTTTGGCTGCATACTTTGCTCCTTTCCGTGGAAGAATGGGGTTTCTTTGTGGGTAGCATAAGATCTTTTTATGTTGTATGTTATGTTCGTGACTGCGAAAGTAATTTCAAATTGTGGCTGGTTTTCACATCACATTTTGTAAGACAGTGAATATATTGTGAATCTGTTGCTAAATATGCCTACTTTTTAAGCAGTTGCCTATGTGAGGCTCGAGAACGGGCAGCAGGTATTGTCATTACAACCCGTTGCTGTGCAGTGAATAGTTTGTGTCTAAGTTGGAATTATTCTGTATCGTGTTACTGTGCGTGGAAGAATTCAAGGTAAAACAGACACTTACTTTTATCACCAAAATCAGAAACTACGTGCAGAATAAATGCTGCAGAACGCAAGCGTTTGGGATCTGTAATATGTTATTTGTAATTCAAATTCTAAACAGTACGCATAGCCAGGAATCACGTGTGAAGTACACAGTTCGTTTACCATGCCTCTTTGAAGACGAAACTCGCTATTTTAACTTGTTGCAGACATGTAAAACATACGAATGCTTTCAGGATTGCATGTCGCCTAGTTAGCAAAACGGAATCAACTATCACTTCATGATGCCAGGAACACGAAACTCGGAATAATGCTCAAGCAAATTTCAGTTACCTCTAGTAAAAATGCACTCTGTTAATGAAAGCTCAAACAAATAAAAATTAATAACTACCGAAAAGTAAACAGATGAACGGGTAATCAAACGTAAGACCGCGAGATAGAAGTGGCGTCCTGGTTACGAAGATAAATCATCACACAGCAGCACTCCGACCTGTGACGTAAGCAAGCATTTCAGAGTAGAGGTTCTAGACGTTGCAAAATGACGTGGAGACCAACTTACCTGCTAGGAGCGGATAATGGTAGCCTCTTCAAAATGAATATCTGTGTTTTAAGGCTCTGTAGCGTTTATTACATTCAACTTACAATTCTAAATAATACATCATCTGAAAAAGCAACCTATACGAATATGGGAGGACCAAGAGTGACTGAAGAGCGTCTTGAACGAGTCAGAGAGCGGCTCTGAGCACTATGGGACTTAACATCTATGCTCATCAGTCCCCTAGAACTTAGAACCTAACTAACCTAAGGACATCACACAACACCCAGTCATCACGAGGCAGAGAAAATCCCTGACCCCGCCGGGAATCGAACCCGGGAACCCGGGCGTGGGAAGCGAGAACGCTACCGCACGACCACGAGCTGCGGACGAGTCAGAGAGTCTTTCACGTAGAAATCAGTTCGGAGGGCTAGCCGTGAATTAGCAGTTCCAGTGACGTCTATGTGGAGACTTTTAAGGAGGTGCTTACAAGTATGTCCTTATTGTATGCAATTATTACTAGCTATAAATCCTGTAGACTGCGTTTTACGTGCCAACTTTGCAAACGAAACGTTACTGCACGACGATGACGATTTTCTGGATCGTGTCGTCTTCGGTGATGAAACCACATGTCACTTAAGTTGATATGTGAATACACGTAATGTGCGCTTATGGGGGTCAGCGAATCCCCATGGGATGGTACGAGGTTCCCCAAAATTGAATGTTTTTGTGCCATATCCCGGCTGAAAGTTTATGAACCTTTCTTTTTCGGTGAAGCAGCTGTAACCGGTGTCTCTTATTTTGATACGCCGTAACTATGGCTCATTCTTTATCTGGAAGAAGCTGAACTACTTGGCAGCAAGGTAGTACGCCGCCTCACAGACATAACTCAGTAAGCGATTGGTCAAACGACGTTGCAGCCGGTCACTGCATTGGCTGAAAGGCAGGACGACAGAGCTTGTTTCGCATGGCCTCCATGTTCCCTCGATCTGACGCCATACAGCTTTTACCTCATACAGCTTTTACCTTTGGGGTCAATAAAGGATCGTACGATGTGTGATCAAATAGTAACGGAAATTATGCTGAAGAACCAAAGAAACTGGTACGTCTGCCTAATATCGCGTAGGGCCTCCGTGAACGCGTTGAAGTGCCGCAACACGACGTGGCGTGGACTCGATTAATGTCTGAAGTAGAGCAGGAGGGAATTGACACCATGAATCCTGCAGGGCTGTTCATAAATCAGTAAGATACGAGGGGCTGGAGATGTCTTCTGAACAGCACGTTGCAAGGCATCCCAGTTATGCTCAATAATGTTCATGTCTGGGGAGTTTGGTGGGCAGCGCAAGTGTTTAATCTCAGAAGATTTTCAAGATTTTCCTGGAGCCACTCTGTATCAATTCTGGACGTGTGGGGAGTTGCATTGTCCTTCTAGAACTGCCCAAGTCCGTCAGAATGCACAATGGACGTGAATGGATGCAGGTGATCAAACAGGATGCTTATGTGCGTGTCCACCTGTCGAGTCGTATATAGACGTATTTGAGGTCCCATATCACTCCAACTGCACACGCCCCACATCATTACAGAGCCTCCACCAGCTTGAACAGTCGCCTGCTGATATGGAGGGTCCATGGATTCATGAGGTTGTCTCCTTACCAGTACACGTACATCCGCTCTATACAATTTGAAACGAGACTCATGCGACCAGGCAACATGTTTCCACTCATCAACAGTCCACTGTCGATGTTGACGGGCCCAGGCGAGGCGTAAAGCTTTGTGTCGTGCAGTCATCAAGGGTACACGAGTGGACCTTTGGCTCCTAAAGCCCATGTAGATGATGTTCCGTTGAATGGTTCGCACGCTGACACTTGTTGATGACCCAGCATTGAAATCTGAAGCAGTTTGTGGAAGGGTTGCACTTCTGTCACGTTGAATGATTGTCATCAGTTGTCGTTAGTCCCGTTCTTGCAGGTTGCTTTTTCCGGACGAAGCGCTGTGAGAGATTTGATGTTTTACCGGATTCCTGATATTCACGGTACACTCATGAAATGGTCGTACGGAAAATTCCCACTTCATCACTGCCTCGGAAATGCTGTGCCGGATCACTCGTGCGCCGACTATAACACCATGTTGTTGGTACACAGCCGGCCGCGGTGGTCTAGCGGTTCTAGGCGCTCAGTCCGGAACCGCGCGACTGCTACGGTCGCAGGTTCGAATCCTGCCTCGGGCATGGCTGTGTGTGATGTCCTTAGGTTAGTTAGGTTTAAGTAGTTCTAAGTTCTAGGGGACTGATGACCACAGATGTTAAGTCCCATAGTGCTCAGAGCCATTTGAACCATTTTTTTTTTTGTTGGTACACATGTTCCTGATGAATGTTTGCATTTTCAGCTGTTTTCCATATTTACGAGTGGTTAATTGTTGAGCGTGGAAAAGATTGTATGTGTTTTCGAGTGATTAGAGAATTTTTGCTTACGAAAAAAGATTGATCAAAGAATTTGCATCAAATTTAGCTTGAAAAAGGAATGAAGTGCATTACCGCATTCGAAATGTTGACTGTGGTTTTTGGCACATCTACTGTGAGGAAGGCAAGAGTTTACGAATGGTATAAACGTCTGAAAGAGAGTCGAGAACACGTTGAAGACGACGATCGCCTTGGACGCACTAGCACATTGATTACTGACGACAATGGGGAAGAAGTAAAGAAAATGTTTCTGGAAAACACGCCGAATCACCATCAGATAGGTTGATGATGATGTCGGCATATTCTTTGGCTAATGCCAATGAATGTTTTTTATGTTTTGGTCATGAAACGTGTAGCAGCAGAGTTTGTTCCGAAATTGTTGAATTTCGACGAGAAACGACGTCGCTCAGACATCGCTCAGGAATTGTTGAATGAAGTCGACAACGATCCAGAACTTCTAAAGAAGGCTACATGATAAGTAACGTACACGGCATTGCGCGGGTGCATACAGCGCAAGCTGTGGCTGCTCTGTTTGGTCGATGGGACTGGGAAGTACTCTACCCCGGACTTAAGTCCTTGTGACTTTGATTTTATTCCGAAAATGAAGGAACCACTTCGTGGCATTCGCTTCAGAACTGTTCCAGAGATTCGACAGGCAGTAGGCCGCTTCATTCGCACCATCAACAGAACAGGCTCTATCAACGGTATACTACGCCTTCCACATCGCTGGCAACGTGTTCTATACAACGCTGGTGACGGTGACTAGTCTGAAGAACAGTAACACGTACAAACATGTAACTTTTTTGTATCGGTTGGGAATAAATAGTTGCCACTATTTAAGCTCCAACCCTCGTATTTTAAAAAACGGTAGCTCTGAATGCATTTTTGTGTAGACACTTTTAAATATGTATTTTATAATGTATTTTGAAAGACATTTTAATTTTTGCAGATGTACTCATATTTTTTGAAAGATAAGCAGATATGTACAGATATGAGAGGTCTATACAAACGCCCATAAGAGAGACGATTAAAATGTAACTGTTTTCTATGGTTGTAAATTATCTTTCCTCTTTAGAGCTGTCAGCCAACTTTAAACGTATGTCGCCATACTGTACATAGAATACGTACTTTACGTAATATCAATGTATGTTTTATGTTTATCTCAATTTACATCTTTTACTGTCTGTATTCTGACGATGGGCTTGTTTATCTAAAGACCGAAACCGCTCAATAAAAAACACGAAGTACGACTTTTGGCTGTTTTCAAAAACTTAGTTTTAACAGCCGCTCCTTCTGCAGGGAATGCCTTATCTTGTTAAGACAATCATTTCCACATTCAGGAGGATAGCGGCTCCAATTCCGGTCTCGCCCTCCAGATATAACTTTTCCTTGAATATTTAAGACAAATGTCGAGATGGTTCCATCGAGAAAGGCACATCCTAATGCCTTCCTCATCCTTCCCTCATTCGAAGCATGTGCTTCGTATGTAATTAAACCCTGTTCTTCCATCCTTCCTTTTCAGATTGCAAGACCGTTGACTAAGCTGACCGAAAGAATACATATATGTCACTGCTATAATCTTTCTTACAATTAGAGATTAACGTGTTATGACTCACCGTGTATGATAATGGGCTGTAGACGGTTCAATTCAAAGGAAGTCTTTTATCAGTATGATAAAGCGCTACATGTAATGGCCGGCCGGTGTGGCCGAGCAGTTCTAGGCGCTTCAGTCTGGAACCGCGCGACCGCTACGGTCGCAGGTTCGAATCATGCCTCGGGCATGGATGTGTGTGGTGTCCTTAGGTTAGTTAGGTTTAAGTAGTTCTAAGTTCTAGGGGACTGATGACCTCAGATGTTAAGTCCCATAGTGCTCAGAGCCATTTGAACCATTTGAACTACATGTAATGAATTTATAAGATCATTATTTTTAGCTGTCAAACTTTACACGCAGAAGAGGAATACGTAATAAAATTTCACTACGAGTATTTGCGAAGTTGTGAGTTTACAGTCAAAAAACTGGCCCGATATTCCGTTAACTCTCATTTAATTCGCTAGGCAACATTGCGGAACTATGTCGACCACTTTCCAGAAGTCCATCACCTTGGGCGCAACCGTCTATTGCTTTCTCGATCTCATGGACGAAAACAAAAAGTACACAAAATCGCTGTCTGCAAACCCATGTTACTTCGTAAAGACGAGATTTTAACCTCGTCAAGTATCACAATACCCGAGCATAAAAAGTGTCCCGTAATTCTACAACAAGCTGAAGTCAGCAACATAGGACTATAGTTATGCACATCTGTCAGACCATTGTCCTTTGAAACCTGCACATTTTTTCAGTCGCTTAGAACGCTTCGTCGCTGAAAGGACCATAATAAACTGTTGTTGTAGAATTGGAGCACATGCTGCCGAATAATCTGTATAGAGGCGTACTGGAATTGAAGAAGCACTGGAGGAACGGCGACTCGTGTGCCTTATACCATGGGGCACACGACGACCGAATTATCATCTAAGACAGAAAGGATCGTACAGGTCTCATAGTAGGTCAGTGGCGTCCCTCCTATCTAGCGATTTTCGGTGATTTTCTATTTTACAGATAACTGGGCGCTTACGCGGCGATTAAAACGTGGGACAATATTGCTATCTTCCTCATTGAAACACTTTTATAAGACGAATCCAGTATTTCAAATCTTACTTAATTTAATCCTCCGTTTCGATGTCTTCATGGTTACTTAGTGACTGGATAAATGTTTTTGATCCGTTTACTAACTTGAATAGTGAATCCAAGAGTGTAGTCGTAGGACGTTTCGGTTAAACAACGCTGGACACATACCTCACAACCTCTATCATCACATAACTTACCTGTGTAAAGCATAATATACGATACACTTGGTTCACAATCCACATTTTCGTCCTCACGGATAGGTGTTTGATGTTAGCTATCCATATAAGCTGCAGTTTATTTTCTGTCGCACATGCAACCTGATGCCTTATTGTCACTGATTACATCCTACCTTAGCTGAATCGAAAAGTCTGGGTCTACTCATACCAAGACCTCATGAGTCATTTCTACAACTGACTGCTCGCGGTACTTTCCTGATAAGACTTTTAGTATGTACAATATCACACGATTCCCTGTCCGTGGCACCTGTTCTAATCAAGCGATTCTTGAAACTGTAGCTTGCAAATTAAAATTTCCTTTCATCGCAATGCATGATCATAAAATTTACAGGCGGCAGTGTCTAGGCTTTTCCTGAAGCATTTTTCCACTACAAGCTCCCGAGGTAGCAGAAACATCCATTTATCACGTATACTCCGCATCTGAGCCTTACCTTCACACAAATTATTTCGCATTTGAATCTGTATAGTCTCGCAAGATGATATCTAGTACCTTACGGCAATAAATATGAAGCTATAACTTTGCAGACGCGATGACACCATTGAGATAACATCATAATCTTTCTCGATACTACTAAAAAGGCAAGTTTTCGCCTACACCAGTGAATATATTCTTTCCGAACTAATAAATCGAGCAGATATGGTCAGTATTCAAATCTTGGAAACGTAATCGGGCGAGACCTATGTGCTGATAATGTTTTGGGACTCGGGCTATTTACACACGTCAAAAAAAGTTTTGCATCACACCAGTTTCCAGAACTTTTGAAGATAGACGTTGATTGTGGATATTTTATCACAGAAACTCGCTTTGGCGGTTCAGAGATGTCACTAAACCCGCCCAAAGATGTAAACAACCATGCATGAGCAGCGCCTATTAGACGGAGGGGGTCCGACAGCGATCAGTTCAAGTCATTCCACCAGGAAGAAGCTACACTGCTCGTGTTGTGTATAGTTCAAACATGCCTAGACGGACAATACCGCTGTTCGATCGCGTCCGCTTTGTTACTTTGTGCCAGGAAGTCCTGGCGTCTCGGAGTGAACCAAAGCGATGTTGTTCGGACATGGGCGAGATACAGAGAGACAGAAACTGTCGATAACATGCCTCGTTCAGGCCGCCCAAGGGCTACTACTGCAGTGGATGACAGCTACCTACGGATTATGGCTGACAGCAACGTCACCATGTTCAATAACGCTTTCCGTGCAGCCACAGGACGTCGTGTTGGGACTCAAACTGTGCGCAATAGGCTGCATGATGTGCAACTTCACTCCCGACGTCCATGGCGAGGTCCTTTTTGCAACCACGACACCATGCAGCGCGGTACAGATGGGTCTACCAACATACCGAATGGTTGCTCAGGATTGGCATCACATTCTCTTCACCGATGAGTGTCGCATATGACTTCAACCAGACAATCGCCGGAGTCGTGTTTGGAGTCAAACCGATCAGGCTGAACGTCTTAGACACACTGTCCAGTGAGTGCAGCAAGGTGGAGGTTCCCTGCTGTTTTGGGGTGGCATTATGTGGAATCGACGTACATCGCTGGCGGGCAAGGAAGGCGCCGAAACGGCTGTACGATACGTGAATGCCATCCTCCGACCGACAGTGCAACCATATCGGCAGCATATTGGCGAGGCATTCGTCTTCATGGACGACAATTCGCGTCCCCATCGTGCACATCTTGTGAATGACTTCCTTCAGGATAACGATATCACTCAACTAGAGTGGCCAGCATGTTCTCCAGACATGAACCCTATCGAAAATGTCTGGGATAGATTGAAAAGGGCTGTTTATGGACGACGTGACCCACCAACCACTCTGAGGGCTGTAGGCCGAACCGCCGTTGAGGAGTGGGACAATCTGGGTCAACAGTGCTTTGATGAACTTGTAGATAGTATGCCATGACGAATACAGGCATGCATTAATGCAAGAGGATGTGCTACTGGGTATTAGAGGCACCGGCGTTTACAGCAATCTGGACCACCACCTCTGAAGGTCTCACTGTATGGTGGTACAACATGCAATGTGTGGATTTCATGAGCAACAAATAAGGGCGGAAATGATGTTTATGTTGATCTCTATTCCAGTTTTGTGTACAGCTTCCGGAACTCTCGGAACCGAGGTTAGGCAAAACATTTTTTGATGTGTGTATCTAAATCAGGCGAAGTAAGTGTGAGGATGTATTCTCTGCAACCTGTAGTTGTTCCCCTAGCAGCATTTATCGAACTTAAGCTGCTAGTGGTACGTCAGAATTCCGAAAGAATTAGCATGACAGGCTGTTGAGGAGAGGAAGCAGTGAGGTGGCTGGTGTATAAGCACAAGATGCTGTCGAGTGACACTTCTGAGCTGCGTGGCTGGCGTTAATGACACTAAAACCGTTCCATACAAGACTTTGGACGTAGATTTATTATCTGTTAGATAGGTTACGGTAGGTTTGACACGCATTCCGCTTGCAAGTCCATAATTCAAACTGGAATGGCTGGAAAGTACGTAGAACAGCCAGAGTTAACGCTGTTTGTGGCGTCTTTATGATGTGTTGGACAGTCGCGGCCAGTAACCGCTTGTTGCAATACAACGGTCGTACATTCGTCATTGGCTTGGCCTTGTCCTACATAGAAGCTCAGTATTGGATGCTCCACATCTCTCTTCAAATGTGGAAGATGTGAAGAAAGAAAAAATAATCAAAAAAAGAACTTAAATTTTAATGTTCACTCGACGAAACAACGAAATTAGTTGCAAATATACTCCCAGAGTCCACAAAAGAAATATATATCTATAAAATCGTATGCCTTCTCTGTTGTGTGTCTAAATGAGAGTTAAGTAAACTGTGCCTCTGCTTCTTCGAAAGCCATAATGATGGTCTCCAGATAGGCAAATAAGCAGCAATATGTTAATGAAATTGTAAAATGTTTCTTCTTTAGTTCTCGCAGATGAGAGAACCATTCTTTTTCGATACTACACATATCATTGCAGTTATCAAACTAGAAATAATTTTTTTCTTCTCTATAACTAATTTCAGTTCACTTTGTAAATCTCCACTTTAATAACTTCCCGTGACTGATTTTTTCCGCGTGATTTGTTCCTGTTCTGCTTCTTCGTAAACCAGTTTGTTTCTGATGGTACTGGGGCTTGTTGCATATATCATCTCCTGTTGTCTGTAACGAAAAACATTTGTGAAAGATATTTTATCTGTATTGGGAAACAGGCAAGTCAGAGAAAGAAATATAAATAACTGCGTAATCTACCTCCTATATAATGTGATATAAGTTGCAATAAACCATTTGTGTCTTTCTTGACAAGACAGTATTAGAGTCGCAAGTCTCTAAAGTGATATATCGTCGAAGCTGCAGTTCAGAATTTTAAACTCTTTCTAAACGCACTCTTATGTGTATATAGAAAATATGTATGACTGATTATTTTCTTTCTGAAGTCTCTTGAGAATCTAAAAGTCTTTTCCTCAGAAAATGACTGACTTTGTGGCTTATCTGTAGTATTTGCTAAAGTGCTGAGCTGTAGTGTAGGAGTGTATTTCGTGTGAATCAGCACGCTGAAACAAAGGTTGCCAGATAGTGGAGCACGAGAGCCAGCGGAAATCTCTGATTTGTGTAACTCAGGCGGGCAGCTATGGTGCAGATGCCTCGGTGGTGGAAACGAGTGTGACTTATACTTGTTAATAAGCCTCTACGCCAGGAGACGTGATTGAAGTACGAGGAAAAATTTAGGAGGAGGATTAGCGTCACAGTCTGGGTATAAGAACCTATACTTAAGAATATGGAAACCGCAGCAGCGAGAGGAATACTGTGATGGAAATGAACATTACAATATAAGTTATACACTTGACAATACAAAAATGATCACGGTTGCCTTAACTATGTTGATCTCTTAGTTTGAAAATTCAGTATAACATGAAGCTGCCACGTGCCTATAAACTGCGTGTAATGAAATCGAAGAGAGCCGTATTATGTTCCTGGGGAATCTTCTTTACTCCTTTTGTTTAGGATTGCGCAAAGCATCAACAACGTTTGCTGGAAGACCATAACGGACAAGTTGTCGACGAACTATCTCAGCTATGATGAGTGGACGGCATTTCTGGCGAACGTGCAGGTCAAAGAACTAGTGGCACATCTATTTCTTCGAATAAATCTCCTGAAACGTGGCTCCTGATGAAATATAGTGCATGCCGTTGTCTGTGGGAAGGACAGTACCTCGGGTAGATCTGGTTGCAGCTCAGATCGCACGTAATGCGTAAAAGTCAGACACATTAAAAAAAAAGCGCCTAACCGTTAGCGTAACATTTGTCATCTACACTGAAGTGACAAAAGTCATGGGGTACCTCCTAAAATCGTGTCGGACCTCCTTTTGCCCGCCGTAGTGCAGTCACTCGAGGTGGCACTGACCCATAACAGGATTATGACCATCGACGGAAGTCCCCTGCAGAAATGTCGAGCCTTGCTGTCGCTACAGCCGTCCATAATTGCGGAAGTGTTGCCGGTGCATCATTTTGTGCTCGAACTGACCTTTCGCTTATTTTCCATAAATTTTCCATGGGGTTCATGTCGGACGATACTGATAGCCAAATCATTCGATTGAAATGTCCAGAATGTTCTTCAAACCGATCACGAACAGTTGTGGCCCTGTGACATGACGCATTGTTATCCATAAAAATTCCTACTTTGTTTTGGAAAATGAAATCCATGAATGGCTGCATATGGTCTCCAAGTAGCTGAACATAAACATTTCCAGTCAATGATCGGCTCAGTCCCATATAAACACAGGCTACACCATTATGGAGCCACCACCAGCTTGCACAGTGGCTTCTAGACAACTTGGATCCATGGCTTCGTGGGGTCTGTGCCTCACTCGAATTCTACCATCAGCTCTTACCAACTGAAATCGGGACTCATTTGACAAGGCCACGATTTTCCAATCGTCTAGCGTCCAACCGAAATGGTCACGAGCCCAGAAGTGACGCTGTAGCCGATGTCGTGCTGTTAGCAATGGCACTCGCGTCGATCATCTGCTACCTAGGCCAGTAACGCCAAATTTCGCCGCACTGTCCTAATGGGTAAGTTCACCGTACGCTCCACATTGACTTCTGTGGTTATTTCACGCAGTGTTGCCTGTCTGCCAGTACTGACAATTTTACGCAAACGCCGCTGCTTTCTGCCAAGTGAAAGCCGCCAGCCACTACGTTGTTTGCGGTGAGAGGATAATGCCTGAAATTTGGTCTTCTCGACACTCTCTTGACACTGTGGATTTTGGAATATTGAATTCTCTAACGATTTCCGAAATGGAATGTCCCGTGAGTCTAGCTCCAAATCAATTCCGCGTTCAAAATGTGGTAAATTCGGTCGTGGGGCCATATCACGTCGGATATCTTTTCAATGAACCAGAACAAATGACAGCTCTTTTGTACCTTGTGTACACAATACTATCACCATATGCATATGTGTAACCCCTGACTTTTACCACCTCAGTGTATACCCTTCAAGCTGAGTGGTCAGCGCGGCGGTCTGTCCACCAAGGGGCCCGTGTTCGATTCGCGGTTGGGTCGGAGACTTTTCTCCGCTCAGGGACAGGGTGTTGTGTTGTCCTCATTATCTTTTCATCATCATCAGTGGAAGGCAACGGTAAACCACCACTGGAATCACTTCCCTAGACGCTCATGCGGTGGACCTCTCAGACGAGGCTTCCCCCGTGACAAGACCTGCCGTAAGGCAGAACACAAAAAAAAGTATATCCTTCAGCAATGTAAGCTGCCAGTTTGCGGTGTTTGGCTATCTCTGTAGCGTGTAACATACGCGCGGCACGATTACTGGGGGATACTTTAGTACTCCGCACACCTGATACGGCGTGCTCGTTTACATTTCTGGACAATGGAAGCTGACGTAGTGGCGTGAATTCCATTCGTCCAACTCGTAGTAAATTACACGGGACAGTTGACGCAGTCGGTTACACAACCGTTTCAGTGCGTCAGATTCGAGACGGCGTGGACGGTGCTGCACCATTCGTTACAGCCATGTTGACAAGAATGCCAGCCCGTCGCTGCGTCCGATTATCTCCTTTCCACTAGCACCTCTTGTCATGGCAGTAATGGCGGCGTGCCAAGTACAAACGGAGGAAATGTCAAGGCATGAGAAAACCAATCCCCAAAGACAGATCATTCTGTCCCGTTCGCATCAATTCACATGCTGATATTGCACCTTGTGACGTAAACTGGAATTCACTGGATGCCAGTGTGCACAGCGGCCGTTTAATATTAAGATTTAAAAGACAGCCGTGAATCGCAAAAATGCGTGATTTATTGTAGATCCAGATTTCCCCTACAATATCATCGGTGCTTTACCTGAAACGTCATACAGGTACCAACATGTCAGGGCGGAAACTTGTGACAAATCACACTAGCCTTTACATGGCACAAACAAAAAACAAAACTGAGGCCGTTGCTAATCACAACTTGCTTGGGGTGGGGCAGGAGGGGGTGGGGCGCCGTGGAAAACGTGAAGGCTGCGATTCACGTAGTCATCACAGTCACTTTCCAGAGGTTATTAATTAACTGATCGCCGTGTTCTGTCTATCCCCATTGTAATAATCATGTGAATTACATCAAAATCTTACTGGCCTCTGGAACTAAAGTACCGAGGCGATAGTGCTCTGCAAGCACAAACGGTACTGTAGGAAGTGGCTGTTAACTTTGCCATCTGCGTGTAAAATTGTATTTGGACACTTTGAGAGCAATCAAACAACAGCAAAGCCCCTACCTTCAGCATTTCGAGATCTTTACCACTCATGAACCTTCGTAGATCTTTTACATGCTTGACATTTGTCGCAAATTGATAAAAATGAATGTGTGTGTGTTGCACTACAGAAATGAAGACATCCGCGAAAAAACGGGCTAACCCTCAAATGTAAAAGCTTGGAGATAAGTGTTGCCATCTGTTGCTGTGTACGGGAACTATCGAAATTGACATTGGTCTCACTCCTTAGTTGTATAAGTACCCAGCAACAGATGGCAACACATCTTTAACTTTTTACATTTGAGGGTTAGCCCGTTTTCCCGCGCATATCTTCATTTGGTTCAAATGGCTCTGAGCACTATGGGACTTAACATCTGAGGTCATCAGTCCCCTAGAACTTAGAACTACTTAAACCTAACTAACCTAAGGACATCACACACGTCCCTGCCCGAGACAGGATTCGAACCTGCGACCGTAGCGGTCGCGCGGTTCCAGACTGTAGCGCCTAGAACCGCTCGGCCACTCCAGCCGGCTATCTTCAGTTATTGCACCTTGAACGTTCATAGGCTCCGTGGTTTATAATGAAGAATTTGCATTCGTAGTGTCATATAGCGTTCATGCATGCTGCATACTTCTTTTGTTAAGCCAACGTTTGATCAGATGTGAAGAAAACTAGGACCAATATTTGTCAGTTACACGAAACTTTCTACGTTACCGACAAGTACTGTAAAGGCAACGATCAGCTGTTGGACACTTGTGCGTTAAGCTGTTCACTTAACTTCGCTTTCGTTCACAGTTTGTCTGTCGTAAGTGGCAGCGTCAGATATGTTATATCGTAACGGCCCAGTGTAGCAGGTAGGAGGGCGATGCCTTCGCGGTGACCTTCACTTTGGGTGCTGGAGTCTGCTGGGGTTCCAGAGTCTACGTGTGAGCCGGCACGCCGCCACGGCACTCCAGGAACACACTCCTCGCTCACGCCTTTCTCGCCCATTTCTTACGTCAGACCCCAAATCAGCCGCGTCACTGCCACCGTAAGTGATGGCAGCACCTACCATTCGTATTCTAACGCCCAGTCTTGTTTATTGTAGACTAAATTTCATAATGAGCACTTGTTTTCTTCGTTCTCTATCCTACAACTATTGAGGTTCTTTACCAGGAAAATCAGTTGCTAAACTCATAAACAGTACGACATCGCGAAAAATGGCTCTGAGCACAATGGGACTTTAACTTCTGAGGTCACCAGTCCCCTACTTAAACCTAACTAACCTAAGGACATCACACACGTCCCTGCCCGAGGCAGGATTCGAACCTGCGACCGTAGCGGCCGCGCGGTTCCAGACTGTAGCGCCTAGAACCGCTCGACAACCCCGGCCGGCGACATCGTGAAGTAAAATCTTAGTACGTAGAAGTCGTGGTGATGAAAAAGCTTCGACTAAAAGATGTACGAAATAAGTAAAGATGAAATACCGGTATCGAGCATCTGCCTCAACATCTAAACTTTGCAAGTCACCGTACGGAGTGTGGCAGAAGTACTTCTGGTACCACTGTCGCTTCACCTCTTCCCTGTTCTAGTCGTGAATGGTTCGTGGGAAGGACGACTGTCGGAAATCTTTTGTATAAGCTGTGATTTATGTAATTTCCTCGTCGCGGTCATTTCGCGATACGTATCTGAGTAATTGTGATTCGACCCTTCATCAAACGTACGGTCTCGGAACTTGGGCAATAAATCTCTCCGTGGTCCACAACACCTCTCCATGTAGAGTCTGCCACTTGAGATCCTTGAGCAGCTCCGTAACACTCACGTGCTTACGAAACGATCCCGTGACGAAAGGCGCCGTCCTTCATTGGATCTTCCGTATCTCTTATATTAATCCAACCTGACAGCTCTCCCAGACTGATGAACAATCAAGTACTCAAGAATGGGTCGACTCACACACTGGCCTTCTTTCGCGATCTGCTTACTATTTCCTGGAAGGGCTCCATTACCCTCCTAACGTTGGAGCTCCCAACGATCAACATATCCGCCCATTGCGCCGAACCGAATTAGGGAAGGAAAACAGGCGACTGGCCCAACAGACTAGGCTTCCTGTACTGTCTCAGATGTGTTACCAACACTGGGAAGCAACTCATGCTTTACATCACTCGCCATACTTCAGCAGTTTGTATCTTATCACGTCCTTGTTTAGCTAATTGTTAGTAGAGCACATGTGATTGTTTTGATGAAAAAAGTATCTGTATTTTGCATTGTTCTTCGTTGTCCATTGTTGGGCCACGTCGCCCTGTTATCCATTTATGTTGATTGTATGCCATGGGATTTGTGTGGTGCCGTGGTTCATTGGCAACTTTCCTAATGTTACACGCAGTGGTTTTTTTTTTTAGTTTTTGTTTTTAATTGAAAGTTAGTTTGTTTACACAAGGTTCTATATCAGTGTTGAATTTGAGGTATTCTTCAAGAATGTGACTGCATTCGTTGCTCTGTACATTTTACCATTACCACTTAGGGCAAGGGAATTTTTGAAACTTTTTCGTTTTACAATTAAAAGCATTGACGAACTCTGTCCTGTGGCGTGAATTATATTAGGTTAAATCGCTGATTATAACCGAAATGTCCGAAAACGGTTCGATTAGTGGCAACTACACGTTATTTTTTGCCTCCTTTATTCTTCACCACCATGATTTTTATTGAATACATCCGAGTTGATGAGTACGAGTTCGCTAACATAATTTAAAATTGTATAAATTCAATTACTCAAGGGCACAGTAGTAGTTCAGGACATTGCCCTGCCGCGGCTGTGGTTGTAACTCCCCCTGATCGCTACATGTGCTACTAAACCTCCTGATCTCAGTTTTATAAATGGGAACCATTTTTAACTGGCGTCTATAGTACACTGGAGTGATCACAAAACTTTTGGTCCTTCGACTGGAGGTTTCGCTCAGCAGTGACCATCTTCAGCTTTGCAACAAAACATGGGAAATGAAAAACAACAAGCGGAAAGATTAAATCTTAAAACAATAAAGTATGCCATAACGGAAAATCATCACTTTCATGGATGTGGAGACATGCGCTTAAAATATGACGAGGCATACCTGCTGTATAACATGTCCTAATATAATAAAGCCATAGTGGCATCGTCTCAAAATACACACAAAATCAGCACAGCATCGTTGCACATATTGCCGGCGGAGTCATAATGTCAATAGCGCTACTCTTCATGACGAAGTGCAGTACAGTAGCCACAACATATGTTTGTGCCATAAGCTCGTTAGATGTCGCTACTGTAAATCAACACATAAACCTCAATTCTAAAATTGTACAGAATGCAATAAATGAAGAGTACAATATGTTAAGTCTGTAATGGGCTCCCAAATGTGTGAATTATTACAGTGATTAAATGTAATAATTACAAACAGGAATACAGTTAAATTTAAAATTGTTGAAAGGAAGTGGTTAAACGATAACTGGTGATTCTGAGACGCTCATGTGGTCATTTTAGATTAAACTAATAATGTACGCAAGAACAAGTTTATGGAGCTAGTAAAAATAGTATAAAGTTGACAGAATACGTAGGGAAAAAAAGCCAAAAGGATAAAAAGACTAAAGTAAGTAATCGGTGACCTCTGCCAGAATGCAGCATAGCGAGAAGTCGAAGTAACTTATCCGCCAGAGGGCCTCATGTACCATGTTGTAGCAGTCACATTACAGGATTATCTTTTAAATGGCATGTATTACACAAACAAAGAAGAGACAGTTAGTTGACACTTCCTGAATCACTGTTTTAATCCGCGACCATATCGTTGCTTGTGAATCTTATGTATTACGTACTGACTCTGTACAGTAATACAACGTCTGAAACCCGATATTATGAACTGTTGTGTTTTTACGCATAAATTATGGAAGGCATTTACTACTGTTCGATTACACTGCTGGTGACAAATTACTCGAAACAGTAAACACAGTAAATTATCCAGGAATAACCATCCGGAGCGACCTGAAGTGGAATGACCACATAAAACAACTAGTAGGGAAAGCAGATGCTACGTTGAGATTCATTAAGAGAATATAGGCTTGCAAAACACCCATTCCACCGATTTATAAGTGTATTCATCAGTGTGGGACGCCTATTCAGTAGGATTAATAAAAGAGGTCGATAAGAGCCAAAGAACAGCGTCTCGTTTTGTCTCGGGATCACTTAGTCGGCGCGAGAGCATTATGGAGATGCTAAATAAACTCATGGCAGCCACCACAAGAGAGGTACCGAGCGAGGTGGCGCAGTGGTTGGCACACTGGACTCGCATTCAGGACGACGGTTCAATCCCGCGTCCAGGCATCCTGATTTAGGTTTTCCGTGATTTCCCTAAATAGCTCCAGGCAAATGCCGGGATGGTTCCTTTGAAAGAGCACGGTCGACTTCCTTCCTCAATCCAATGAGACCGATGACCTCGCTGTTTGGTCTCTTCCCCCAAACAACCCAACCCAACAAGAGAGGTGTTGTGCGTCACACAGAGGTTTATACGGTTGATATTTCGAGACCTGGATACCAAGAAGAGCCGAGCAACATATTAATTACTCCCAGACACCTCTCGCGAAATGCTCACGCGGAAAAGAATAAGAGAAATGACACATGTCATGCGGATCTTTCCGACAGTCCTTTTTCCCACGCGCCTTTCGTGAAAGGAACAGCAAAGGAAGTAAAAGATTGCGGCACCAGAAATGACCCCGTTACACGCCGTAAGATGTCTTGCGGAGTAGAGATGTAGATGTTTATCTTTAAATTTTCTTAGAAGAGTACCCATATTTGCAGTTCATATTCATTGTTGTCAGAGCAATACATTACTGAACTCCTATTATGCATGGCAGGGGCGTAACTAACCTGGAGCTCCCGACTACTAGCGATTCACAGCACACGAAGAAAAAAGGAAAAATTAAAATGGAAAGAAAAAATTAGGAAAACCGAGCAGTCAAATGAAATCTGCATTTAAAAACTCAAACACGATTTCGGAAATACTTAAAAGGTAAAGATATGCGGAGTATTTACTTCCTTACTCGGGTCAAAGATAAATCTGTAGTAGGACTCCGTGATAAACTAATTGATATTTATATAACGAAATTGCCTGGATGCTGCGACCAAGCATATGGCGGAGAGTATGTCATCATTAGCGGCGTATTCACCAGTATGGAAAAAAGAATCAAGTCACAATTTAAATTTATTTCGTAGCCTTACAGGCTAATCATAAAACATCTCTGTATTCCGAAATAGTTGACTGCATCTATAAATATTTTGTCACCGTATGCTACAGAAGTAGTATTTAAAAACTTGTTTCGTGAGTACTCCCAACATAACGTTAAAGACTCAAACATACAGATATAGTGCTAGGTAAATATGGTTGAACTATACTGGGACTGAGTATGTGGAATGCTCTGCCACAAAGGCGATAAGGCTTATCAAACTTATTTTGTAAAAGTCCAAACTTTTTACGATACCTGTGGTTTAAACTGGGAATCTGGTTCTTGATAAAAAAAAAAAAAAAAAGCTTAATGCTTAAAATCTATTTACAGTGACTACAAAAAGTATATTTTTTACAATATAAGCATGGAAAACGTGATCCGAAGACGCTGTGGCGATATTGTCATTTGTCCAACTTTATCTGCAAGAGCGAATGTAGTAGTGTGCTTCGTACAGAAACATGGGATAAGAATGAATAATTTGTGGAATTCCGATTTTTCTTGTAATTACAAGATTCATGAAATTCAGGCTTCTCCTACACGGACTTCTTCACACTAGCCGTGATAAACAGACTGGGTGATTGCTTTTGCTAAATCAAATTACTCTGATTTTAGTGGAAATGTTGATGACCTCCATATTCATAACGCATATATGCCTGTGATATTTATGTTGTTCTTCCGAAGAAAATTACAGTCAATTTGGCACCTGTGTTATGGGTGCCAAGGATTGGCACAACTCAGAGATTTGTTGATTGCTTACCTTCCGACTTCTGCCGTTGCTCCGTGCTCCTTCTCGCATTTCACGATTTTCTTAAGATTTTGCTGGCTGGGGACAGACACATTCACGTTGCTTGCTAGCTGTCTCGACTCCGACTGTTGCTGCGCAACATCATGGGCCACTGCAGGGACCCGTCTATTGTTGAGAATTTCGTCTCTTAGCGATTTGTTTATTCTTGGAGGACATGCGGGAAATAATCACCGCACGGTTAGGGAAAGTATTTTTCGGTAACAGTAGGGCGTAACGTGGCTTTGCCGTCTGGGACAAATAACCCAGAACCCCAAGAACAAGGGCCCATTTTTTTGAAGCGCGTTGGCGTTGGGAAGGAGGTAAGAATGTATGAAGGGAATCACTAGGAGTGGACTGTGTTGAGCAACAGTTCCGAAAGATCCCCCTCTCCCTGGTATGTACACGCTTGTATTTTGTCTTCCGCTACTAGATGGAGCCATCTCATTACGCCAGGTAATTCAACGAAACGAAATTGTAAAGAGTTTATTTTGCATTTGTTGTTTTGTTTGCTACGGTTTTACTTTGATGGACAAAGAAAAACGAATCGCGATGTTGTAACAAGCAATGCGACTTTCGACTTCGTGTTTTTGCGTGGTCTGAATTGCATGATATAAAAAAGAATTATTGAAGTGTGTATCTTATACTTCATTGTATATTCGTGTTGCTCTCAATAAAGGAAAAAAGCGAACTAAGCGACGATGAGAATTTATTATTTATCAAAAATAAAAAAAAAGGAATGTCGCTGGTAGGGGGCAGGAGGCGGGAGGGAGCGAGGGAGTAAAGTCAGAGTCTGCCCTGAATACCAGATGCCCTAGTTACACCACCGTCCTGTCAACGATCAGTCTTATTTAGGACTCTGAATATAAGTTAACTGCATCCAAAGAAAGACCTACATGTGAGCAAATGTTGTCGCCACGAGAAAAGCGCAGCATCCCTGATTCTGATATATACAATGAATCAAGTAATAATTTAAAATTAGTTTTTAAACGCACTCGAGATGCTAGTCAAGAAACAACTGTGCATTTCGAAACATTTGATAACATCTATAAATTTTTTGGCCACGGCGTGCCGCAATGGTAAAACCGAAGAAAAGCACAATGCATCAGACCACTATGTACTTCAACAGAGATTCAGGGACTTTCTTAGAGCTGTGTCAAACATAACTGTTAAGAGTGGGAGGCGTAACGAACGCAGTGTTGTAAAATGTAAAGTATGCTCATATCCAGAAAAAATAGAACACCTTGAACGGCTACAGATAGGACGTTCATATTCACAGTACATGTACATTACTATGTTCTGCAGAAATGATTAGCATTTGAACCATGTCGGTCCACCGGTTCAAGGTCAACAGCGATATCGCGGCGCAACATCACTCACCTGTAGAAAGTGCCTGCGGCTCTCGTCGTCGCTATAAATCGAAGGTAATGCATCAGTGTGACTCGAGCAGATGTGCAGGATGTCTCGCAGACGTATGCGCGATCCGTAACATCAGATCACTGAGTTTCAAAGCGGGCGCACTATAGGCGTGAGAAACTGTGATGCATTCATCCGCGAAATTGCTGCTTGTGTAAGACCAGGTGTTTCAGCAGTGCAACGGGTATGTGCGGGGTGGTTCACCGAAAGCCGTATAATACGACGAGATGGGTCAGATCGCATCACCACCCACACCACCCCCGAGAAGATAGTCACCTCATCCGAATGGCACTGCAGGACAGATCTGCGTCCTCCTGGGCTTTGGAGCATTGGAACAGTGTAACACATTGTACACTGTCAGGGGTGACAGTCTGTCGCCGTTTATTACGGCATGGGTTACGTGCGCGTCGTCCATTTCTCCGCCTACCTTTGACGAATGTGCAGAAACATTCCACACGGCAATGATGTCGTTCCATACATCACTGAGGACAGGAAGGGCATCAGATAATATTTTCTGACGAATCCGTGTCCTGTTTGTTTGAAAATGATGAGCGCATTTTCGTTCACCACAGGCAGGGGGTGCGGCATCACACAAGACATACAGCACCAACTCGAGGCCTAATGGTGTGGGGTGCTATTGGGTACAACCACAAACCACAGGTGGTGCGTGTGCAGAGCACTGTGACCAGTGTGATTTGCGTGAATGACGTCTTGTGGCCCGTAGCCCTACCTCTCCTACACAACGCCCAAGACGCCATTTTTCAGCAAGACAATGCACCACACCGTGTTGCTGCACAAACACGTGCCTTCTTGGTGTCATAGGACGTCAGCCTTTTGCCCTGGCCTGCCAGATCACCAGACTTTTCGCCAATCGAAAATGTGTGGGATATCGTGAAAATGTGTGGGATATCGTGAAGCGACCGTTGCACCGCTGCGGGGCGCAGCCCCGAATCCTCTCGCGGTCAGAAAAATTGTGCCGAATCCTCCCAAGCCCGCAAGCGTCTGAAAAACGATGGGACCGAATCCTCCCGTTTGAAGCAGGTAGCACAAATGGATCGAGGAAAGTGCATTCTCTTCTATCTAAGTTTGCAGAGTCACAAAATATGACCACTTTTTTCTCGGTGTTATTTTCTAATAAACACTTTGTCCCGTCTGTGGTTTCCACATTCAGCTTGTTGATAACATCATGAACATCTGCAGCATTCGTGGGAAGTTTTGGCTAGCTTTGTAAATAGATTTACGAAAATTGTTGACATCTCTCGTAGTATCTTCTCCTTTTAGCCGGCCGGTGTGGATGAGCGGTTCTAGGGCGCTACAGTTTGGAACCGCGCGACCGCTACGGTCGCAGGTTCGAATCCTGCCTCGGGCATGGATGTGTGTGATGTCCTTAGGTTAGTTAGGTTTCAGTAGTTCTAAGTTCTAGGGGACTGATGACCTCAGCAGTTAAGTCCCATAGTGCTCAGAGCCATTCTCCTTTTCACTTCTGGTAAATTATTTTTAACGGTTTGTCACAAATATCTTCTATGGCTTTTCTCTTTTGGTCAGAAATGATTTCTTGCCTCTGAGTTTTGTTATGAGGCATTTCTTCATGATTGTGCTCTTCTTGACACTCCACGACATCGAGTTCCTCAATAGAAATAGTTTTAACAAAACTTCTGCAGCCATTACTGTTGCACGTCCATCGCGCTAGACCACCTTTCAGCAGTTTTTGAAAACCGAAGGTGTTACCTTTGAAAACCAACATTCCTTAGCGCAGACAATGTCGCCGCGAACTGCGAAGTGGCCGCAGGCAGCTGTTGTCATTAGCGTACACAATGCTCTGTCGCATTGTGTCAGTTTGGGAGGATTCGGTCCTGTTACCTGCTTACCTACCTGGTTTCGGTAGGATTCGGGGCTGCGCCCGCGCTGCGACCCAATGCCAACCACCACAGACTAACTTTGGAACCAGGTGAGAGCAGCGTGGATGGCTATATCATAGCATCCTATACATGTCGATACAATCACGCATAGAACAAGTAATCAGGGCCCATGGCGGACCCTGTGCCTACTAGGCAACAGGACACTTGCTGAACCGATGTGACTGAAATGCTAAAAGGCCTTGAAACCTTAGACCACGGACATTGCAGCTGTATATGACATTTTTGGAACGAGGTTTTCATAAAGGATTATTCGACAATCAATTTTACGGAACCTTCAACATTTGCGAAAGATGAAGCATCGTGTGTATTCTCTAACAAACGAACATAAACAGTAAAGAAGGCTGACAAATCCTGTAACTTGACTTACAGTGATACTTTATTTATACAATGACTGACAGGATTTGTACCTAGTTTTAAGTAATTAAGTGAGTTGTAGAGCCATAAGGAGCAGTAACACCTATTTCGTGTGACATCTCGTCATGGCATTTGCCTTCTGTAATCGACTGACCTTATGTTGATAGGAAACTGTCTAGCGCACTAAAGTTAGGAGAGCTGATATCGAGCTACCCTAACGTATGCATAATTGTCCTGATGTAAGAGGATTTGACAGAACGTGTGGCTGTTGCAGAAGCTGAGCTTTATTTTTCCAAGTGGAATACATTTATGTATTACTGACAAGTAAACCTTCTGCCCTTTGATACAGGTTTGCGGGAAACTCATATATTTTCTGAAAACCTATGTTACAAGCAGGAAAACTGTGAAATATTAGGGGGAAGGGACAAGCGTTTAGGATCTATAGGACCTACAAAGTATCAGTAAAGTGTTGGAATCTTGACACCAAAAGCCGCTAAAACTCTCGTTTCACATGTTTATATGATGTAATAATATGATAAGAAGTTAGAGATGGTATAAAGAAAGAAACGACTTTTTGAAAAGAAACAATATACGTTGGGATGTTGAAAATGTGACTTGTTACTGACTTCGAACAAAATATATTACAAGAGACAATCAGTGTGCAAATAAACAGTGAGACGGGCGGAAGGACATTTCATAATGGGTATATTTTACAAAATCGATAGCCTCACACTTTGCACACCCATTCGCAGCAGTATTCCATTAGCGCAATTCACATTCCAGACTCGTAATTCAAGTATCTACTCTTTGAAAAGCACAATTAATTAAGTTCTTGAAGCGAAGAGCACTGAACCGACATAGAAAGGGGTCAGAAAACTACCGCGATGCCAAATGTGCTCCTGTGTCTCGGTAATGTGGTGTCTGAGGGAATAAGCATCCAGAGGCTGGATCTTCCCGTACATCCTTCGGGTATCAGTTCTTTTCGTAGGGCTTTACCATCATATACTTCGGAGGCAGACCTTTGTTAGAGCACCATGAATCCACTAAAAGCAGAAATTTCTTCCCGTCATCATTCATACTTGGTCAAAGTGCGTCACGACACAGCCGTTTGGAGTCTGCTTCCGACGTAGTCCGGTGTTTTTCCAGCATACGATCTTATATTCGGAGGATCTGCGGCTTTGACTGCGGAAATTCTCCATATGGCTCGGATACAAGGACATGCGTAGACCGCAGTATTTCGCATTCCATTGAAATCACATGCATAAACATTAAACTATGCTGTGTTGGAGAGACTGATTTAACAACAGTGCGAACAGCTGTTGTTCCTCTGATTCCTAAAATTCGGTGGCCATGTAACTCTTTGTAAAATCTTCTCTGACCAGCATTTAAGACATAAGTCGGTGGAAAGTTTTCTGTAATCATGAGGTTGCGAAACTTCGCAACAGAATCGTCGCCGGTGACAAATTTGCCTCCTTTTGCAGCCAATTAATGCCGACTGTGTGGGTTATTCTGCTTCTTGAAGCGATATACTGAGGAATCAGAAACTTTAAAATCGAGTGTATTTTGCGAGTCCATCGCTATCTTAAGTTGCATGACCCTCAGTCGCAACGTCCGGTGGTGAATAATTGCTCCTTCTGTTTCCTTCTCTTTGAATTTCTGCAGGAGAATGTGATTGCCTTTTGGGTCGACTGATATTCATTTTTTCTCCAAACTGCACAGAATGTTCATGCTCTTAATTTTCTTGAATTGATTCATTACTGATGCATGCGACAGACGTTCTGTCCGAGGTTCCCATGTCGTTGAATCTGTGGTCCAGTACTTATAAGCAGTCCAGTCCTCTTCTGTCATATCTGCTGGACGATCATGCTTTCGCCTTTTTGGGAGAAAGCACGTACTCGGATGCCGACGCACTCGAAGTAAAGGGAGGCGACTGTTGCGAGGAGCATTGCTGTTCCTTATCGACACCATCATCTCCGAACTCCATATCCTCGCCCCATTCTTCTCCACCGCCCCCAGAAAATCCTAATGTCGGGATCTTTTCACAGTCTCCATATCATTTTCCAGGAGAGTAGTTATGTGTTTTATCATCACCGATTCCTGGATGTTCGGTGACCTATTGCTTGTTCCGAATCGGGTGACCAAGGCAGCCACTAAGACTTTCGAATCCATCTGCAATGTAAGAAGAATACATACAGTACGTTAGTACTTGAAAACAACATATGGAAACATACAAGAAACAGAGATGTCGTGACGGGAGTACGTCCATCTATACACACTGTACTGATGGTTTTGGGTCCTGCAGCTCCTAAACGCTTCTTCCTTTGCCCCTGAGATATCACAGTTTTTCAGCTAGTGACATAAGCTTTCAGAAAATATATGGGTATCCGGCTCAAAAGAGAGATGATTTACTTGTGAGAAGTAACCACTTGAGTGCGAGGTAGCAAGTTTAATCTTTGGCAAGGCTCATTTGAATGTGTAATGTAAACAATTATGATAGAAAAAAATATTAGGTGCTAATGACTCACTATGTGCATCAGGAGGGCAAAAGAAAATGAGTGTCCAGGAGGTGCAGAGATCAAATTTCTATGGGGTGTATGTATTACACTTCACAAAATGGAATCCTCAACGTTCAAGAAATGTTCAAAACGAATCATTAACTTGCACCATGAACACCGAATGAAAAATGGACCGCCACAGTGATCACAATGGTTAGCATCATCAAGATCGAAGGCGTACACCTTGGGAGTTACAAACCGTGGAGGACGTTCAGCTAGGTATTCTCTCTTAAAGAGTGCATATAGAATCATATTGGTGTAACGGGGTGATAAAAACTGCTGGCCGGTGTGGCCGTGCGGTTCTAAGCAGGAGCGCCGTGGTCTCGTGGTTAGCGTGAGCAGCTGCGGAACGTGAGGTCCTTGGTTCAAGTCTTCCCGCGACTGAAAAGTTTCCGCCGGCACGGTAGCTCAGCGTGTTCGGTCAGAGGGTTAGCTGCCCTCTGTAATAAAAAAAAACTGGGTTAATCGATCAACCCGTAGCAGATGAAGCGGTAAAAAAAAAAAAAAAAAAAAAAAAAAAAAAAGAAAAAGAAAAAAAAAGGCGCTTCAGTCTGGAACCGCGTGACTACTGCGGTCGCAGGTTCGAATCCTGCCTCGGGCATGTATGTGTGTGATGTCCGTAGGTTAGTTAGGTTTAAGTAGTTCTAAGTTCTAGGGGACTGATGACCACAGATGTTAAGTCCCATAGAGCTCAGAGCCATTTGAACCATTTTGTTAAAACTGATGGAATGTGATGGCATGCAACCAAATGTGCAATGGTGTGTCGTGGAGCTTATCATGTACCTGGCTAACCTTTAAGGCGTAGCTGCAGATAGTGCGATAATACGCTTTATAAGTATGGGAAAAAAAATATCCAGATGCTGAATTTGTCAGTGGTTCCAGGTGATAGGAACTGCAATGTCACACACTTTTCAGGTGGGATAGTTTGCTCTAAAGAAGTATGATTATTGTACACAGACCAGGAATCAAACAAAAGCAAGTTATTTTGATCAGCTACTGGCCAAAAGCAGTGCTCATACCACAGTTGTAGTTCTCTTACGCCCGTTTTCCCACTCTTGCGTGCTGTGTCGTGTGACTAGGGCCTCCCGTCGGTGCAAGTCTTTCGATTTGACGCCACTTCGGCGACTTGCCCGTCGTTGGGGATGAGGAGGTTGGGTTGTTTTGGGGGAAGAGACCAAACAGCGAGGTCATCGGTCTCATCGGATTAGGGAAGGATGGGGAAGGAAGTCGGCCGTGCCCTTTGAAAGGAACCATCCCAGCATTGGCCTGGAGCGATTTAGGGAAATCACGGAAAACCTAAATCAGGATGGCCGGACGCGGGATAGAACCGTCGTCCTCCCGAATGCGAGTCCAGTGTGCTACCACTGTTGGGGATGAAATGATGATGATTAGGACAACACTACACCTAGTCCCTGAGCGGAGAAAATCTCCGACCCAGCCGGGAATCGAACCTGCGTCCTTATGATTGACATTATGTCGCAGTGACCACTTAGCTACGAGGGCGGACTTGCGTGCTGTGACGGAAATATTCCGTACTGACCTTGCAAGGTCACGCATCGTAGGGGGCAGAGTACAACTTCTCGCGGCACGATAAATAACTTTCCAGCCAATTTACCATCCAGACTAACAGTCGGCATTATTGAATACGAATGCGTTAAGGCATTAATATTAGTTGATCTTGATACAACTCTCTTGCTACCTCTAATTTCCACGGTAGCTTTCATGTGCATTTCCTCTTCAAATCCCAATTAGTCGGAGTTGAACAAATTCCTTACTGAACGATGTGATAAATTTGTTTAACTCGCTTACAAATTTTCGGCCCGATTTCGCTGATGACTGTGCGCCGTTAAGTTGACGCTTTGTTTGAAATTTTGTTATCTTAGTTCTTCCAATTCTGTAGCACTGTTTGAAGTTATGCAACCATTCACTGCTTTCCTTGAAATCATTGTATTCTGTGTCGCGCGTAGTTTGAGGTGCGTAACGTAGTAGGTTCTATCATGCGCATCCTGTAAGGTATATCGAGCATCCTTGAAACACACGAAAGCCAGTTTTTGTAACAAGTGCGATTTGTCCTCCATTGAATATCCGTAGTTGTTTTGTGCACTATCCGGTCATACTGCTGCGGACGTATTCGAAATCTATTCATAATTTTTTTTCTATGCTGCGGATAATCTTCCATGTACGTAATTATTTTTAGTACCCACCCCTTGGACAACGATTGTCCTCTACTACGTTTCACTGGGGACGCGATATGTGGCTCCCTGCCCGACAAGGATGATGAACACGTGTTTCAATATCACTTTCACTTGTTACGCACGTATCTTCATCATTGTACTTCTCATGTACGTTGTCCGCACAGTCTAGCGTATACGACACCACACATTCCACTGACTCATCTTGCAGAAACGCTAATATTTCACCTGCAACTTATTTCTCACTCTTCGAAATTCCTTGGATTTCTTTCTCACGAAATGTGATCTTCGGCAACTGTTGTTGCAGATATAGTGCAGAATTTGTTTATCGTGCCATTGCTCTGCTTTGTATCAACACCACTAGCACTGTAGCACTGTTGTGAGTTACTCGTCGACTGAGCAGTTCAACTACGTTCCATAGCCTCTTGCTTAGTTCACCATCGGATACCTCCAGTCCCGCCCCCTGTTGCCATTAGCAGCCAATATTGTGGTTGCTTGGTAGACAATATGTGGTTGGTCGAATGCCGTAAACATCATTGGCCTTTTGCGACCTCTCACTTATGGAGTCTCTTGTGAGTCAAGAACGATAGTTTGGTCTACAAGTAATGTCAGTAGGGGCGCAAATACAGTACAGGATGTATACGCTCCGAGACAACCGGAAAGTCCGGGAAAACCCCGGGAATTTTTCCCTCTGGGAGAAAACCGGGAAAAACCGGGATTTTTTTTAGAATTCCAGGAATTTTTTAGAATTCCGAGAATTATTTATTATTCCTGGATTTTTAATTGTTTTAGTTTTCAGTTAAATTTTTGTAGTTTGGACTGGTAAGAACCGATTCTTCAACAAAGAATTTTACTTTAACCCGCTACTGCAAAATAATACTGCAGCAATAAAACATAAACGAGGGAAAAAAAATAAAAAGTTGCAGAGAAAATGTGTCAAAGGCTTTAGGATGAAAACTATGCAATGCTTTATAACAACAAACTGCTTCCGATGGGCTTGACCTCACAACGGTTTATGTTAGGTTCGTTTGAGCAGTTGCCAGCGGGCTTATGCGCATGCGCAGTTGAGTCACGTATGAGCAGTACGATCTCCCGCTTCTGGCTACTTGAAGTGCGGCTGTTAGCTACATCAGCAATAGCAATAAGCAGCCAGATGGTACCCGGAAAAATTTTTCTGTCGCGCCCAAGCTGCCAGATTCGCGCATGCGCAGCGCAATCTGAGTTGTAGTGGGATGAGGGGTAGTCTCCACGTGAACCGTGTTTACGTTTAGTGATTTTGCTGTTTCCTCTTGACTTACAGCTCTCACGTAAAATGAAGAAAAAAAAACTGATTTCTGTGGCCGGGAACTATAAAGTGAATGAAAATACTTTCACATAATTATGGAAGGCTAAAATACGTTATGATTTTATTTCCAGGTTTTTGGCAGTCGCGCATTAATTGCCTTGCAGAGCAATGAATTTATTTTTGTCGATTTGCTAAAAAAATTAGGCTTTAATTAATCTTTCTCGCAGAGGCACTCAATTTATTTGAAACACTATTACTAGTGTCAACTGTTCGCGGAATTTCATGTCGACGTTGTTATCTTCTGGGACGTATGGCATTGAGCCATAATAAAGAACTATACATGAGATAATACAGTACTGGTACTCCAAGAAAATTTGCATCCCGGAAACCACACTGAAAAGTTTAATATCAGGTTGGTGCCTACTTCTTTGTGAATCTGGAAATAGGAATGTGCCCTTTAAGTTGAATTATGGCTTTTAGTGCGGTTCACGAAATTCCGATGCTCTTGGAGTATCCTCTGATGTTCTGTTTCATTTGCGACGTAATGTAAGATCTCTTAATGCTATATACGTACGAATATACGGGCTACCTACGTCATCGTAGCTGTGCAGGCACAGTAACGCCGTTTCCTGGCTCTGACAACTGCTGAAACGGATTGTAACAGGTGACGGGAAAATATAGCGATTGGTGGTTTGAAAAGCGTTACTTTCAAAGTACATTTCAAATTACGCAATACGAGTTACGTTACGTGTGCGAACGTGCTTTGAATTTCTTAAGTCACAGAGCGTTTGATTCTCATTTAAAGCTTAACACATTGAGGGTCACTCACTTAGAAGAATTGCGAGCCCAATTGACCAAACATTTACATCATTACTTAAAATTTTATTGGCACATTTGTGTGATATATCGAAGTGCAACACACGCAAAAAGACAAATATGATACGTGAAATCTTAGCTTTTCTTGTACCATTTTCTTAAACCATTAACTGCCCCTGTTTGTCTGTTCGCGCTACTTAACAGTGATGTTGCTATAGACTACATCACGCGTCCTGTGCTGTAAATCACTACGTTTACATGCGACACATCTTCCGAAAGACGAAAGCCCAATTTCGGAAACCGTTCTTCGCTGTCGTATTTAAATGTTAAGGTCTGAAGCGGATTTGCTAGCCCAGTTAACGACGGCGCCTGGAAAACAGCTGATATAGTTTACGATTTAGTCAGCACAATCGCTATTTCCCTTCAATTAGACGAGGTGTAAAGAGCTTCAGTCTGATATTTCTACTTATTTTTCACTGTACAATAAGCCACTCCGTCAATCCAAGTACGTTTCAATACCTGCTGCGTTTACATGGGAGCGAAAACCGATTGCGGAATTGTAAAACTGGCAACCAGAAGCGGACTTCCAGAATCGATTTTGAAGTGTTTAAATGGCTACCCAGAAGCGGTATTGCGAGATGGGTTTACGAAATCCCCTTTTGGGAGCCCCATGTAAACGCGGTCAATATCTGCTATCATCGGTTGGCGAGATCGCGTGACATGAGCTATGATTGGCTTACAAAAGCGCATCGCAATTTCGATTTCAATGCTTCGGATACTAACTTTCTGTGTTTGGTAGAATTCGACTATGTACTTTCGTAGTAAGAAAATATGCAGCGTACATGTTGCGGCAAATCAAAGAGAAATGTTCAAATGTGTGTGAGTTCTTAAGGGGCCAAACGGCTGAGGTCATCGGTCTCGAGACTTGCATACCACCTAAACTAACTAAGACTAACTTATGCTAAGAACAACACACACACACACACACACACACACACACACACACACACACACACACACCGATGCCCGAGGGAGGACTCGAACCTTCGGCGGGAGGGGGCAGATCAAAGATCTTTCAAAAATGCAAGCCAATATCACTTTTCTAAAGTGAAGGGAGGTTCTACGCCGGTATACAAAACTTTAACCATTCAAAGGATTGATACGTTTTTACGATTCTGAGGGAAAGTATCCTGTCACATAACACAAAAGTGTATTTTCACCCGGGAGAAAGTGTATTTTTAACTGGGAAGTCCGGAAAAAATCCGAGAAGTTTTTTTCCTTGTCCGCGTATACATTGTGTTAGTAACAGGATTGTTTGATTGCCTAGCGAATTAACAGAAATCTTGAAAAATCTTAAATGGCAGAACTCGAAGTAAGACGCCTTAGATCTGTCAAGAATGTGCTTGAAACTCCCCAAGAACCGTCAGTCATCGCGGCAGCTACGAATATTTTAATATCTGTAGAAAATGAAAGAGTACGAATTTTGATTTTGCTAAAGTAATACACAGTTTTCCATATACAAGAACGAGGAAAAACTCATTAGACAGACTTTATACAACTAAATAAGTAGGTTTCAGTAGTAGTTTACATTTTTACATGTGCATCTTTACTTATGTTATACTGTAATTTGAAATTATCTTTGCGTTCCTGTTTTGTCGTGAAATGCTGTTTTTTAAGTATTAAACAAAGTGTGCACGAGTACAAAGTGCAGGAGTAGAACAGGTTGTTCTTTAAAAGGACTTGTTCGATACTTCTCTCCACTAACCACTGAAATTTTCTTCGAAGACGAGCCGGCCGCGGTGGCAGAGCGCTGCTAGACGCTTCAGTCCGGAACCGCGCGACGGCTACGGTCGCAGGTTCGAATCCTGCCTCGGGCATGGATGTGTGTGATGTCCTTAGGTTAGTTAGGTTTAAGTAGTTCTAAGTTCTATGGGACTGATGACTTCATATGTTAAGTCCCATAGTGCTCAGAACCACTTGAACCATTTTTTTTCTTCGAAGACGGTAGCCTCATCCAAAATCAAGATCGTTAGGTATATGCATCACGATCATATTAGCGCATTAACCGATTAGTAAGGGGGAAGCTGACAGGTTTCCTCGAGCTTTTTGTTTCACAGTCTCTACACGTTCTTGAGTCTACATTCTTTAAAAGTACTCCGTGTGGTAATATTATTCCTTGAAGTATTCTGTTTGATGATCTTCATCATCATCATCATCATCATCATCATCATCATTTAAGACTGATTATGCCTTTCAGCGTTCAGTCTGGAGCATAGCCCCCTTATAAAATTCCTCCATGATCCCCTATTCAGTGCTAACATTGGTGCCTCTTCTGATGTTAAACCTATTACTTCAAAATCATTCTTAACCGAATCCAGGTACCTTCTCCTTGGTGTGCCCCGACTCCTCCTACCCTCTACTGCTGAACCCATGAGTCTCTTGGGTAACCTTGCTTCTCCCATGCGTGTAACATGACCCCACTATCTAAGCCTGTTCGCCCTGACTGCTACATCTATAGAGTTCATTCCCAGTTTTTCTTTGATTTCCTCATTGTGGACACCCTCCTGCCATTGTTCCCATCTACTAGTACCTGCAATGATCCTTGCTACTTTCATATCCGTAACCTCAACCTTGTTGATAAGGTAACCTGAATCCACCCAGCTTTCGCTCCCATACAACAAAGTTGGTCGAAAGATTGAACGGTGCACAGATAACTTAGTCTTGGTACTGACTTCCTCCTTGCAGAAGAGAGTAGATCGTAGCTGAGCGCTCACTGCATTAGCTTTGCTACACCTCGCTTCCAGTTCTTTCACTACGTTGCCATCCTGTGAGAATATGCATCCTAAGTACTTGAAACCGTCCACATGCTCTAACTTTGTTCCTCCTATTTGGCACTCAATCCGTTTATATTTCTTTCCACTGACATTACTTTCGTTTTGGAGATGCTAATCTTCATACCATAGTCCTTACATTTCTGATCTAGCTCTGAAATATTACTTTGCAAACTTTCAATCGAATCTGCCATCACAACTAAGTCATCCGCATATGCAAGACTGCTTATTTTGTGTTCACATATCTTAATCTCACCCAGCCAGTCTATTGTTTTCAACATATTACCCATAAATAATATGAACAACAATGGAGACAGGTTGCAGCCTTGTCTTACCCTTGAAACTACTCCGAACCATGAACTCAATTTACCGTCAACTCTAACTGCTGCCTGACTATCCATGTAAAGACCGTTAGTTGCTTGCAAAAGTTTGCCTCCTATTCCATAATCTCGTAGAACAGACAATAACTTCCTCCTAGGAACCTGGTCATATGCCTTTTCTATATCTATAAAGCATATATGCAATTCCCTGTTCCACTCATAACACTTCTCCATTATTTGCCGTAAGCTAAAGATCTGGTCCTGACAACCTTTAAGAGGCCTAAACCCACACTGATTTTCATCCAATTGGTCCTCAACTAATACTCGCACTTTCCTTTCAACAATACCTGAGAAGATTTTACCCACAACGCTGATTAAAGAGATTCCTCTGTAGTTGTTACAATCTTTTCTGTTTCCATGTTTAAAGATTGGTGTGATTACTGCTTTTGTCCAGTCTGATGGAACCTGTCCCGACTCCCAGGCCATTTCAATTATCCTGTGTAGCCATTTAAGACCTGACATTCCACTGTATTTGATGAGTTCCGACTTAATTTCATCCACCCCAGCTGCTTTATTGCACTGCAATCTATTGACCATTTTCTCCACTTCCTCAAATGTGATCCTATTTCCATCATCATTCCTATCCCATTCTACCTCGAAATCCGAAACATTACTGATCGTATTTTCACCTACATTGAGCAACTCTTCAAAATATTCCCTCCATCTGGCCAAGGCATCCACAGGATTCACCAGCAGTTTTCCTGACCTGTCCAAAATACTTGTCATTTCCTTCTTACCCCCCTTTCGAAGACTGCTAAGTACACTCCAGAATGGTTTTCCAGCAGCCTGACCCATAGTCTCCAACTTGTTTCCAAAGTCTTCTGAAGATTTCTTCTTGGATGCTGCAATTATCTGTTTGGCTTTGTTTCTTTCTTCAACATAACTTTCTCCGTCTACCTGAGTTCTAGTATGTAGCCATTTTTGATACGCCTTCTTTTTCCTTTTACAGGCTGCCTTGACTGTGTCATTCCACCAAGCTGTTTGCTTCATCCTACTTTTACACACTACTGTTCCAAGACATTCTTTAGCCACTTCTAGTACTGTGTCCCTGTACCTTGTCCATTCCTTTTCCAATGACTGTAATTGACTACTTTCAACTAACTGGTACCTTTCTGAGATCGCTATTATGTACTTGTGCCTGATTTCCTTATCCTGAAGTTTCTCCACTCTTATCCTCCTACATATGGACCTGACCTCCTGCACTTTCGACCTCACAATCCCAATTTCACTGTAGATTAAATAATGATCGGTGTCATCAAAGAATCCCCTGAATACACGTGTGTCCCTCACAGCCTTCCTGAATTCCTGATCTGTTATTATATAGTCAATGACAGATCTGGTTCCCCTGCCTTCCCAAGTATACCGGTGAATGTTCTTATGTTTAAAAAAGGAGTTTGTGATTACTAAGCCCATACTGGTACAGAAATCCAAGAGTTGTTTCCCGTTCCTGTTGGCCTCCATATCCTCTCCAAATTTACCCATAACCTTTTCATACCCTTCTGTTCCATTTCCAATCCTGGCATTAAAATCCCCCGTGAGCAGAACACTGTCATTGTCCTTTACTCTAACAACTACATCACTGAGTGCCTCATAAAAACTATCCATCTTATCTTGATCTGTCCCTTCACAATGCGAATATACTGACACAATCCTAATTTTCTTGCTAGACACTGTCAAATCTATCCACATCAGTCGTTCCTTTACATACCTTATTGCAACTACGCTGGGTTCCATTTCTTTCCTGATGTAAAGCCCTACACCCCATTGTGCTATTCCTGCTTTGACTCCTGAGAGGTAGACCTTGTATTCTCCCACTTCCTCTTCTTTCTCACCCCTTACCCGAATGTCACTAACAGCTAAAACGTCCAGTACCATCTTACTTGCAGCCTCTGCCAGCTCTACCTTCTTCCCAGAGTAGCCCCCATTGATATTAATAGCTCCCCATCTCATTACCATTTGTTTGCCAAGTCGTATCTTAGGAGTCCCTGGTTTGTCAGTTAGAGGTGGGACTCCGTCACCCCCAAAGGTCCGAGGCATTTTGCTTTGACTGTTGCCAGCATCATATTTAAAGTACCAGGGAAGCAGGTTGCTAGCCTTACTTGCCCCGAGTCCCATTGGGTTTTACCCCTAACGGTTGAGGGACTAACCGGTGCATTTGGTAGTCTTTGCCGTCTGAGCACAAAGGTGACCACGACTCAGAATATGTCCGAGATGCCCAGCCTTCTTCCAAAGTAACTGGTATCTCGACTGTCGGGACCACTTACTTGGCCACTCATACGTTGCCCGCGGTTCATGAACTAGGACATGACTACAGGTACCCACACCATGAACCACTTTGATGATCTTATCTGGATAAAATTTATTTCACATATCTTATCGTAGAAGCGACGAAGAAACAGAAGTTTGTATTTTACGCCTGGTCGACTCCAAAGTCAATAAAAGCGTGGTATTAATTGAGATTCAACAAGAATAAGTGAAAGAGTCGGCAAACATTATGGCTTTAGTGCGTAAATATCATTTCAGTATGTGTTGTGAATCCAACGTCGACTAAACAACTGTCACACAATTTGTATGACGATTTGCCCTGTTCTGATTTCAGGCAGGTCTTTTATTCTTGCTACTTTCACTGAACGTTAAAGAAAAAACCGTTTAGTGTAAATATCGTAGTTTGCAAAGTGAATTTTGAGTGGTCTGGGAGGAGGGGACCAAACAGCGAGGTCATCGGTCCCATCGGATTAGGGAAGGATGGGGAAGAAAGTCGACCGTGCCCTTTCAAAGGAACCATCCAGGCATTTGCCTGAAGCGATTTAGGAAAATCACGGAAAACCTAAACCAGGATGGCCGGACGCGGGTTTGAACTGTCGACATCCCTAATCCGACTCCAACGTGCTAACCACTGCGCCACCTCTCCCGGTAAAGTGAATTTTCCTTTTAAGACTAGTGAGAAGACGCTTTCCGAGCGGCCGAGCGTGGTAATGACTCTGAAGGGCGAAAAGAATTTACGCCGTTGTGACGGTGAAAGTTCCTGCGCAAACAGACCGTGGGAGGAATTTCCAGAGATACTGCTTGATGGGAAGCGACGTACCTCAGGAAAGATGAGTCAGTCAGCCGAATTAGAAGTCATCTCAACACGCTTTTCGCTTTTGCGACTAGTTATCTGGAAGCTGTACAGTTTCTTGTACGGTGTCAAGACTTCTATAAATTGTAATGCCACCGTTATCAACTGCGCTACTATAAATCACTGAAGAAGGAATACGGCAACCTCTCAGTTGTTCCAAAAACTGTTACGTGCTTGTATCTGAGAATGTGGACCAGGCCAACGGAATTCATTTACTACCTTAACGGTCGTATACGATGCACAAGGGCTGTTCGGGCATGATTTGCGATGGGTTATTTATTCCTGTTTAACAAAAGGCAAACTGTTTCTTCTCTTCCGGTTTTTCTATGTAGTAGGAAAACAATTAAACACGAAAATTACACAAAGACGCGGAATTTCTCATTACATAATAACAGGTAGGGCTTCATCTTCACGCAAAGAATTTGTAATTTTGACGCAATTACTCTCAAGAAAATCTTTCTGCGAGGGGTGTTCAATAATTAATGCAACGCTTACTTTTCTCGGCTAAGTTCAGCTGAAAAAATTTGGGATTCGTTGTGGAATATCGTGGAGTATTACCGCTTGAACCCGTATAGTTTCGTGAAATTCCTATAGCTGGCGGTGCTGTACGTAGCCTTCAAAATGGCGCCTGTAACAGAGGTGCGTTCTCAGCAGAGCGTTGTCATATAGTTTCTTCTGGGGAAAACCAGAGCATCGCAGATATTCGTAGGCGCATGTAGAATGTCTACGGAGACATGGCAGTGAACAAAAGCTAAAGTTAGGTAAGTCGCTGGGCGAGGCGTCTTTCATGATTGCTACAACAATGTCTCGCAAACCTGTGCGATCTTCCACGTGCCAGCCTGCCGCACACAGCACTGACTCCTGCAATGTTGGAACGTGAGGACACACTCATTCGAGGTGATCGCCGGATCATAATCAAACACCCCGCTGCACCGCTGGACGTCTCTGTTGGTGATCTGACACAGTCGTCCACCAGTTGGGGTACTCAAAGGTGTCTGCTCCGACGTCGACCCGTAGGGCCTCCCAGCAAGGTGGCGTAAGCCTGTAGCATTGAATGCAGATTTTGTTGAGAAATAGTGTTTGTAGCCAAAAGAGTGGGAAATCCTGAAGTCCTGAATAAAGCCAACCTGCTTTCAGATAAGAAGTGTTATGTTACTTATAGAATGCCTCTCGTATATTTGTCTCCGTTGAAAAGGAGTTGCTGGCCGTTGTGGCCGAGCGGTTCTAGGCTCTTGAGTTTGGAACGGTCGCAGGTTCGAATCTGCCTCGGGCATGGATGTGTGTGATGTCCTTAGGTTAATTAGAATTAAGTAGTTCTAAGTCTAGGGGACTGATGACCTCAGATGTTAAATCCCATAGTGCTCAGAGCCATTTGAACCATTTTGAAAAGGGCTTAGCCGGCCGAAGTGGCAGTGCGGTTAAGGGCGCTGCAGTCTGGAACCGCAAGACCGCTACGGTCGCAGGTTCGAATCCTGCCTCGGGCATGGATGTTTGTGATGTCTTTAGGTTAGTTAGGTTTAACTAGTTCTAAGTTCTAGGGGACTAATGACCTCAGCAGTTGAGTCCCGTAGTGCTCAGAGCCATTTTGAAAAGGGCTTAAACGATTCACAGCCAGGATAATTCTTGCAATCCTTGTAATACCGAGTAGCACAAAGACTTCTCGAAGTAAGCGAATCGAGCCACAGAACGTATTTACAAAATCTGCGATGCAAATAAACACAGGCGTAATGCATCAGAGAGGGCAAGTAGCGTGATAAAAAAAAAAAAAAAAAACACCTTTCCATAAATGTACACTGCTGGCCATCAAAATTTCAACGCCAAGGAGGATACCATATGACGAAATTTCACTTTATTGAGCATACACAGCACATTAAGAAAAAATGCAGATGTATCTGCAGATACGCCCCCTTCGGCGACAGCAACAGTCGTCCTAATCCCTCTGGGCGTCAAGCGGAACTGAACTTAGATTACAGGTACGGGTCGCCATCCCATGCTGTTGAAGTCTACAGTTCACCAATCGTAGTTACTGGCCAGTGGTGGCATGCCAGCCTTTTGGCAACACTTGGTCAGATGTTTTCAGTGAGTGACTGATCTGGAGAACGAAGTAGGTCAGGACAACACGTGGTCTTGCGTTATCTTGTTAAAAGATCACCTTACGGAGGCAACCATCCTCGACACGTCATAAATGTAAGTCTGTTGTCCAAATTATTGACTATGCAAACTAGAGGTGCTGTTAACGGTGAAAGGCTTCGGCCAGTAGACATTTGTTTTTAATTGCAGCCAGCATTAGCTAGCTGGCTAACCGAGCGACGTGGCGTAGTGGTTAGCACACTGAACTCGCATTCGGGAGGACGGCAGTTCAAACCCACGTCCGGCCACCCTGATTTAGGTTTTTGCCGTGATTTCCCTAAATAGCCGGGATTGTTCCTTTGAAAGGGCACGGCCGACTTTCTTCCCCATCCTTCCCTAATCCAATGGGACCAATGACCTCGCTGTTTGGTTGGTTCAAATGGCTCTGAGCACTATGGGACTTAACTTCTGAGGTCATTAGCCCCCTAGAACTTAGAACTACTTAAACCTAACTAACCTAAGGACATCACACACAACCATGCCCGAGGCAGGATTCGAACCGGCGACCGTAGCGGTCGCGCGGTTCCAGACTGTAGCGCCTAGAACCACTCTGCCACTCTGGCCGGCCGCTGTTTGGTTCCCTCCCGTAAATCAACCAGCCAACCATTAGATAGCTGACTACTGCGTGACATAGCCATTGTTGGAAGTGTACGTAATTTTTACAGTTAGGATCTCTATGAAACATGTCAGTACCTAAGACGATTTCAGTTTCGATTACAAACACTATCACCCTGTGGCAGACTACGGGTAGACGACGCTGAGATTGGGCTTGATTCCTCCAGTTTTCTTTCCTCGTGATAAGTGTGCGTAAAGGAATGTGGGAACTGATACGTGTACGTAAATATTATGAAAAAATACAGCCAAGCGTTCTCTCGCAGGCCTGGTTTCATACAGTTGGGGCGCATTAAAAGTTTATAAGTTCCATAATTCGCATGAGATTTAATCATGCATCATTTCCCAGCCATATTACCGAATACGTGTTCGAGATAATCCTTATTGTGCATGCGATGGAGTAACAGTAGGAGACATCAGCCACGTTTTTTAGAAATTTAAACTGTATGCAAACCACCAATTTGTTTCCATACAACAGTATATACCACTATAGCAGCTCATTTTCATCAAAATAATATATTAATATTGAACTAATTATAAAATTTTCAAATAAATGTAACCTTACCCTGTAACATTCTAGCCGCGCGGGGTAGCCGAGCGGTCTCGTGGCGTCTTGTCACGGTCCGCGGGGGTTCCTCCGTCGGAGATTCGAGTCGTCCCTCGGGCATGTGTGTGTGTGTGTGTGTGTGTGTGTGTGTGTGTGTGTGTGTGTGTGTGTGTGTCGTCCTTAGCGTAAGTTAGTTTAAGTTAGATTAAGTAGTGTGTAGGCTTAGGGACCCGATGACCTCAGGAGCTTGGTCCCACAAGACCTTACCACAAAGTTCCAATTTTTGTAACATCCTAGAAGATTTCTAAAATATTGAGAGATGGCTATGTGGCTTGAATTCCGGAAGCCTCCCCCCCCCCCCAAAAAAAAATATGTTTGTAATTTTTGTAGTTACTTCATTTATTAAACTGAAAGTTAGATGCTTTAGTTTTTGTAGATAGTTTATTTTTTTGTAGTATCTTCAGAGGAGGAGCTGCAGCGGTCTGTAGACAATTCTTGATTACATGGACGTCAACACCGAAAAAACAAAGACTATGAACTGCCGATAGTAACCAGTACAAAGTAAGATCTGTTTGAAAAATGAAGTTCTAGAAAGAGTGAACTCATTCATATATTTAGTCAATAAACTATCCTCTACTGGAATAAACAGGGCCAACCGAAAAAGTCACAAGGTATACAAAAACAATGACAGTCATTAATAATGTAACGAGACCTTCCCTAGCTCAGAAACACACCAGAATACGCCCTTATAAGAACCTCGAAAGACCTGTGCTGCGCCATGACAGTGAAGCCTGGGCAATACAGGCACAATATGCGAAAAGAGTAACAGCCCGTGAAATGGAATTCTTGAGACAGCTTGTTACACCAAATGGATTTTACAAAAGGAGCGAAGTCGTGATGAAGGAACTTAAAATGGAAACTCCCATCCCAACGGTGTAAGATCTCTAGGTCGACCAATGAAAAGACTGTAGGAGAACTTCTCGACAAGGCCGTAATGGAAATGACCGTACGGCATCGTAGTCCGGGAGTCCCCCATTCGGGGAAGTTCGGCCGCCGAGGCAAGTGCGTATTGCATTAGACGTCATTGGGCGACTTGCACGTCGGAGATAGAGATGAAATGATGATGAGAACAACGCAACACCCAGTCCCCGAGCGGAGAAAATCTCGTTTCCCAGCCGGGAATCGAACCCGGGCCCCTTGGCGTGGCATTCCGCCGCGCTGACCACTCAGCTAACGAGGGCGAACAACAAGACTGTAAAGCACCTATTACACGATGCACCTACGGTGTACATCGATGCAGCAGCGCCCCAAGCGTACGTGTTTGGAACTGCAGACATGTTCACGTCGACGGATTACACGATATACGCGTGATATTCACGGTGAAGGGCCACACATGAGCGTTTGACGGCAATAATGCGCGAACAGTGGAAGGAAAATGTTTGATTTCTTGTAAAGTCGTTCATTCGGATTCAAAATATCTGAGAGCTGAAGGTTCCTATTTATTAAGTAGTTGTTGTCTTATAAAACTATATCAGAATTATGCTATTGCTGTTCTGAATTACGGGCTCGTCAGAGATTGTCCAAATCGTAAGACCAAACTATAGAGTGTTATAAACCAGGCCTATTGCCAAAATATTGTTGGTTATAAAATGTCTGAGGCGAGTTCTCTATCCTTGAAGTCTTCCATAAAAAGACTGGCCTCCAGGAGAGACTGAGGGCTCACTTGGGCGACACCGTTAAGGTGTTAAAAAAAAGAACTGTTCGATAAATCTAAAGTAGGCTGAGGAGAGTGTGTGCTCGAACGACACTGTAATGTGGCCCCATATCTATCGCCAATGAGATACAGTGAATCCGTCAGAAGCGGAGCGACGTCAAAACTGACCACGTTGTTGGTTTCCAGCTTAAGCGACTGAAATCTGCTAATAAACTCCCTAGAATTTCTTATATGATGTGGACGCTTGCGTGCAATAGATTCGAGTAAAGACGCCAAGTACTTTGCCAAATAATAGGTAATGCTACTCTTCTCATGGCACGGGAGACAATATTAATAACATTAATGTTTTATTGTGTGACTCAACGTGTTGCTAGATCGATAAGGATCCTACTAACGTAGTGATGCGATAAACAGCAAACCTTTTATCTAAGATATTTTACGTTTCGGTTTATAATTTAGACCATCTTCAGGCTGTAAGCGTCATGATGACAGCTGTTGCTGGTGGACGGAACTGGATCCTTAAGAACATGGATGTCAGCTGCTTACAGATGCTGAAAAACTTAATGAAAAACACTGCCTGCAGTAGAGTAATTCATATTAAGGTATGCATTTGGACAAATCGGATGAAATTCGATCTGGTGAAACTGAAGTACACCGAATCTTTTTAAATTCACGCCGGAACCAATTACCAAACCCATCTACAGCAATAACAAGCAGCATCTGTCATGTTTCTGACCTGAAACTCTAAGAATGTACCAATCTTCGACACTACTGACCTTTAGTTGAAAGTAAATTCGCTTCCCCTAAAAGGGGAATGTTGTAATACCAATTAACGTGCGGTGTCTCATGCGGACGGTGTACAAAAACTGACACAAAACCTAACACGGGGAGGCCATGGCTTTGGGATCACAGATTTAGTTCAAACTTTGTATACCTTTAGTAGGCCATTAAAACAACATGATGAGCAAGTAGTAAGGTGCACCACTCTGCAGTTCCGAAAAAATCGCAAGAGACGTTTTGCGCGGCTATTACGTGGCTTATATAAGTGTGTGCGGATGTGCCGGACGGTAGAGTTCAAGGTGGTTAAGTGCTTAGCGTTCGACCTTCGTAAGACGAACGTGTATGAGGCGACGGTTCGACTCCCTCTCATACTTAATTATTAATCTATTTTTCTTAATCTCTGGTCATATTATTTAATTTATATGACATTTGAGAGGTAATATCATAAAAAACCGTGGATTTGCACGAAGTTTCAATTTATGTTTTCCTCTTCCGTATGACAAATACCATCATACAACGTGTGATATCGAGAGCACATCCGACCAGTAATGTTACATTATTCTTGCGGTCGGGCACATTGTGACGTCCTATATTACTGATTGTGAGTAACGTCATTCGCATCATTATTTATCGAGGTTTCACTTGGTCTTCCCAAGCCTGCCTCTTGTCCTTGAAAATTTCATTACAAATAGGAAACAGTCAAATAACACATGAAATTAACTACAACTTCATGAAAATGTACGTGCCTTTTTTCATTGTATTATCTCTCCAATGCCATATAAATTAAATAATGTGACCAGTGATGAAAAGAATATAGATTAAAAATAATTATTGGCGAGATTCGAACGTAGCCTCTTCCACGACCTACTTGCTATGCGCGGACCCTAACTACTTTTTTTTTTAATCTCGTTTCATTCGTGATTGTTCGTTGCGTTTGTTCGGGGCGGACACTCCATGACACCCGTCAAGATCATCCTTGATCAGTTCACTCAGTTTTTTATTACAGAAGGTAACTAACCCTATGACCGAAGACGCGGAGCTACCGTGCCGGTTGCCACTTGTGCACAGTGCCTTCTTACAGCCGGTATCTTCGCATCAGCTGCATAATAGATGCGTAAAACTTCTCTTGCGATTTTCTCGGAATTATCTGGGTAGTGCACCCTACTACTATCACATTATGTTGTTTTAGTGGTCTACTAAAGGTGTACAAAGTTTGAAGTAAGTCTGTGATAGCATCGTCGCGGCCTCCCCTTGTAAGATAATTTAATCTGGACGTTGCTTTCAGTCCAATTATAAAAATGCCGCTCAAAACAGTCAATTTCGTAAACAATACGACAGTTACCAACAACAGCCATCTGACGCATACGCTTTTAACTTCCATACGAGCAACTTCATGCAGAGAAGCACGGATTGATAACACCGACTGTTCGGCATAGACTGTTCAGACAGACCACTTGACATGAACTTGACTGATTACTCCAGAATTAACGTCCGTGGGCGCGGACGTATGATGCAGCACTGTTTTCTCGCAGCGAGACCGCTGCTCCAGGATGAGAAAGACTTCTTGTGTCACATCAAATTCTAAATAACTCTCCCAATTAGAAATCTTAAGTTAATGCGCAATTTTTCCATGGCAGAGGAAGGTTTTCTTAATACGACGAAGAAAATTAGAAACCTCCACTCCTATAAAGAAGAAAGCTATAAATTTTCAAATCGGGCTGTTGCATACTTTCACCTCTGAAAGTGTTCGATTCAAAACTATGTGTAGCCTGTACTATTACAATATGTAATAAATATGATGTTGAAATTTCTACTGTGTAAGTTGATGAATTATAACACTTTACTGCTTTTATATCACAAACCATAGTTCCCATAATAACTTACAAAATACTGAATATAATTAAACATTGTTTTCAGGTCGATGTTTTCTTATTCAAATATAGATATTATTAAAATTACCTGTTTGTAGATTTTTTATTTTGGGGGAATTCAAAATTATGAAAAAGCTCGATTTTCTTGTAAATTATGAGTTATACTAGATTAAACTCAGGATACTGGACATTTGTGTACATCTGGACGTATTACATTACTTTTTTCATATTTGTTAATCGACAATAATTTTAATGACGTGATGTTGCGCAACAGTTAACCTCTAAGCCTGAAACACATTTATACGCAGGCTTCAGCAAGAGGGAAGTTCCCCGGTCTCTTAGCGCGTACGTTGAATCGGAATCATCATCATCATCATCATCATCATCATCATCATTGCTTTCCCACAGGGTGATGGACACAACTTTTCTGTCGGGACAGCTATCACGTTGAGGTTCCGCATACCACTACAGCATCCTATCTTCTCACACGTAACCAAACAGATGTTCTACTAAAACTCATGTGTATGCATGTAGCCTAGTCCTGTGTGTGATTATACGATTGCAAGAAGCCACTGAAAACCGTCACATCTATTAAATATCTGGGACTGCGCGTACGATGCGATCTGAAGTTGATATGTAAGCTTGTATGTAGATATAGGCACATTTTCTCAGATGTTGTGCAAGTTACCCCGAAATCTCATCAACATATCTTAAACACCACCATATTTGAGAACAGTGTGATGCTTGTGCACTTCCTGGACCAATACTTTTAAATAATTGTAAATCCGGCTAACATCACTAATAACACGAACGTCGCGTCCAGCCGTCCTGATTTAGGTTTTCCGTGATTTCCCGTGGTTCCTTTGAAAGGGCACGGTCGACTTCCTTCCCCAATCTGATGGGACCGATGACCTAGCTGTTTGGTTGTCTCCCGTAAATCAAGCAATCAGTCAACCATCCAACCAATACGACCGTGGATAGCATCGTTTACAAAATTTTTCGTTTTCCGTGTTAGTTTCTTTCGCCATTTCTGTAACTGGTCGCACCAAGCAATTGTGTAACGCCAGTACACTCACCACTGTCTGATATCTATATCGCTGATTAAACTGCGGAAGTCAACGGTTCGTGGTTCCTCGTTTGCCAAGACCAGTGGCTCCTCGCCTAATTGGCCTCTGAGGAAGTCACACAAAGGCGCGGCCGGTTGAGGGAGTTGCCGGCGCGGCTCATTTGGCTGGCTGTCCGGCGCGCTTCTAGGTCCCTCGTGACGTCACGACGCTACCAGCTACTAGTTGCTGACGTGGAAGTCCCGCGTCCTTGCGCTATTCACGTGATGTGGGTGCTCAGCGAGGCATGGCTTTATAGCCCTACCAGGGGAACACCGGATCCCGTGTCGCTGACTTGCGGCATCGCTGCACTGCTTGGGCATTGGGCCGTTACTGAAGAAGCTTGGCCGTCAGATGTCGATCCCAGCACTCACAGTTTACAATTTTAAAACAACTTCGCTGTCGCTTGCGCTGTCTCTCGGCATTATTAAGAAATCGTCAACATTGCGTTTGTAATAAATAATCTGATCTTTAAAGATTGGGAGTTGCTAAAAAGATTTATTTCTAAGTCAGAGATAAAAATAACAGCCAGCATGCCATCTGACCTATAGCCCATCGTTTTTGGCAATACATGTTGCTATTAGATATTAAATATATTGTAAGCAAGGACGAGTTCTAGCGTATCAACTAGTCCAACAGTTTCTGCTGCACTAATATTCTTATGTCCGTAAATTGTACTTTGTAATCTCAGTCGTTTCGTTAATAGGGACATTAGTATGAAGATTAGTGATATCAGATGATGCCAAAGTTGCATAATCGACAATGGGTGTCTCTTTAATGGCTTAGCCTCTTCACACCTACTCCTAATTCTGAACTATTCATGAAACTGTATACTGCTTTCAGTTTCGCATTAACTGTTTCATTGAGTTTATATACAGGGCTAGTGTGGCTATTTCACTTACATTGCTGCAACTATTGCGAGAAAACAATGGGGCAGCCTTTCAAATGGCTCTATGCACTATGGGACTTAACATTTGAGGTCATCAGTCCCCTAGACTTAGAACTATTTAAACCTTACTAACCTAAGACCATCACACACATCCATGCCTGAGGCAGGATTCGAACCTGCGACCGTAGCAGCAGCGCGGTTACGGACTGAAGTGCGTAGAACCGCTCGGCCACAGCGGCCGGCGAAGATCTTTCAAGCAAACAACACATGCTTATTCAAGTAACTAACAGATTGAAAAAAAAAATCACAAAAGTCACTGAAAGCAGAAATAAAATTTTAATGATCTAAATTCCAAAGTTATGGATAAAATTGATGTTTGATCGCATTTGAAATGTTTTTCTGCATTAAAAGGCGTGTAGAAACTGAACACCATTATTGATAGTTGAATCGAGTGAAGCACTAACGTTTGTCAGCAGCTACAGTCTTGCGTCTTGGCACAGTGAAGAATGCACTAGTCTCTCATTCTTAAGTGGCGTGGTCAAATCCACACCCGGCCAACCCGATTTAGCTTTGTTCCCTGCGGTTTTTCCTAAATCTTTGATCGCGATTGAACAGCACATCACTGGTCATTTCCTTCCTTTGTCCAATCAGAGCTTCAGCTGGATGTTTAATTGTTTCATCGGCGACGAGATGTTAAATCTAAACATTTTTTTCCCCGCTATTGTCTTCTTTTCCATGTGAACTGTGCTACTCTTCATCCAGTGCATGCTATACTACGCGTTCTGATCATACCAGGTGCTCAAACAAATTTCTTTTCTTGGCCTTGATCGTTCGTGAAATTTATCTTCCTCATTAACCTTCATTAATAACATCAAATTTGTTGTTTTATCCTTCGGGTTCGCAAGTTCTACCTTCTGCCAAACTCAGGTGAAAAATATCTTAACTCTGTTTAATGTCTTCTTTCAGCACCAAATGAAGTCGCGATCTATATTGAACACTTCACCAAACCTCTTCAATGGTTTACTCAAGAGGTCACGGAAAATTTTTCCTTTTTCTGTAAAATCCTCTGTATCTCGTTGTAGTTCTTATTGTTACGTTTCCATGTAACTCTTTTCACTCCTTTTTCCACATTCCAAACAATTAAATTATCTTTTTGCTTCACCATTCGTCTTCAGATCTCTAAATTTATTGCCCACTTATGGTCTCGTATCGTCTTTGCCTGCACTTTTTGATTTCTTTTTTTATTCCATGTGTTTTTTCTTTCCTAGTTTCCAACACTCCTATTAAATTTAAAAGTTGTCTTTGCTTTTTATTCTGCAGTGTCTCCGTAAGTTTTATCCACTTCGTTTCGTCAAATACTTTCTCCAAATCGAAAATAACCTGTGCACATCACTTTATCTTCCTAAGTTAGGTTTTGTTGATTATTTCTAACAAACTCAGATGCTTCTCTCGTTCTTTTTAATCTTTTAAATCCTCGTTGCTCTTTGTCAGTTTATATGACACACTGCTGTTAATAGTGTACTTTCAAATACATATAGCGATATATTTATTGGAAAAATAGCTTATAGCAAGTGATTGTACCAAGTAGTATTTTGTGATCTCCGATTTTTTCCACTAGAACATCGATGTCGACACTTTTACAATGTTAAAACTTTGTATTACATTATTCATTTTAATATATCACCATTGCTATTACTGAAACATCTTCGGACGAGTAACGTATATATAAATTACGCGAAAATATGGAATGAAGCTCATTATTATTATTATTATTATTATTATTATTATTATTATTATTATTAAAATTTGGCCAACTGAGGATCACATGAAACAACTGATTTATAACATCTTATTTTCTTTCCTTTTTTTAGTTTCCCAAAACAATAGCTTTGGGTACCAAATGGAGCAACATCTCCACTTCCTAACAAAAACAATGACACATGGGCGCTAGCTGCGTCTTGATTGCCAACGCGGACAGTTCCTATCTGGAAAAAATCATGACGGTGACGAGACTTGTTGTTGTCAGTAAGAATTTACCAAAAAACGATAAAGTTGTGATAGCGTCATCGACGGTTGTCAGGACCGAAGAAGGAGCGAATGTGACATGCGAGTTAAACATCATCCCAAAGAAGGACTTTACTGACAGCTACACATTGTTGTATGATGTTCTCTGCGTTGCAGTCAAGATGGGGGAGACGCAGGAAACTTTATTGGACACCGAAAGCACTAAAACCATCATTTTAAATTTGTCTATTTATTTATTAATCTAATATCGAAATTTGTTTAACTGACGGAGTTATACAGTCCTGTAATTTCTATTTATTCTAATGACAGTTCGTCAGTGAAGAGCCAGAATGATTGCTTGTGATGGCAGAACAGAATTCAGGTGTGGATGCATACTCTTTGAGGAAGTATGATGTTCTCGAGAAACGGAAACAGGGAATAGGAAGCGTGCCTTAGCTGGGAATAGAAAACAACTACAGCCATAACACAGGACACGGTTGATATGCAACTCTAACCCGACTGGGTACGGAGGCATTGTTTGTGTGTTTTCACAGTTTGTTTCCCTGTTCATGGCACGTTATCTAGCCTATTTATGAGAGAGAAAACTATTTACGATCGGTTTTACAGTTTACAACGAAATACTTCTGACGCTCTTTCTCCTCCTTTTGCACGCTACCTCGTAACCACATATTTTGGATTCTGTGCTTTGTGAAAGACAATAGGGTCCAGCCCTCGTTATCGAAAATATTTTTGTTCTCGCGTGTGACTGCATCTTTTGACTGTGAAGAAGCGCTGTTTACCTAAATATGATGTTACCTTTACCACACTGTAGCGCCATCGAAATTCAATGACTAACAAGAACAATCCTTAATTCCTCTTTGTCAAAGAATAAAGAATACATTACGGGACGTTAAACACCAATCTTCCTTCAAATAATACACTAAGCAAGATGTAAACTGTCTCCTCTGGTAGTCTTACGACATGAGATGCAGTTGGATGGGAACCTTGCCTCGTAACATGCTATGCAAGATTGAAGCCTCATAAGGTGCCCGGAGCGACCGTTGAATTAAAATCCCATTTTTAGCACCACGTGTACCGTGCTCCACTTAACATTAATAGTCAAGTGATTGTGCGCCTGTGGAATAAAGTCATCACTTTGGTAACATGACATATGAACGCACCTCCATTTGTAACGTTTTGTACAAGCCCTATGTTTTTACCCTAAGCGAGTTTAGAGATCATCTCGTTACAGCTGTGCACTTCAAACTGAGCATAACATCTCCTGTAGAATTTTAGGATAACGTCTTCAAAGAAACAGCTATTTTTAAAGGGAAATCTACTTAACGCACTCCACGTTCGACTGTCCGTAGCCCTACCCGTCACATGTTTTTCTGGGCTCTATTGTTCCACATTTTTGTCAGTTAGGCAGGGCGCGTGCGATGCATCGTTAGATATTTGGCAACCTCACATGTTGCCATCGGCAGTTGTAATGTTACGATTGTCTCCATGGGTGTAGTAGCATGTATGGACTACAACTGGATTGCGATATAGACCAACAGAGATGGGCAATGGTGATCGGGGGAAGAAGCTCTCTCGACAAGATCGATTGATTTGCTGACACAACACGTTATCAAGAAATTCCTGTATTGACCAACGCGTTTTTATTGTACCACTTTCGTGACACTTTAAATCCCGAGTTTTGCGAACAAGTTGTTAAATGCAGTTATCCTCACAACTTCTTAGAATGCCCTCAACATTCAACTCGTATACCATGCTTCTATAGGAGAGTAGAGCAAGTTATACCTCTGAAGAATTTACTAAGGGCTGTGCGATAACTTGTGTCGCTATACTCAACATATACGGGAATTTAAATTTCGTCTAACTATATAAGATTGCATTTCTCTCATACTGTCAACACCTATATTCAATGTGTGTTCCAAAAGCCACTGTACAGTGTGAATCGAGAGGTACACACTGTAACAGCATCGTTCCTCGACTTTACCCCTTCCTTTTCACACCACACCGGTCCGTTCCCGTTGCCTTCTATTCTGGGACGGTGTGCGAGTGTGTTGGTACCCGACATGATTCATTTATCAGATAGTTATTACACGAGATTTGCGTAGGGAGGAAGTAGAAAGTTTCTTGTCTACGCTCTGGATGGCTGCTCTCAGGAAATTTAAGAATAAGCCTTTACGTGACGCTCAGAAACCTGAGAAGAGTTCCGCAACTCTCCTAAGAACCTGCTCTTCCTCGTATGTTAGTCCAATTTGATAAAGGTCTCTATTTGATGAGCATTACTCGAGACTCATCCGAACGAGAGTTTGGTGAACGACGTCCTTCGTAGGTGAGGTGCCCACTTACTTAGGAATGAATCCCTGTCTGGCATCTGCTTTTCCCAAAATTATTAGGAAATTGGCGGATACCGGTAGATATGTAACGGTCCTGACTGGCTCCAGAGGTTGACCTTCGACGACGCAAAAAAACTATAGCAGATTGCTACGTATACTTGCACGAATTACAGTATATTTGCATATGCTGAGAGCTCTCTACACGTCTTTACATCAAGCGTTCATCATCCGCTAGTCTTAATACATTTGACAAGTTTTAAGTAATGCGCTCTCTTTGTACTAAATTTTGTCCTCCGCAGGCATCCATGTTGAACAACCAACTGTCTGGTCCTGTCACATTTCTTCCAGGAAGACCTCAAGTTACCTACGATTCTAATAATATCCTTAGTTCTGTTTGATATACAATTTTCAATGCAGTAACTAATTGGTCTGTTGTTAGCAAGGCACCTATAATATTTACAAATCTCACTGAGCAACTACCGACTCGACCTACAGTTTCCACAACTCTGAGGTGGATATTGTCAGTTTATCAAGAATTAGGAATTATATCGTGAACTGATTTGTGTGTGTGTATGTTATGGGAGTAGGGGGTGACAGTGTGGGTATCTACATATTGTCGCCTAATACGTCTTGGTAAATAAAGAAACAAGTAAGTAAACAATTACAAATAATACGTATAGAGTGAATCCAACAACGACATTTAAGAATAAATGTAGTTATTTTCCAGGTTCAAATGGTTCTGAGCACTATGGGACTTAACTTCTGAGGTCATCAGTCTATTTTCCAGTTCGCGCGTATCTAGTTTCCAGTATTTTGCTGTCATTATCGAACCCCTTACGATTTCGTTGTTACATACTTTCACAGTTTTTAGCCACTATTGTTGTCCATACGTTTTCGTGTTCGGCGGCTTTGCAAAATCTATCGAAACGGAATCTCTGATATTTTCTTATTGACATTTGCCGGTATTTGCTATTGTTCATGTCCGCCTTAAGGACTTTACTTTAAAGAGTAAATAGTCCAATACGTTTTCTGTAAAACCTGCTGCATTTACAGCAAGCTCTGAATTCTTCATGGCGTGCTTGCGAGCGTGATGCGATCGAGAGAGTCCCCGAAGTCTGTAGCAGTACAGGCTATAAAAGTTACTTGTTCGTTAAAGTGGACAAAAAATTAACATTTATAATGAACCAGGGTATTGTATTGTATGGAACCGGCGACCTAGAAGCGACGGAGAGGCTTCGTCCCCGCCATAGCCCACAGTGGCACACAACCCCACAACACGCTACAGCAGTCCACTCACCCCACCGCCACCCCACACCGAACCCAGGTTTATTGTGCGGGGCCAGGCACGCCGGGCTGGCATGAACCAGGGTAGTGACCTTAATAATACTGGCTCTGAGCACTATGGGACTTTACATCTGTGATCATCAGTCCCCTAGAACTTAGAACTACTTAAACCTAACTAACCTAAGGACATCACACACATCCATGCCCGAGGCAGGATTCGATCCTGCGACCGTAGCAGCCCCGCAGTCCCGGACTGCGCGCCTAGAACCACTAGACCACCGCAGTCGGCATTTTAATAATACTGTTTGTGTATATTTGTGTATTAATCTAGCCTTTGCTTTGTCAGAGTCATAACGTATTTAGCGACACATGTTGTATTCTAAATATATTATGTATTCAAGGTTTTCCTTACAGACTCTTTTGCCCTGTACGTAACGCTATATCAGATTTGTGTAAGAAAATTAAACCATACAGATCAATTTTTTAAGGACTTAATACAAATAACAAAATAAAATATATTATTTAGGGGGCATTTCAAGTCGCCCTCTAGTACCGATAAAATCTGTGATGACTTTTCTATATTTATAGAAGAGTCTCGAGCAGTCTGCTGATAAGATGTGTCTGCTGTCTAAAGTTGGTAGCTCGATTAAACTTTTTTCTTTAGATTGTGGATGTGATTTCCTTCTCGAAAGTGTTGTACATTTTTTGTTATTTTGAGACTCTGAAGGTGGTTCTGTAAATTAGTGTAACGTTCTGCTTCATGCGAAGTTGTTATACTCTTTTTATTTTATTTTTTCTTATATTCATAGTCCACTGACCTCTTCATGTTTCTCAAGCAGAAATTCATCGAAGCTGGAGTAGTTTTAAAAGGTTCAACTCCATCGCATTTGTCGGGCGAACCTGAAAAACGCTTCTTTTCGAATTAACGTAGATTACAGATCAGGGAATCGAACGGCAAAGAGCTTAGTTGACAGATTTGTTGCAGTAGTTGTCTCGTCTAAGATTCTGCAAAAACACGAAGTAGCCATTTTTTAAAACCAGACTTGCCCAACGAACAGGATTATCGTTGCTACCATACCGTAATATCAGTTTCCATTTACCACAAGAATGGACCTCTCATCTTAACCAGAACTGTGACGGCCTCTGACTCTTCGGAAGAGTTCACCCAACTCAGGACTCATTGCGTTCTCCATTGTTTAACTTTTTCCAAGAAGGCGAAGAGACATCTACAAATAGCCAGCCCCTTCTCGGTTCCAGCCTCATTTCGTACATGAGGTTCGTTGGAGGAAAGGAAGTGGGTTTTCCCCAATGACGTCGGGGCAAACGTGTAGAGCTGCGCCCTGTTTAACTGAGCGGCCTTCTGCGAACTCTTTTAACACAAACATTGGTGGTGCGGTCTTAATGGTTATGAGATCAGCATGTGTATGATATGGTTTGTCCATCATGCAAGACTGCGAGACAAATACTGGCTTCCGTGGTTGTAGCTACCGAAAGACAACACAAGACACTATGAAGAGGGATCGCAATCACGCCCACAGTGAGACGCCAACCGCTGTCCTTGGTTTAGCTAACATGGCTAATTATACCGGCCATTCTCTCAGTTCTTTTGCTTATTTGTTAATAATCGTGATGGTAAATCTAAAAATGTTTATAAAATGCCACGAGTACAGTTACTACAAAACAAACACAGTAATATTTAGGGCAGTGTGTGTGTATTTACAGAAGCCTCAGTGACTGACAGTGCGCTAATTTCTGTTAAGAACGCTGGTCCCCGTTTCCTTTGTAAATAAGAAAACCTACAACCGTGCGAATCGGCGACAGCAGATGCGAAACCAGAGCGCTGGACTTGGCACAGTGACAACCGAGGCAACCTCATTTACTTTTCGTGTCGTCGGCGATGCTTATGGGAACTGCTTTTTCGGGTTACGACGGTATTTATTTTCGCCAAGCGGACGTACACTTTCCCGTTTCGCTATTAATACATTTCGCCCTCATCTTTAGTTTGTCTCAACCATCTCTCTGATCTTAGATAATTTGTTCTGTATTTACTTACAGCATCTTTAATTTCGCACCAATGAATTACATCTATTTTAAATGCAACTTCCACTTAGGTGAATAGAAGACAATGCTTTATTATAAAAATGTAAACAAAGAATCAATGTCATCTTGCCAGGTTACCATAGAAAGAAATCGTGTCTGTTGTTTTTTTTTCTTGGATTTGTTCCTTGTATTTGTCGTCGTCTTCTGTACTCATAATTTTCTTTTATCAGTCTTATTATTATTATTATTACTATCATTATTATATTTTAATTATATTGTTCTACGACGAACACCGTGGTACTGCACCGTATAGTTGGTCGTAACGTGTAGTTGACGCTGATATCACAAGACACGGAGTGTTAGGTCACATGGTCCATCGTCGGCTGCGACCGATCAACAGTCATAGTGGTTGGAACGTTAGACTTGTGTACCAGAGGATGGCGGTTCAAATCCCTGTCCGGCCACCCAGATTAGCTTTCCCATCGTTTCCCTAAATAATTAAAGGCGAATTCCGGGATGGTCCCTTCGAACCCGACACTGCCGATTTCTTTCCTTATCGCCTCCCATTCGGAGCTTGTGCTCCTTCTTTAATGACCACGTCTTCGACGGCACGTTAAACCATAATCTTTCTTCCTTCCTTAACCCAATGACATCATATTTAAATACCCAATTGTTAATACATATCAGCCGATATAACTCTGTTACGTATCAGCTAGAATTATTGTTGGGTATGGTAGAACTCAAAACAGTCTTCTAAATTGCAAGGTACAAACGCTTCTAAATGTAGAGAAACGCCACGCTTTTTACACCGCCATTCACTTTCACTTCTTTCTACTCTGCGATTGCAGCTCGCTATTTGATGCGATTCGGTTAAGTCGGTTGCGGGGTTCTCGAATGCACAATCGCGGCCTTCTACATAAGCTCTTCGAGAAGGCAACGAGGAAAGCAGCACTGAGATAGCCATAACGACATTAAAGCTGTACTCTTCCCGAAAACGAGTCCAGTGCTTCTAGCACCCTGCTGCTGCACTCTGTGGCTCCTGTTATAAGAGTGTCGCCCTTGTCCCTGTAGCACTGCTGCAAGTAGTAAGTTAAAGTGAATGTGTTGTTACAATTGAAAATTTGTGCCAGACAGGCTTCTCACAGGCTTGCCGGCAGGCCTGACTCAAACATTCACCGCCACTGATGTTTCCTCATATGATTTCCGAACACTACTACCAGAGGTTCACATAAGGAGTATGTAGGCATAGCTCCAATGTGGCAACGGAGTCGGTGGAGGACCATGACTTACCGTGATAAGGGATGAATTTGACATGAACTAAACGCATTGACATTACATGAATTTTTATACGGGGATGAAATTAACTAAGATTCAGTGACATACTATCATTACAAACTATTCAGATACGCTAAATATCCAATGTGACGCATATGTTGTGACAATTGAAAGTCTTTGTCATTGGATCTTGTAAGTGTCATCCTCATCGAGCCATTCATTTTATTGCACTGCATTTAATTCATTTCATAAATTATCATAGAGCTCGAGGACTAATTTGGTAGGCTGGACCGTGCGCGCTATCTAACATCATGCTTACGAAGTATTCAAATGTTCAAATGGCTCTGAGCACTATGGGACTTAACATCTATGGTCATCAGTCGCCTAGAACTTAGAACTACTTAAACCTAACTAAACTAAGGACATCTCACAACACCCAGTCATCACGAGGCAGAGAACGAAGTATTCGATTATTTAAAAAAGATGTAAGAGTTTTCACATAAAAAATTACTTTTCAGCGCGCCCTCGTAAAATAAACTGTCCGTGTGTCGGAGAGCACCTAAATAATCGTGGTATAAATTTGAGTTGTCAGCCCAGCACGTAATATGCAGTAACATTTTTTCCTGAAAATGCCCTGGACTAATTTGAAAATTGTTTAGAAACCAAATGTCACACAAAAGGCCAGTTCCTTATTAGACATCTGATTTATTTCCTGAACAATCACAGAGAATTTCTAATGGCTAATAATCTTGTATTACTTAGAAAATTCGGTAACAAAAATGAAGAAATCCACAGTATCACCAGTGTTTCTAATTTTTCGAATCACATCTGTGTTACAACGAAATGTGCATGTTTTGCCGGCCGGTGTGGCCGAGCGGTTCTAGGCGCTTCAGTCTGGAACCGCGCGACCGCTACGGTCGCAGGTTCGAATCCTGCCTTGGGCATGGATGTGTGTGATGTCCGTAGGTTAGTTAGGTTTAAGTAGTTCTACGTTCTAGGGGACTGATGACCTCAGATGTTAAGTCCCATAGTGCTCAGAGCCATTTGAACCATTTTTTGTGCATGTTTTGCACTTATTCGTTTGTACGTAAGCTGTATAACACACATACTCTGAAAGCGTTCCGTTACTTTTTTTTTAAATATATAAAATTCAATGGTTGTGCAAAAGGACAGCATTCAAGATGTTTTGTACGGTTTCGTAAACCGAACATTGTGACGACATTTAAGACGTCTTTGATAATATTTCACTAAATGGGCGTAAGGGAGGACCCCAGTCCTATTGTTTACAAAAGAGACAAACATAACTTTTGTTTCAACATTTTTTCTAGAATCATGATAAATATTGGACTTTTATGCAATTATTATTGTATAGTGGCACAGTCCACGGAATTTATTTGTTGCGTTGATAATTCTGTTTTATTCACATCTTTTGAAAGAAGGGGGCCTAAAATTTTTTTGCGGAGTTGCCCACGGCGAAAAGCAACGTTTTTTAGTGAAGGTTTGCTTTCAAACAGGTCTCTGAGGGGGAAAAAAATTTAATCATTACTTATTGTGGTATGATAACCCCACATTGTACGGCAAGATATTGGTACTCGGGAAAAGTTACACATGTTGGTACCTATTTCTAATTTAGGGAGATATTAGGGAACCTTATTTGAAAGTTTATTGCTCGCCAGCGCTGACGAGACGACATCTGCGGAAAAGCGAATAAAAAAAATGAATAACCGCTATAAATTTCGGTCCCAGTTTAGCTATAGAAGCCCAACTGGTCAACACTGGATGTGTTGCTGTGTCGGAGAAGCCATTCGGCAGAAATCCTGTGACGACAACATACGGACAAGATGGTGTCTGGCACGAAGATGCTTCCTGTGGCCTTGGTAAGCTGCCCACGTCGCGCAAGTCAAAACAACAGTGGCGTGTTGTCGTTCCAACGTCTTTGTTCGTTGTTCTCTTCCGACATTTTATAAGTCATTCTGCCTTCTGGTAGAGATGCAGATAATAGCACTGGCCTACTAATATACGCCAAGACGTCATGGCACCATTAGACGAGTATTTCGCAGACCTTCCACGACTACCATCAAGGTGTTGCAGTGGTAAGACACTGGATTCGCGTTCGGGAGGGTTGAAATTCAAGTCGCTCTGAGGCTATCATAATTTATGTTTTCTACGACTTCACTAAACCGCATAAGAGAAATGTCGGAATGATTCCCTTCCCAGTCCGAACTTGGTCTCCGTTTTCTCGCAGCCAACTCCACTCTTCCTTCCCTTCTTCCCTTCCAGAATCGAACTTCAGTGATAGAAACGTCGGGTAAAGTGCACTAAGGAAGGTGATTATGCTGGGAAATTAATGCATTTCAGATCTGACAATGGTAGGTAGTTTTTGAGCTTTGGTTCAAATGGCTCTGAGCACTAGGGGACTTAACTTCGGAGGTCATCAGTCCCCTAGAACTTAGAACTACTTAAACCTAACTAACCTAAGGACATCACACACGTGCATGCCCGAGGCAGGATTCGAACCTGCGACCGTAGCGGTCGCGCGGTTCCAGACTGTAGCGCCTAGAGCCGCTCGGCCACCCCGGCCGGCTTTTGAGCTTTCTCTCGTACATTCGGATGAGTCAGCATGCAACTGTCTAAAAAGCTGCCCGTTTTCACTATAGTGGTTCCTATCCGCCGTGACACCAGAAGACTTTGCCCCATTCTCTGCATACGGAATTTACTAAATGAGTGCTTTAGTACTTGTTCTCACTGTGACAGGGACGATATCATTTCTGCGGTACAGGAGTGGTCATTAGCATGTTGCTGTCTGGTGTTAATCTTATTTGTGTCATTTATCGGTAATGCTTCACCCGAAGCTTAGACTGTTTGCATTACCAGAGCCATTCGAAATCTTCCTCATCCCTTTTTGCAGGGGGGGGGGGGGGGGGGGAAGCCTAATAATGACGCTTAAGCTTTAAGAAATCAAATAACTTTTGTTCTTATAGATCAGATTATCTCGCTGATGTAAACCAACCTTCCTTATTATTGATCGTATGTAAGCTGAACAGTGAGTTGTACATTTTAATTTTTTGGCTGGTGCTCTGTCCGTTGCACATTAAGGTAACAGGTGGCGGGAACAACTTAACAATCGAGCACTGCTGTGCTGGATAAAGTCCGTCCTAGCAGAGATGGTGTCTGTTGTTGTTCTCCGACGTCTTGTGAAGTATGCAATGTGTATCTGCATTTGCTGGAACCTCATTGGATTTCCGTTTCACGTGGGATAGCAGCCAAGCTCTCTCGAGTACTGTCAAGTACGATAATATGGGTACGTTTTGTGCCGTGCGCTACGCGCACATCGACTTAGTGATAATAAGGGACAACAGCTTTACCGGCGCATTTAACCTGGACAGCACTGGCCGGTCAGCTGGTACAGCTAGCCTGCAGTGACGTGGCGAACTGCAGTTCACACGTTAAAAGAGCCGAACAGAGGAGCAATAGCTTCGAATATCATTTAATTTTTAAGCGGAATGAAATAACACATTGCAAATCTCCTACAATACGCTCCTTAGAAGACTAGACAAAAAACCGCAACACGTTAACGATTTTAGCTAACGTGCTATTGTAATTAAAAACAAGAATGATGAAAATTCCTGACTCAACTACAGGATAATTTTTCTGCATAAGCTGTGTCTAACGTAAGAGAGTACTGAAGGATTTCACCGTATAGTTAAATATTGAAGCCACTGGATGTATTACGTCGTGTGGTAATTTCTTAGCTCCTTATTTATCGGAAACCGAGAAATACATTTCAGTTCTGGAAGTGTCACCTGCTACGTTTATAACGAGCCTATCAACAACTGAATCCACGAAGAGAACCAGGCGCAGCATTTTCTCTTCTTCTTTTAAAACGAGGCGTTCTATATCCTGCCAGCGTTCGCCAGTGACGTGTGAAAAAGCTGCGTGCGTTAGTTCCAGTACGTCAGGCAGCTTAACAGTGTTGTTACTTCTTGGGCCAAATCCCGCGCCGGCCGAAGTGGCCGTGCGGTTAAAGGCGCTGCAGTCTGGAACCGCAAGACCGCTACGGTCGCAGGTTCGAATCCTGCCTCGGGCATGGATGTTTGTGATGTCCTTAGGTTAGTTAGGTTTAACTAGTTCTAAGTTCTAGGGGACTAATGACCTCAGCAGTTGAGTCCCATAGTGCTCAGAGCCATTTGAACCATTTGAACCAAATCCCGCAGCTTGGCTCCAGATCAGTTCTGTTGGGTTCATATTGTAAGGGTACAGTTGCAAATGTAAAAATGCAGCAGTTGTATGATGTGCTCGATCCTGTGGAAATAATTGTTTTTCATATTTCTACGATACTTATCTCACTCTGTGGTATAAAACGATGGACATAGTCCAAATAAAGAGGATTTGGTTTTTCATTTCTGCCTTAAAAATTAAATTGTTATGTTATCTTAATTTAAACAACTTTCATGAACAGCCTTTCATAACACATCGATAATTAAGAATTTGTATTTGAAATGGAAACAGCAATTTCGCGTCCAGTATGTAATTAGAAACAAGAAGACGTGCATTGTTCATAAAAAATGACTTTTATAATTATGAGATGTAGGTATTTCAAACTGAACGAGAAAAAAATTGATGCTGGTCAGATTTGAAGCTACGGACGAAATAACCGCATGTTGTTCACATTCATTTACATTACCGACTGCGCTACACAGTCAGTGTGGAACTGTGTATTAACTCTGGTACATACAACGCTGGGAAAACTTCAAGGCCGATTATCTCCGTAGATTTATGAAAAACATTAAGACAGCCTATTTCTCGGCACTTTGTAATCGTGTTCCAAGCACGTGTTTCACTACGGAACAGCAAGCAGCCTAGGCCATTATCATACTGTGCATTAACAGCGTGTCTATCAGAGCACAACGCTGCAGAGGCTGTGACTACACGATTTTTGAAATAATAACTACGTAGCTAAAGCGTGATTAAGAAAAACGTTGATGCCTGTTAATATATTTGAATACTTTAAAGTTTCATTTAAAGTAACTTGGTAATAAGATATCTAATACATAAATAAGACCTACTTCCAAGAGCGCAACAACACCAGTGCACTAGTGTTAATGTTGCTGACCAATAATCGCGTTTGTGTTTGTTTGCATCAGGTTTATTCTTATGATGAACGGATTATAGTTGCTATCTCGAGACAGCTGAGATGTTTTAAATGTAACAACTCAGTGTCGACCAGCCGCCGTGTCATCCTTTGCCAATGGCGTCAATCGGATGCAAATTTTACGACACCGTTTATCTTCCCATTTACGTCAGTTTTCTTAACATTTTTCGTACTGCTTTGAGCATGCTTGTCACGACTTTCTCACGTGTGCCAGTCTCTTCATCACTTACAACGAACGTCCGCGATTATTTGTTGTCTTCCCCTGCCATTTATGCAATCTACGTCTCCCGCTAGTATCATCAGCGTTAATCCGTGGTGTCGTAAAAACTGCCCTGTGATACTGTCCCTCCTTCTAGTGTGCATTTTCCAAGTTTGCTTTTCCCCACCAACTGCTAACGATGGAAAATTCTTCTTCCGCCTGGATTTCAGCTAAGTCAGGCGCTACTGTATTACCATACATCATCAACCTCAGCTATGGAGACGGGTTTGCATTCTCTCTCTCTCTCTCTCTCTCTCTCTCTCTCTTTCTCGACAAGCGCGCGCGCACACACACACACACACACACACACACACACACACACACACATTTACTTGATTCTAATAACAAAAAAACATTAATTTGTGGATCTCTTCTGACGCTCATGAAATGAAGAGTGAATTCATTGTCATCGTTCTCAAATAGCATTTTCCAATGGCATTCATAGGTAATTCTATGAGTTAATGTCAGAACTAAGGAGGCTTTCTGATGTTATTGCTCGAACTGTCTCAACATCTGCACGAAAGACCATACATCCAAATTTCTTCGTAATTCTGTTCATTTGTATTTAAGGCGCCCCCACAAACAAACGGTTTTTTAGTTCTTACTTTACATCTTTGCAGTTTGTTATTTAACACGATTGCATTCAAGTTTTTAGTGTATTCCGTGTATCCGTGCCGTGATAAACATTTAATTAGTTCTTGTTTCCTTGATTATTATTGTTCGTGTGTCACGTTTGCGCAAGATTAGGTCTATGGACAAATTAACATATTAATAACGCACTTACGTTAATTAGTGGATATGAGAAAAAATGTCAGAAAATGAGGAAAACGTTTCCAGCGGGTTCCGTAGTTCCTCCTGGTCAACAAACGGGATAATGTAGTCTGCAGCCGTCCCTGTATCGGATGATGTTCTCTGACATATTCCAGTCCATCGTGACCGTTGGTTCCTGTGGTATTTGCGTGTTGACATTCTACATTGTGATAGACGTGTAGTGCTGATGTACTGTCGCACGCTGTATTGCACTCAGCAACAAGAACAAGGTGAGCAGAATAACTGTGTATATAGCTCGTTGACACCTCTTCACATGAATGTACTTAAGGACGCTAAACTTGTATATCATGTCAATTCTCAGAGACTTAGTGTCAGGGGTGGGCATAAAATTTTAACTGGATCCATCGCCCACCAGACTTATCTCCTGTGTGCTGCTGCCTTAGGAGACTTCGTAGCTGACGAAGCATTTGATTACTTTAAGACAGTTCGAAAATGAGGAGGCATCGTGTGACTTAGCGCTCCGTCAAGATCAAAAATGCCGGACGTAGCTGTTATTAAGCTGATAAGAACAGATACGTTTTTACGTGGTGAGAGAATACTTAGAGGAAATATGCCTCATGCCATATTGTTGTACAGGATTTTCACAACAAGTAACGATACTTCAGCGATGTGATATCGTGTGTATGCTCCGATTTCGTCTTTCTTCGAATATAACTCGTATAAAAGGAGGAATCTACATATCGCGTGAGAAATTCTGGGTGTATTGACAACAGCATCGCTGTCTCGGATTGGGTAAAGTGGATTTTTTAAATTGGGGATCATCTATGTCAGGGGTGAAATTGCAGTTAGAGCTTAACATCCAAGCCGCACCTGCTTGTCTTGTAGTGTCTGCGACCAGCGGCCGATCGGAAGCTCTGGCTTAGTAGCCACTTTAGAGGGAGTGGAGGTGGTTTCCCTGGTATCAGATAACAAAGGACTCCGACTTCTGCTGCTCTGTGGTCGCTGGACTGTCCAGGTGACGACGCTCGAGGCGTCCTCCGGATAAGAGAATAGTGAACTACTGCTCAGTGTGCATTTGGTTGACTTCGTGGTCACGGGGGTTACGGACAATGCGTGGAGGAGAGTTGTTGTATTATCAAATGTCTCTGCATATAAGAACCTCGATATACGCTGAGTGTTTTTGAAATGTAATTACTTGATATACATCCATCTGTCTATACACGTGGGGATGGACCACGTCAATCTTTGTGATGTGTTCACCAGTCAGTAGCTCCCACCGACGTCGCTTGGGACACTGGGATCGGTGGCCAGTTCTCCGCAGGCCTGAGCACAAGGTTTCTGGGCTCTATGGGACGCAGAAGTGTTGTCACAACTGTCCCAGCAAAGTGCAGTATGGGAACTATTTTTTCTAGTGCTGTGCATTTGCTCGGAGCTGTTAACAGCCGCTGTTTTATAGAGTCTATTTGCAGTATATGTATTAGGCGGGATCTTTGGTGATCTTTGTGGGATGTTTGGGTTTTTATTAGCGTTTTTTAGGTATGTTATTCCCACTGCCAATGTGTAGCTTTGTAATCAGAATAGGGCGTCACATCTTATGTTTGTGTCAGTGGAAAGCTAGTACTTTCTACTACCACCTACCTATTAGCACAACCACACAATGGGTTGCCGTCACCTGACGCCTTGTCCGGAGATTAGCGCGACTTCCAGTCCGCGTGGCACATGAGCCAGTCCTGTGTGCACGCGTCTCTCCCGAACTGTGAATCTGTGTGTGTGTGTGTGTGTGTGTGTGTGTGTGTGTGTGTGTGTGGCAGTACGCAAGGTAGCCAGTGCGGCTATGGTTCCCTGGAGTCTGCCCTGCAGTCGGTGCGAAGACAAGATTGGAAGGTTTTTTTCGCCGGATACGGGCTGTGGTGGTGGAGGAGGTGCATGTGTTCTCAATCGCCAGTGCATACAAGACCTCGTATATACTTAGCACTGCGATCTATTTGTTGCATAAATGTAATTGTTTGATTTGCATAAAGTTTGTGTGTGATTCTCAAACGCTGAAAATAAGTTTTATTGTGCAGAACAGTCATCGTAAGATGATGGTAAGTGTTTTAACTGATCTGTTTGACTCCTGTAAATTGTTAAACAATTAATTGGATAGAGAGGACCAAAAAAACTATTTACTGCCATTTTTGATATCGCAATTCCGCCAGCTCTCCCTTTGTTCCCAGCATTAGCAGTTAGGAGCACAGTAGTCTGAGGATGGATGAAAACCTGAGACGTCATTTCAGATGCAAACAGGGAGTAGCCAGTTGAAAGAGACAGAAACAGAAAGCAAGTCTGGAATGCCACCACCTGATTCGTTGTTCAGGGCCGCGAGATCAAAGGAGGCTCACATCTAGTCTGTGGTCAGTGGTATTTAGTATCGTGATCTGTAATCATGGCATAAGGCGGTTTTTGACCTCGGTCCAGGTGGGGTGGCCCCGTGGTCTGAGGCGCCTTGCCACAGTTCGCGCGGCTCCCCCCGTCTGAGGTTCGAGTCCTCCCTCGGGCAGGGGTGTGGTTCTCAGCAGTTTGGTCCCATAGGAAATTTCCAATTTGACCTTGGTGGCGGTGCTCGTACGACAGACATGTGTGCATGCGGCCCGACGGTTTATATGCCGCGCTTTATTCCATTCCTTGGTGCGTACAGTTATTATGTCGTGGAAGCGTGGACGGGAGGAACAAACGTGAGCTCTACCCTGGTAGGGGAACCCTGTCTCCCACAAACTGATAAAATAAAGAATACGCAAATTGAATAGAGTAATATATTATTGTTGACATTGGTTTGAATTCATTCCTGTCCAGCACAGACTGAGCCTCTTCCTGCCAATTTCCAGATCATAGGAAGGAGGAGGAGTGGGGGAGAGGAATGAAGGGCTGGGGGATTTCCCAGAGGGGGAGGGAGTGATTAATTGATCAATCTAATTAATTAATCAATTCATTTAATACCTAAAGTGTGCTCATATCGACGAAGGGGAGGAAGGAGACCTAGGATTTCCCAGATGGGGAGGAGGGGAAGGGGTAGGGGTAGGGGTGAGGGGTTCTCAGAAGTACAGTTTATTCCCAGGGGGTCATAAATCCCCAATGGGTCATAAATCAATTAACAGAACAATACGTTTGCCTCTCAGTATATTCATGTATGCAACCCACATTAAAAAATTGTGCTCATTCTCTATTTGCCCTACTACTCAGATGCTCCTTTAAAAAGGAAAACCCGGAGAATTGCCCCAGTTTAATCTTCATATCATTGAAAAGATGAATGAAATAAGTAGTAGTGTCAGTGGTGTTGTGAAACAGCTGAAATCGTTAAAATTGAACAAAGCTCCTGGGTCCGATGGAATCCGTGTCAGATTCTGTACTGAATTTGCTCCTCAGTTAGCCACTCTTCTAACTATAATCTATCGTAGATACCTCGAAGAAAATAACGGCCCAGTTCTTGGAAAAAAAGCACAGGTCACATCTGTCTGCAAGAAAGGTAGTAGAAATAATCCACAAAACTACTGTCCAGTATCCTTGACATTGATTTGTTGTAGAATCTAAGAATATATTCTGAGCTCAAACACAATGTGGTATCTTGAATAGAACGATCTCCTCAGAGCCAGCCGGTATGGGTTCTGAAAACATCGATCATGTTAAACCCATCTCGCGCTTTTCTCACATGATATACTGAGAGCTTTGGATCAAAGCAGGCAGGTAGATGCAGCATTTAATGATTTCCGAAAAGCATTTGGCTCAGAGCCGCACTTACTCTTATTGTCAAGTGAAATCTGCGACTGGATTGAGGACTTTTTATAGGGAGGACGCATCATGTTATCTTGGATGGAAAGTCTTCGTCACATGTGTGCCCCAGGGAAGTGTGTTGGGACCCTTGCTGTTCATGTTGTACATTAATGACCTTGCAGAAAATATTAATAGCAAAATCAGACTTTTTATTGATGCAGTTATCTACAATGAAGTACTGTCTGAAAGAAGCTGTATAAATATTCAGCCAGATCTTGACAAGATTTCAAAGTAGTGCAGAGATTGGCAACTTGCTTTAAATGTTCAGAAATGTAAAATTTTGCACTTCACAAAACGAAAAAAACGTAGTAACCCATGACTGTAATATCAAGGAGTCAGAGCTGCAATTGGCCAACTCATTCAAATACCTGGGTGTAACACTTTGTAGGGATGTGAAATGGAATGATCGCATAGGTTCAGTCGTGGGTAAAGGAAGTGGTAGACTTAAGTTTATTGGTAGAATACTGGGGAAGTGCAATCAGTCTACAAAGGAGATTGCATACAAATCACTCGTGCGACCGATTCTTGAATATTGTTCAAGTGTGTGGGATCCGTACCGAATCGGACTAACAGGGGATATTGAAATTATACAGAGAAGGGTAGCACAAATGGTCTCAGATTTGTTTGATCCATGGGAGAGTGTCACAGAGATACGGAAGGAACTGAACTGGAAGACTATTGAAGGTAGACGCAAACTGTCCCGAGAAAGTCTATAGATCTATTAACGTAGTTTCAAGAACCGGCTTTAAATTATTACTCTAGGAATATACTACAACCCCCTACGTATCGGGGTTGTGAGGATAAGATTAGAATAATTACTTCATGCACAGAGGCATTCAAACAATCTTTCTTCCCGCGCTCCATACGTGAATGGAACGGCAAGAAACCCTTATAACTGGTACAGTGGGACGTATGCTTTGTCATGCACCTTACGGTGGTTTGAAGAGTATATGTGTAGATCCAGATTCTAGCAGATATAATTGATACAGCAAGACTCTCTTTCGCTGTTAGAGGGAAATATTGCGTCCTGATTGAATAAAAAAAGATGAAGTGTGGGTCTCTCAACCCGTGAACGGCCTTGTAACGTAGCAGGAAGTGGAGTGCAGCCTTGCGTTCGCAGCGTAACTAGGAAGGGGACAGTGGCGGGCGCATGTTTCTGTCGTACTGGGCTAGGTAGTACAAAGTTTGTGATATAACTCGCACTGGAGGTGAGGCAGAGAACGGGAACTAAAAGCGGTTCCTGTGGTCGATGACAGCCCTGGTCACGAAGTGAATGGATAGCCAGAAGCGAAGTGTAGAACGTTGTCATAAGCGTGCGTAAACAGTCCAAGCAGCAGCCCGAATCAAAAAAACGTTAAGCATAGGCAAGTTCAATCACTTTATTAGCAATTGAGCTTATCGAAGACCTTAGATAACAGCGAGAACTGCCGGTTAAGTGGTGGGGTCAGTGGACGGGTCCACGTAATGTGTCCGTTACGGTCCCCGTTGTATGAAGCCCGAGTACCTTGACCTTACCTCCATGTCTGCACTCTAACAGGACACGGAATCCGAATCAGTGTCGGATACTAAATCAATCGGCGTGACATCCTTTTATACCTGGAAAGATCCCCAGTACTCTGATAGTGGACTGGGGTCCGTCTTGGAGGGACTGGAACGAGGAAAAATCCTCGCTCCTACCTGGGGCTGAACCCGGGACCTCCAGGGCGGGAGCCTAGCCCTCTATCCGCAAGACCGCCGCCGTCACATCGAATCAATAGTTACGCAAATGGTAGAACATCGCTCCTCAGTTTTTACATAACTTGACAGCTGCTCAACAGCAGTTCCTGAGAGCTTATCTGTATTCAGAGTACCTCGCCTTCCGAGACGTCAGGGTTTTGTAATTGTCTTCCCAGTGAGACAAACGTTTACTGTTTCTCGCTTCGACTGTAATGTTCGACTGGCTTGGGAGAAGTTTATGGAACATAAAAATTCTGTTGTGTTCCACTACGTAACTAAGCAGTCAAAATACTGTTACGTGACCAAAAGCAAAATTCGTACAGACTGGTTCGCATGTTTTCATCAGTGTGTGACTACAAAGTTGACTCTCTCTCTCTCTCTCTCTCTCTCTCTCTCTCTCTCTCTCTCTCACACACACACACACACACACACACACACACACACACACATTCTCTCTGTGTTTCGTTTGTTACGTACTTCTTGCAGTTATTACTATGGCATAGACTGCCTCCTCGCTTATCTCCACCAAGGGAGGTGACCCACTGGGTCCTTTGTTAAGGAAGAACTGGGTTCGAATCTCCGTTCGGGAATTGAGATTTTTGTTTCCTCCAAATTGTACCAAACGTTTACCAAGATAGTTACTTCAAAAGTCTGTAATCGATCATTATCGGACAGAGCTTATACCCGGTCGATTCTGAAATGGGCAGGTTACTTTTTCTCTCTTCCGTAACGTCATTTGGTCTACGGTCTGAGACATTTGATACATATGTTTTCAAAGGGAGAAGTACAACAGAAAGTATGCCTCCGGAGAAAGGTGGTGATTTTCTTTCATTTTGTTGAAATGTTACTCAATGCTCAGATGGTAATGGCCATAGAACTCTAGAAAATGGAAATCTTAACGTGTGCGCATTGCATTTTACCTGAAATTTGTACACTGAAATCCTAACTTCAGAATCGAAACTATAAACAGACAAGTATTGGATGATAGGTTTCTTACAATATCCGGTTTTCGGTTTTTTAATACAAAATCACGGGTTAGTTGTGTTATTACTTTTTTAGTATGCGTTTTCGCTATTGCTGAAAGCGAGGCATACAAAGAAGGTGACATGACTTCGCCATATTATTGGAAAGCAATTTTAAGAGTCATTTACATGGACATCTATACTCTGCAAGTCACTTCACGGTGTGCGGCGGAGTGTACGTGTGGAACCACTTCTATTTTCTACTGCGCCACCCTTTAGATACCACTGGGGAACGTCAGCTTTGTACTGCGTTCCTTTAGACACCAATAACTCGTAGGAGATGTACTGTGTGAACAGGCTCTAAGAGCCCTGCAGTACTAAGGTGAAAATCAACGTCGGTCAGTGTAACTCATTCTTGTAATGCTAAAGTAAGTTGTCCTGAGAAGACCTTGTCTACACTCAACGACTTAATCTGTGTGACTAAGGTAATCGTCTGTACTAGCGAGCTATAGCTCGCTACGACATCACTATGTGCGAAAGGGTGGACACAATAACACATTTCGTGGTATAATGGGGTCAGTGGTAGTTATTTGGATAGTAATTACAACAGTGCATCTGACTACGTTCGAGAGATAAACTACCTCCAGAAAAATACTAGACGCGAGAGTCTACGGGGTGTAGGAACGATGTATTTACTTCACCAATAACAGCAACCTACAGTGAAGCTTTCTCTGTGTACTCTGACAACACAACTAACCTTTCTCAACAACGTAGGTACCAGAAACGATAGCTTTCGTTTATAACTGACGAAAATGTTGTATAGATACGTTGCCTTGTGTAGTTGCCCATCTTTTGAAGCCTCAATAAATAATCGTATATACATTCAATCAGTGTGAACGTTATAAATTTTTACGTAAATCGGAGAATATGTTCACAAGGCAAAGATACAATTTTATGCTGTTTATGTCTCGTTGTCAATCAACGATAAACACTATAAGTAGCGCGTTGCTACAATAGTACCCTAGACCCTATTGAAATTTTATCATAATAAACTTTTCCGTTTATCTCAACCTTTAAGAATTAAGTGGAATAACTTTTCATTTATAATTAATCACTTTTCCATAACCGTAAAACTTGCCTTGCCTGTCTAAAGATCTTTCTTTACAATACAACTCGTTCACTGAAAAATATAATTCCTTCTCCTTAATTTCTTCGAACTTTGCTTTTATCAATATTCCAGTCTTTTACTTTATTGACCTTTGGATTTACTTTATCCCGAAAAGTTATATTCAAGATATTAGTCGGCTTTCAAATAAGCCTTTGATTATTTTTTCTTGTAATACGAGCTTCGGGATAAAGGACAAGTCGAGTACTGATCAAAACTGTTTTCTTTATTTCCTTCAATTAAATCATGTACAGGTACAAGTCAGCGTTTTATATTCCGAGTGCTGGTTCCGTATTCAAAACCCCAATAAGCGGAACTGTAATTAAAAAGAATAAAACAAAAAACCCGAGTGTCACCGCCACTTTTAAATGAACTTCAAATAATCAAGCAAACCCAACCACTTCAGTCGTTGACTTCCGCGACCCACCAATATTTAAAACTCAAAACACAGCACTCGATCATCTCTTTCAGAAAGAATTAGCGTGTTCTCTTTTAAATGGTTCTTCATTTGTCGTTTATGGAAAAGGGGAAAAGCCAGCAAATTCTCAATAAACTTCCAACTGTTTCTCAATAAATAATCCCCTAATGCGGGCTTTAATCCTCGACTACAAAATAACTAAACGACTTCGCGTGAACGCGCCTCTTAACATCCACCATCCAACGGAAAATCTCACAAAAATATTGAAACACGGTCCGCCTACCATAGTGTTGCTGTTAAGCAGCACAACGCTCAATTAATCACAACTAGGAAAAACTAATCTCACACTTCAATAAGTCGAAGCCTTTCCTATACCTGGCGAGTCTACACTCTACCAGAATCGGAGAAATAATCATTTTCTACACCGGCCGATTATTTTTCCAAAATATCTTTCTAAACGACGTAGAACTGCTTTGAACACACTTGAGTTCTATCCCCATAGCAGACTAATTCACGTATCGTACGTGTGCGCCCATCTCATCACACTCTTGAGATAATCTCTCTCGAGGCTCACTAGTCGAACAATACTCGGATGCTACTCCTGAAATTCCAAAAGGACAAGCCGAGAACCATTCTCTGCGAACAAACATGTCACGCTAATTCTCTCTTTGACAATAAGCGTTCATTCTCTGCTGTCGCCGGCAAACGTTCGTAGTGACCAGGTGCTTCGTAAACGGTATCTTTGCCCCACGCCGCGATTCAACAATCGGCTGGGCGTTGCGAGCTCGCTGACTCGACAGAATACAGCTTTTCTCGACCTCAGGTGTCACATGTCTATAACATTTTAACACAAAATATAAGAAAAGTACACAAATAACTCAACAAACTCTTCATTCTCCTAGCACATAAAAACGATAATAAGTTGAGACGATACAAACAAGTGAAGCACCTTTTTTCGGGCTGAAGACCGTTTGGCGCGTTACAATTTCCTACCTTTCATGTTCCATTCGCGAGTGGTACGTGGGAAAGATGGAGTTCTATTTTCTTGCAATGATCATTTCGCAACACGTTTGAGGCAGGAAGTAATATGTTGCCCGACCCTTCTTGGAGCGTAGGCTCTCGAAAGTTCAGAAATAAACCCGCCCATGATACACAACGCCACTTGTAGCTTTTGCCATTGGAGTTTGTTCACCATCTCAGGAACGCTTTATAATTTTAAATCGGATGGATTATTTTTTGTTATTGTTGTTTTTAGTTCGAATACTGGTTTGATACAGCTGTAAATGCCACTCTATCTTGTGCAAGTCCCTTCATTTCTGAATTACTACCGTAACTTACATCCTTTTAAATCTACTTACTGTATTCATCTCTTGGTCTCCCTCTACGATTTTTACTCCCCACACTTCCCTCCAGTATTAAATTGATGATGTGTCCTGTCAACCTATCCCTTCTCGTAGTCGGGATCTGCCACAAATTTCTTATCTCTAAAGTTCTCTTTAGTCCTTCATTATTAATTACGTGATCTAACCATGCGATTTTCAGCATTCGTCTGTACTATCACATTCAAAATCTCCATTCTCTTCTTGTCTAAACTGTTTATTGCACATGTTTCACTTCCATACATGGCTACTCTCCAGATAAAAACCTTCAGAAAAGACTTCCTACCACTTGAATCTATATTCGACGTTAAAAAACATCTACACAACAGAAACGCTTTTCTTGCCATCTTCATTCTGCATTTTATATCCTCTACTTCGGCCATCATTAGTTATTTTATTGCCCAAATAGCAGAACTTATCTACTACCTTAAATGTCTCGTTTCCTAACCTAATTCCCTCAGCATCATCTGATTTAATTCGACTACATTCTGTTAACCTTGTTTTGCTTCTGTTGATGATCATCTTATATCCTCCTTTAAAGACACTGTCCATTCCGTTCAATTGATCTTCCAAGTCCTTTGCTTTCTGTGACACAATTACAATGTCGTTGGCAAACTTTAAAGTTTTTCTTTCTTCTCCCTGCTCTTTAATTTCTATTCCAATTTTTTTCATTTGTTTCCTTTACTGCTTGCTCAGTATACAGATTGATAACCTTGGCGATAGGCTACAGCCCTGTCTCACTCCCTTCTCAACCACTACTTCCCTTCGTGCCCCTCGACTCTTATAAATACCGTCTGGTTTCTGTACAAATGGTAAATAGCCTTTCGCTCCCTGTATTTAACCCCTGATACCTTCAAACTTTCAAAGAGAGAATTCTGTTCAACATAGTCAAAAGCTTTCTCAAAATCTACAAATTCTATAAACGTACGTTTGCTTTTCGTTAACGTATCTTCTACGGTACGTCGTAGGGTCAGTATTGCCTCGCGTGTTCCTACAGTTCTCCTGAACCCAAACTGATCTTCCCCGAGGTGCGCTTTTACCAGTTTTTCCATTCGACTGTAAAGAACAGACTATCTACATACGTGAAACGCTATTCTGCAGTCTTACGAATTGTTATCCTGCTTTTAACGAAACTTTTTGGGGCTGTTTTTTCTGCGAAAACACAAAATGTTATCTGAAAAGCATGAGCAACAATTTTAATTTTTTAAAAGTTTTCTAAAAATGTGCATTTTCAGCTGTAGGAATTTGTATTTTCCTTGGAGACCATACGGGCACATTTCACTGCCATTCTTCTGTTTTGAATGCTATGTTCTCCTGTGTTTTTCATTGTAGTTACGTGAGCACTCTGTGGAGTTAAAAAAAAACATTAACTTTGTGCCTAGAAACAAAGTGGTATAATGAAGCTTACGTTTTGGTTCATACAGGTATTTTTCTAAGTTAGTTTTCATTGTTACTGGTCGTAATTGACACGTGTTCCTTGGATAGCGTTCGAGGAATATGTAGTATTGAATGAAATTAACGCGACGCGAGAAATATCGTGCTGAACGTGCGAGATAAAGCTGAGCAGATTGGCACGTGGTGTCTGCGCCTCGCGGCGGGGGGAACAGGCGGGCGTGCACGACTCGAGCCGAAGATGCCCGAGCACAGTGTGGTCAGGATAGTAAGGCGTGCCGGCTGGCGCGTGGCGTCAGTCTGTCAAGGGACGCGTGTGTGAACGCAGCTAGCGGCTCGGCCCCTTGGCGTCAGAAGCCACAAGCCACGTTCTGTCGGATCGTTGCCAGGTAGGCGAACGGCTGCAGCTCCCGTCTGGCGCGTGTCGGCGGGCTTCTCTAATTTTAGTGTTGTCTTACATAATTTCTATTGCATGCTCTGTGCTTTTGTCGAACGACTATAGGATTTAGCGTATTGTCCATAATATCAAGCCATATCGATGCCTTCTGTATAAACATTAACAAACTGACGAGCTAAATTTTAATTTTATTGACGACCCACTGCTCCACACAGTGTTCATTTATTAGTTCCCTTTGTCTTGATGTGGAACAATACCTAGGTTTGTGTACCGTTAATCCCATAAACATAACCTCGATCGAAAGAAGTTCCTTCTCGCACATATAAAAAATTTTGTATAACTCTGCTCTGCATATTATGTTCATGCCACAAATACGAACAATAGAAGAAAATGCAAAATAGACCTGCTTTAACTTAAGATGAAGATATTAATCCATCGGCGAGACAGAATGCTTCTGGCTGTTAAGAAAGAGATACCGACAACAAATCTTATGTCTATATTTCGAAATATTCGGTTTTCTCTTTAAACGCACTTCCCTTTATGTATACTCAGTTGATGTGGGGCTTAATAAGTGTTCGTTAATAGTATTAGCAAAAGTTACGACGTGCTCATCGTCCGGCGTCCACCTGTTGCTTGTTTCCATAGAAAGGCTTTGCCTGCTACTATCATACAACTCTGCTCCAGTATAAAGCTTTTGGATGTTGGAGAGGGGCGAAACAGAGGTCTTTGTTTATTTTTTTACGTACCCTCCTGTGTCTTTTCTTCTACATAGGTCAGATATCCTGTCCTCTCGACGAAGAGGTTTGTTATATTGAGGAGTACGAGCTCGAATTGGACGAGGGTGGGGAAGCAGAGTGGCCTGTCTTATTTCAAAATAACCCTCAAAGTATTTACCCCCAAAGGATTTAGGAGAAACACGAAAAACATGAATCCAGATGACTGGACGGGTATTTGAAACTTGTTGCTCCAAAATGCGATACACTTTGGAGAACAAGTTAACCACAGAAAGCATTCAAATCGCGATCTGCCTTCTAGGTGCAGGTATATCTTCATACTTACTCAGGAGAGAGAGATGGAGTTCATTACCTATTGGACTGTGATTTGGATTTATATGAAACGAAAAGAGTGCATAAATTACTCAATAATGTATTTCCCTCTCTCTCATTGCTGGAATAATTTTTCGACCCCAGGTCTGCTGAGAGAAACTGGTTTGGATTGAAAGAAATAATTCTAGTTTGATTTGAGAGTCATCTCCATCCCCTAGGGGGTACCCTCGCAGATTGTAAGATGGAGAGTAGTAGAGTTGGGAGTCTGCAGGTGCAACGTTATTGTGTGAGTTCCTACAATTGATCTCCTAGCGAGTTGCTGTAGTTGTCTTGTCAACGAACTGTCTGCATTACCATGGTGTTGTGTCACTTGATGTAATCTTCTATTTTTTTTTTATTTTTTTGTGCTTAAGGTGCCAGATTAATTGCCAATATTTGCCAGCTGTTATGGCCAAATTCCCGGGAAGTAATTCGTATTATGCGAGATATTCTTTATCCCAGTGTACTCGTACGTTATCTACTGTTCGCGTAGAGATGCCAAAAGCAGTCTTCAATAGGAGCGATACGCATGAATTTAAAATGCCAAGCACTCAGATGTAGACGAATTGTTATCCACAGATTTCTTCTGAATAATGCTGTTCCCATTCATTATATGTTTTGATCTTGCCCATTTGTAATAATTGAGTTCATCATATCTGCTGATTCCCGGATTGGCTGGAATACTCATCACGAGAATATTTTACTGCAATCCGATGATCGTGGCAAATCGTTTTCATCAAAGTGACCCTCTTTGAACCATAGCAAGCAAATACTTGGCATTTTTTTCGTAGTTTTCGTAACGCAGTAAACGATACAAATGTTTCGTATCATCCGTGTGGCCATTGTTTCTGATAAGTCCAAAAACAAGAATGTGTACGAAATTTTATGTCGTTCCACTTTCCTTAGTGCGCAGGTATCAACGGCTTGGCTTAAATATGGATAACTCACAGCGTAGTTACAAGTATAACGCTAGAAACCGTGGATGGTATTTCAGAAGCCGTCAACAATGCTGTGCAACATATTCTTGTGCGGAATAAAAACGGCTTCGAATTTTTCCAACAGATTGTGGCCCGATTCGCGAACAATGACAGTTCGCGCCTGTCGCGACACTGATGTGGTTGTATTGTTGCGGGTTCCCAGCGACAAATACGGTACGCACATATACATGCTTTCCGCTGAAGAGAGCATGTATCCTGCAAATTATGTATCTCCTCGCAAGTTTATGTAGGATTTATCACTTACCACGATCATAGCGATCACTGCTCGCATGAAATGGGATAAAAATTCAGTGAAGGACTAGCTACACTCGCGTTTAATGCTCGCATTGGCTGTGCCCTCCACAGAAGAGCGCTCAGAACACAACCGAAGTCTCACTGGCTGTCGGAGAATGACGTAGGTGCGCATAAAAGCCTAAACTCGACCGTCGTCGTTCGTGACTGCAACTATAGTCCTAGCGGCACCGTTTCTTCATGGACACGTATTGTTCTCATCACATAAAGCGAGGTCTCACGCTGATTTGGAGATTGGGATAATATAGAAAGGAATGCTGATTTTGGCATTACAATACGGTAGCGAAGCGAGAATGTTGATGGAAGTGAATGTCTAGCATTAAACTGTAATTTGGATAAATAAAGAAAGACGACTCATTGGAAAAATATTAGGCGCAGAAAAAACTATAGAAAGCATGGAAATTAGGTATAATGATGAAATTTATCGAAACATAGAAACATATCAGAAGTAATAAGAAGTAAAAGACTGATAGTTTTTGGACATTTGTATCGAATGCAAGGCAGTGGGTTAACCGAAGAGATCTTCAAGTATTCGTAGGAAAAGAAGTTAACAAGGTGGATCAATGAAACAAAAAAGTATTTAAAAGAATATATACCAGGGTGTGCTGAAAAGCAAAGACCCTTAAATTTTTCAAATAAAACAATCGTTACTAACATTATAAGTCTTTCCTCTTCGTGTCGACAAGCTTGCAGCCCTCTGCAATTGGAGGGCTCCGAATTGTAGCGTGTAACATGGCGGTGTAGTGTAACTATATCGGTGCTTGAGAAACAGCGCGCTGCAATCGAGTTTCGGATTCAAAGACAGTCCGCACATCGTACTCCCTCTCCTTCAGCATGACAGTACCAGACCACTCACCAGCACTGCGGCATCTTCAACAACACGACGCCTTGAGTTCACTGTCATCGGTCATCCTCTAAACGGTCCTGATTTCGCCTCATCCGATATCCATCGGCTTTCAGACCTTAAAGAACACGTTCGGGGAGTTCGCTTTGATGGTGATGACGCGGTTCAAACAGGGGTGAGGTTCACGCTTCCTCAACACAGACATTCAACAGTGACGGTATTGGGAGAATGTGTTCGCCGCCAAGATGACCATGATGAGAAATAAATACGTGAACAATACAGATGCAGAATGTTAATAACATTTTTTTGATTTAAAAAGCTCTAAGAGTTTTCACATAAAATATTGAGAGGCATTATTGTTCAGCACGCCGTCTTAAAATCTGAAGAAACAACCGACAGAAGTGTTTAGGGGGGGATATTGCATATGCACGTATTTCAAGGTAGAAGAGTGAAAAAAAACTGGTATGATGTGATCGGAAGATAGAAAAGAATAGGTAACAAACGGAAGGGTACTGGAAGAAAAGAACAGCATATAAGGAACTGAAACTGACACACGGTCATTAGTTGACCTATCCAAGAAGGAAATAATATTAATAATAATAATTATTATTATTATTATTATAAAGAGCGTACACCTCTCTCGACATCGTACTTACCCGGTAATTCTGTATCTTGTCCACAGGACTGCTTGCAAAATCTATACATGTCAAAAAAAAGATGCAGTTTTTCCATAGGCACTTGTAGACATAGGCGTCGACAGTTGAAGTGCGTCACAGTTGACATCAGCGTAACAAGCAAATGACATGTGAATTGAATAGCCCAGACAAGCCTGACAGCGTGGGAAACAGCCCAGCGCGCCTGAACTTTCTTTTTACACGAATCTGTTGCGTACTTTCCCTGATTTATTTATCCAGCAAAATTTTGTATTTAAGTTATGTTTATGCAAGAGGTTCGAAACGTTTAGAAAAGGAACATGACTGTTTTTTTCTCTCCTCTCCGGTGACGAGATGTAAGGAGCTTAATGTTTGTTGGGAGTCTGAATCGGTTCAAAAGCAGGATGTGCGAAAGAGCGAATTAAGGCTCGTAGAACTTTTGCTTACCAAAAGTGAGAGGAGCTCTTGTGTCGTATTAGGAAAATATTCCACTCATTCCGACTTTAGTTAAACTGAGTTGGTTGGAACGCAAAAGTGGGTACTTGGTTCTGTTTCTGTAAAATTATTGTTCGTGCAAATCAAATTTCAGTTCATGAGTGTTACATGTCTCCATTATAATTGTATTTTTACATGTTTTTTCTCTTCTCAAACGGACAGGTTGAACGCTTGCTTTCCAACCATACCACAGAAGCCTTGGAGTGGGGAATATTTAAGAGAATCTTGCTAGACCAACATTTACATGATTATCAAAGGACACGGCAGTACCCTAATATAGGATCCAGGCCCACGATTTTAAATGCCCTTTTCGCGAAAGTGGCAGACTTGCAGAATGGTAAATATTTCTGTACAATATCCCGTCGTCACAGTCTTGAAAGATTACGGATGCTAGTTTACACCAAGTCCACGTATATTACGGCTCTCAAAGGGGAAGATGTGTCGGATTTGATGTAACAACACGAGAGCAGTAGAAAACCGTACTTGAGCCATGAGGCTTTGTGTAATTACGTCTGTTAGATAGCTGAAAAAGTCACTCAGCGTTCATCGCTAGACTCTGTTGATTAACGTACGGCTCTGTTGATTCAGCATTCCGAGTTTTCTTTTCTCAATTGAAAGTTCGACAGAAATCAAGATGAGGAGAGGCGAAGCAACCAGTCATGAAGTGCTGAATAAAATATACCAACATTCGCTTCAAGTGAAGTGATTTAGTGGTACTGCGTAAATCCATAACACGTCTCTTCTGAAGGGTGTTTAACACACCGGCGTTAAATACCGCTATCGATTCATGTTTCGTGCCACATTCGGCTGACTGTCCTGTTCTTTGGCTGGTACGGACAATGAGGTTTCGTCTGTTTTGCTGGAAGAACAGAGAACGAGTCTCCGATTCGGAAATCAATGACAACAACATCTGTTTGTTGCTTTCTGCACTGGATTTAATTAAAAAACCAATTTCGTGGTTAGTCATTTTTTTTACTGCTCTTCCCGAGCATGTTCTCAATTAGTATTTCTGTGTGTAAAACGCACACGCGCTCCCGCACAATCTCTCTCACACACACACACACACACACACACACACACATTGTACCTATTGTGAATATGAGTATACGTATATACCCTATTGCGAATGTGGATGGCAGGCAGTAATCGCGAGACTACAAGTCCAAGGTCTTGGATTGGGACCGAGCAAAGTCACTCTATGAGAGATGAGTATGAATGTAAGGGTACTTTCCACACTTTGATGATAGATCGTAATGTAAATGCTGACTGAGAGTACCTTATTCTTTAGACTGTACCGCATTCGAGGGAATTGGGGTCCAGATACCCGTTTGCACATCCAGATTTAGGCATTCCGTGGTTTACATTGCTCGATTAATATTAATGTAGTTCGTTTATAAAGGACATGGTTGAAGTCCTCCTTCATTCTTGCCCAAGTTGAGCTTGTAACCTGTCCCTGATGACGTAGTCGTTGACGAAACGATGAACTTTAATCTTCCATTTTTTAGTTAGAGATTCCACAGCTGCACGTTGTTTTTATTGTATTTGTTTATCTTTCCTTCTTGGCTACTTGTTTCGGGGTCGCAGCCCCATTCTCAAGCAATCGCTCCTGTCATCAGGCATGCTGTCCGGCTGCGATCCGCCATTGCCACTCTTATCCCGCCATAGAAATGGGATTATCGCGATTTTTTGTTAGCAATTGCGATTCTTTCTTTTCTCAGTGCTTTGTGTATATGAAAAGAAACCGGTGTGCGTCTCGATTCGAACTCCATGTGAAACTGTAGGTCCCTCACGACTGGATAAGTAAGATTGTTCAGTAGTTGGAGGAAAGAAAAAGGTATGCCACTTTATCAGGACTACGTCACTAGTAAAGCTCTGCAGTGCTCAGACCTATCTTCAGGTAGAAGACTACTTGATTTTTGCGGGCATATCAACATCAACAAAAGCAAAACGAGAATAATGGAATGTAGTCGAATTAAGTCAGGTGATGCTGAGGGAATTAGATTAGGAAATGAGACACTTAAAGTAGTAAAGGAGTTTTGCTATTTGGGGAGCAAAATAACTGATGATGGTCGAAGTAGAGAGGATATAAAATGTAGACTGGCAATGGCAAGGAAAGCTTTTCTGAAGAAGAGAAATTTGTTAACATCGAGTATAGATTTAAGTGTTAGGAAATCGTTTCTGAAAGTATTTGTATGGAGCGTAGCCATGTATGGAAGTGAAACATGGACGATAACTTCGGACAAGAAGAGAATAGAAGCTTTCGAAATGTGGTGCTACAGAAGAATGCTGAAGATTAGATGGGTAGATCACATAACTAATGAGGAGGTATTGAATAGAATTGGGGAGAAGAGGAGTTTGTGGCACAACTTGACTAGAAGAAGGGATTGGTTGCTAGGACATGTTCTGAGGCTTCAAGGGATCACCAATTTAGTATTGGAGGGCAGCGTGGAGGGTAAAAATCGTAGAGGGAGACCAAGAGATGAATACACTAAACAGATTCGGAAGGATGTAAGTTGCAGTAGGTACTGGGAGATGAAGAAGCTTGCACAGGATAGAGTAGCATGGAGAGCTGCATCAAACTAGTCTCAGGACTGAAGACCACAACAACAACATGATGTACAAGTGTGACGACCAATTGTTGTTACTCATTGGACGTCTCAGATGCATGTTTGCATAGAGGAAGCTGCTGTGCCGTAGCCTTTCCTTTCAAGATAGGCGACTTGGACGGGACCGAGTTTTCAAGACGCCAGAATTCGGAGAAAGGCAAGGGGACGCGCCGGCAGTACCTTGCGTCACCGTGCGCACGTGACCAGACGGCGTTCCCGGCCACAAGGTGTGCCAGAGCCAGGTGCGAGATGGATGCGCTGCTGCGGGAACTTTTCCGGATGATCATCTCTGCCTTCCCTGTTTCTGTGTGCTCCGGTTTGAGGCGCAAGTACAACAGGGCGGTTAACCATTGGTGTATCCATTCTAGGGTAACTGGACAGACTTAAACTTTGCGCCCCAATCCCATTGCCTTTTAGTTTTGTTTGGTTTTGTTTAATCTTTATCTTTGCTTAACCCTATTATTCCTTATCGAAATGAACACGAGTTTACAGTGACATAAGAGATACGCCTTTCGACATTGTTGTTGTGGTCTTCAGTATGTAGACTGGTTCGATTGAGCTCTCCACGGTAGTCTGTGTTGCAAACTACGTCCATGTGAAACTACTTACAGTATTCGTGCCTTGGTCTCGCGCTACAGTTCTTGCCTCCTTACAGTTTTCGCCAGTACCAAGTTGACGATTTCTCGATGTCTCAGGGTGTGTCGTATCTACCGGTCCATTCTTTTGGTCAAGTTGTGTCATAAGTTTCTTTTCTCCTCAGTTAGATTCAGCACCTCCTCCCTAGTTTCCCGGTCTGATCGTCTAATATTCAGCATTCTCCTACAAGACCACATTGAAAAGCTATTCTTTTGTTGTCTGAACTGGTTATGGCCCACATTTCAGTTCCGTGCGCCGGCCTGGGTTGCCGAGCGTTTCTATGCGCTACAGTCTGGAATCGCGCGACCGCTACGGTCGCAGGTTCGAATACTGCCACGGCATGGATGTGTGTGATGTCCTTAGGTTAGTTAGGTTTAAGTAGTTCTAAGTTCTAGGGGACTGATGACCTCAGAAGTTAAGTCCCATAGTGCTCAGAGCTATTTGAACCATTCACTTCAAGAGAAATACCTTCAGAAAGGGCTTTCCAACATTTCAATTTATATTCAGAGTTAACAAATTGCTCTTTTTCAGAAACGAGTTTCTTTCTGAAATGTACTTATGTGAGTGGTGTATGTTCTGTCGGACATGTGTGGAAAAAAAAAAGAGGGGAATGGGTCCTCGACGTTTGTTTCAGTGCGAATGCACAAATATCGTCTGAACTGCTACGGCAATTAGAATATGCGAGTAGTGAGTTTAATGGACTAGGGACGATGCACTTCAGCGTGCGAGTAGTTGGAAATATGAGTCGGTCAGCGATCGTGTCGGGATGGCCGAAATAGTTAAGGCAACTGCTCATGAGAAGCTGTAAAGCCGGGCTCGACATAAATTTTCAACTTTCGCGATTGCATTATCACAATGCCCTTGCGCTAGCCGTCACAATCTGCCACACATCCTCTCCCTTTCCTTCCATTCCCTTCCCTTCATACATTGAATGTTTACACGTATCCTGTTGTTGCCACTCTGCCTTTTATAACCTCTGTTCTTCGGCCATCATGAGCTGTTTTGCTGTCCACATAACCAGTCTTCTAAGATCAGACCTAATTTCAGTATTTAATTTTTTTGTGTATGGAACAATACATGGAAAACCACAAACCCCAGGATCGCATTGCTTGCAGTAACGGCGCGGTTCCTTTTTCATTGCTTTGTTGGCGGTCAGTGCAAAACCCTGATAAAACAACAAACGCAAAATATACCTCTTACGCTTTTCTTTCGTTTGCTCACTTGGGATAGCGGCCGAAAACAAGAGCCGGTCGTTTTGGCCGAGCAGTTCTAGGCGCTTCAGCCGTGAACCGCGCTACTGCTACAGTCGCAGGTTCGAATCGGGCATGGATGTGTGTGATGTCCTTAGGTTGGTTAGGTTTAAGTAATTCTAAGTCTAGGGGACTGATGACCTCAGATGTTAAGTCCCATAGTGCTTAGAGCCAATTGAACCGAAAACAAGAAACAAGGGAATGGACAGTCGCGCAGCTCCTACCGGTCGATTACTGTCGCTATATACAGACGCCGCATTGGAATCGCACATTTACCTAGGTGCTCAATAAGCTCCTGTGGCCAACGATACGGGATAGACGTTGTACATCACAGAGGGATGTGCTGCTGAAATCTTGGTAACGAATGTTCCAAGACGAATCAGGCTACGTATTACATCCTCCCAGATGCACCTCATGAAAAAGTGACGTCGAGATAAAATCTCAAAAATTAAAGCTCATACGAAGTTCTACCCACAGTTACTCTTCCCACACACCATACGTGAATGGAACAGAGAAGGGAGAAAAGCATAGCGTCACCAGAAGCACCCACTTCCACACACCATAAGGAGGCTTGCGGAGTATAGACGTAGACGAAGAAGGCAATGACGATATCAGATAAAAGTTGAAAATCCACCTGCGTCACCTCGCTCCATATTAATCTTAGAGCTCAATAATCCGTCGGTATGGGTGTCATTGCAGTTATAGCATTTACTGGGACTGAGCAAACGGAGGAGACATTCTTGATGTAATCATCAAGCCATTGGCCTGAAGCGAGTGCTGGAAAACACAGCCTAAATGTTGGTTGGAATTGTGTACGTGAAAATGGCAGTTACCGTCTCAGAAGGTTTAGAGACAGTAATCAAATGGTTCAAATGGCTCTGAGCACTATGGGACTTAACTTCTGAGGTCATCAGTCCCCTAGACTTAAAAGTACTTAAACCTAACTAACCTAAGGACATCACACACATCCATGCCCGAGGCTGGATTCGAACCTGCGACCGTAGCGGTCGCGTGGTTCCAGACTGTAGCGCTTAGAACTGCTCGGCCACTCCGGCCGGCAGACAGTAATCACGATACTATATTTTCTCTCATTGTGCTCCCATATGCAAACACAGTATGAAAAGGTCTCCATATTTAAACAGATTCCCATCCGACTCACTATTGGACTATGGATTCAGTGATTCTTGGCGTAAGCAAATTTGTGCCGGACATTGGCAGCCTATTCATTTCTTGATGGGCGATTCTCGTTGCTGAATCTCGAGCCTTATAAAAAAGCATTCTGCTGCAAAAGAGTCGTTCAGAGCTTTACCATTTCTATCATTCGAATGCAGCTCTGATGCTTCTTCAGGTACTGTCACATACAGAACGTAGATATGTCTGTAGGTATTAAGCTCTGCGACATCGTTTACTTTGCCAGATCACGAACTCCAACCATATTGAAGCAGTTCTCCCTGTGGCTGATGACACGGTATGGAGACAGCATACTGGACGGCTACCTGCTTGTGGTTGGGCTTGACCCCGACTTTCCGGGAAAGCGCCATTGTTCCCCACGTAGCGGCTTGGGTGTTTGCCCCATGAGCATTCCCTAATAAGGAACGCTGACGAAAACAGGACCCTCCGGGCTACTTTCCTTTTTATTCCAAAGAGACTGCAACGGGCCACTGCAGTCTCTAGTTTCGAAGTTCGTTCTGATGCCAAAAACCACATGTAAACATTTTTGGAAAAGTCTGTGGCATAGAAAGAGAGCTTTGATTAGACGCTAGAGGAAAGGCAGAGTCCATAAACAAATGAGACATACATGAGGAGGTAAGAGGAACTGAAGAAGGAAGCTCAGACTCTGAATAAAACACTTGTATACTGCGTTTCTGCTTTTGCATTTCTCCGAAGAGGGGAGGAAGATGTGACCTTAGGACTAACAAACAAAGCAGAGTCCTGCAGAGCCGTAATAAAGCCTCTGTTTCCCACCCAACGCGCGGGGCAATCTGCCATAGATTCTAAATCCACTTTCATACTCCGTAAACCATTGTACCTCTGTACTAGAGCATGGTGGAGAATCCTCGGCAATGCTATTAGTTTTCTTTCTTGTTCCATTGACGTATGTGCGAAATGAAAATGTGCCTCTTCGGACTCGCAGTCTGTCGTAACTCACCAAGATTGTGCGTTCTTAGTTTAATATCAGGCTTGAAACATCTTCGAGCCACTTTGAACTGCAGCGAGATAAAGTCCTCGATCCTGTCTCGTAACAAGGGACTGGGGTCAAGTGCCTGAAATAGTGAGACTCCTCGGGCGGGAATTGGTAATTAGAGCAGCGTTTGATAATACGATGAATTTTAATTGACTTTCACCATTGAAATGCTTGCAAACGTACGAAAATTCCAAGTGACATCGTAATCTGAAGGAGCCGGATGCTAGGACCAGAGTAAGCAAAAGTGTATATCCTCTGGCACAAGCATACGTAGTAGAGAGCTGTATTCTAACGAACATGGTGGTTAATGATTTCTCTACTTGAATTCGTTGTGTGTATGGAGTACTTCAGAATGCCTCAGTGATTCAGAGAGTAAAATAACAAATTATTCAATGACAAGAAATCCCAGGGGTTTCTCTGTATTTACCTGGAGGACCGCAGCAGTAGTACGTAAGACATACAGAGTTACAGTTATTGAACTGTAAATTAGTTACCGACTACGGCTTGCACACAGTTGATTCAACATGTAAACGTCAGTACAGATATTCGGATTTCAGTTATGATATATTCGATATCCCTGCCATCATTGGCGATGATGTGACGCATACGAATAGACAAATTCTGCATGGCCCGCTGAATTGTCGGAACATCGATGCTATTGATTACATCCTGAATGGCTGTTCCCAGCTCAGCAATGGTTTTGGGGTTATTGCTGTACGCCTTGTCTTTAATATAGCCCCACAAAAATAAATCGCATGTGTTCAGATCCGGAGGATATGGGGGCCAATAGAGTCCCATACCAGTGACATCTGTGTGCCCCAGAGCCAGAATACGGTCCCCAAAGCGCTCCTCCAGGGCATCAAACGCTCTCCTGCTTCGATGGGGTCGAGCTCCGTCTTGCATGAACCACATCTTGTCGAAATCGGGGTCGCTTTCGATAATGCGGATGAAATCATCTTGCAAAACCTGCACGTACCATTCGGTAGTCAGCGTGCCATCAAGGAATATCGCATCGGTTATTCCGTGACTGGACATTGCGCACCACGCAGTCGCCTTTGAGGATGAAGCGACTTCTCCATCGCCAAGTGCAGATTCTCAGTCCCCCAAATGCGCCAATTTTGCTTAGTGATGAAGCCATCCAAATGAAAGTGGGCTTCGCCGCTAAACCAAACCATGCAGAGCATCATGCGCCGCGGCCAAATCGTGCAGTTTTGAACGTCCTCACGCAAACTGTTCAGAACTTGTGACTATTTTATTTCATGTAGTTCAATAATTGCCGCCCTGTATGTAAGGTATGAGATGCGTTAGACTCTCGAAAACTGTGCTGTAAATATGGTCAAATGAATAAGAGCATCGTCTTATGCGCTGTTTTCGTTTAAGCTCAGTGACATAAGTCAGTAATCAAAATTTTGTGATGTACAGAGCTGGTATTGGGTCACGAAAAAAGAACTAAATTTGTTGTGTATAGTTCGATAACAGTTGGTCGGATATATGCGATGAGAAAAGACGTACACCATAGACAACGTAGTGTGCCGTGTGGAAGATGTGACTCGGAACGGTCGGCGCACTCCTCTTAGCGATGTTTGTAACAAACTTGTCACTTCCATGAGAGTTGTAGACTCCGTCTCTCATGAGCGACTTGATTACCGGTAAACCTTTTCAAGCTGGATTCCGAAGCAATTTGCGGTGTGTCATTAAACCTCTGGATACAGACGATATGACCCAGACTGTTGCCAAAAGGCGCCTTTTAGCCATACCGTTCCACCAAAACACATTCAGGCACGGTATTTTTGTCGTGCTTCGGGTGAGAGGTAGTTTAACCATATGTCCAGCAGCACCGTCCTAGCACGCAGAGGTTCCTTTCCCTTCGCTGTGTTGCGAAAACGCTGTGTTGGGTGGTAGCCGAATTACAACTGACAGGGTATTCGACACGTCAAGATTTGTCTCCTTGGGCGTATAAGTAAGTCTCTTCTATATGACACTGCCTTCGTGCACAATGTTCGGACAAGGAGGATGCCTTTAATAATAAGTATCGGCGTTTATTACAATGTACCAGTTAGACCGTGGCACTGTGACATAATGATTGTTCTTGACACTTGTTACTTTGCTTTTTATATTATGCTCCTCGTGAGTGGCATCATAAACTGAGATCCCTTCGCGCACTGTGTACGAGCATTCTGGCGTTCTGGATAGTAATTCACAATCAGACGGATACACAACTTAGCGAGCAGCGGAAGGCAAGGCAGATATAAGAAATAGCTGTTGGTAGTGCGACGCGATTTCTGTCAACTACTCCCCTCCTTTCAGCAGTACAGAAGCCGTTCATAACGTTAGTGTGCTCATGTGTGTGTGACATTTGGCAACAAATTCTGTTAATTGTGAATCACAGCATACTGACTTTCGGAAGGAGTTCCAAGGGCAACTGTTACCCCCAGGTATATTTCCCAGATATATTTGGCCGCTCTGTATCAACCTACACACTAAGGAAATCCAAGTCAGCTTTCAACACACACACACATTTTATCGGATGGTCGTTTTGAAGAAGATAAAATTGTATGATTATGTTACTATAGCCACACAATTAATTTCTATATCTTACTTTCTTTTCTAGAGTTTACTTCAGGTGGGTTTAAAAAGATATGTACACATTTACGGAACGTTAACTGTGTAATTACTGTAAACTTATCATCCAATAGATTAAAGAGAGTTGTTAACAATGTCTTAGCGACAGTCTTTAGAATGAATTTCTTAAAAATATAGGTGCAAGCGCAATACTCATAGTGAACTGATGTGAAAGTTCGTGGAATGACCATTAAAGACTTTTTTTTTCTTTAAGGAAGGCGAGAATTGTTTCTGACCAAATTCTTTTCATTAATTTGGATCATATTTCAGAATTTTGATTCTCGAAGGTGCGCAACCCATATATGCACTAACAAGGTGAAAACAGATCAGGTGAAAGCATATTTCATGTTCCTTTTAGGTTGACACAACCTCAAGCTGAGGTATGTGAGTAGTAACGAACACGAGTAGAGTACCAACGAACACACTTTACAGTTATTAATGCAAAGGAACGAAAAATCATGGAGGAACATATACACATGAAACAAGCAAAGACAGTCGTGTATAGCATACCATTACATATGGTAATGCCTATGACGCATGTGCTGATGGTAATAGCGTAACTTCTTAACAGAGAACTTTGCACCAGTTTCAAAGAGCTAAATAGAATATCTCTGCTGACCATTCACATATTACAGGGTCCCCCAAAAAGGCCTCCCGTATTTCTAAAGGTAGTTAAAAACAAACAAAGAAAGATCCAGAGAAAATACTTTGTATTTGTGAATGACAAATTCACTGATGAGCCAGAACATTATGACCACCTGCTTAATAGCTTGTTTGTCCGTCTTTGGAACTGAGTACATCACTGATTTTGCGTATCAAGGATCGGATAGTTTGTTGGTAGGTTGTGGCATTAGGTGTCTACGCACAAGTCATGTAATTCGCGTAAATAACGGGTAGTTGATCGGCGTACGCGGTGATGGCGTTCGATAGCGACCCAGATGGGTTCCATAGGATTTACAACAGGCGAATTTGGTCGCCGAGACATCAACGTGAGTTCACTATAATGCTTCCCATCAAAGCGCAGGAGAATGTCTCACTTAGCATGATACTGCTCCCAACTGCTGCGTCCGTTTTGAGACGCCGTTCACCTCGATGATGGCGTTTGTGGAGACGACCATCTACCTAGTGTAGAAAAATGTGATTCACCCGAAGAGCCGACACATTTCCATTGTTCGATGGTCAAATCCCGATGGTCCCGTGCCCACTGCAATCATAATTTGTCGATGCCTTTGGGTCAACATGTGAAAACGTAGATGTGGTCTGCAGCAGAGCTCCATATTGAACAGTGAACGGCCTGCTCCGAAACACTTGTGCGTGCACCAGCATTGTGCTCTTTCGTCCGAGATGCCACAGATCACCACATATCCTACTTTACAGAGCAGACAAGACTCCGAACCCCACATTCTGTGAAGAGTCGTGGACGCCCAACCATTTAGCGCCTAGTGTCCATCTACTTCTTTCCGTATATGCTCACGACAGTATCACGTTAACATTCGACCAGCTTCTCTGCGAAATAACAATCTGCCCTATGTCAGAGTCTCTTATCTCAATGGATTTCCTCCACTGTTGCCACAACGACGAAGCCCTTCGCGGAAGTTGTCGCCTCCTTAAGTGCTTGCATGGTTGTGGGGCAATGCTTGTACACTTGAGCGTTTAAGTGTCCCCACAAGGTGAAAAATCGAGTGAACTTGGGGACCGGGCGATTTCTCACCGCGAAGAAAGGCGTCCGGGAAACAACTCTCTTAAAATTTCTAGAGAAAGCCGAGAAGTGTAAACTGTGGCTACGTCTTGTTGGAACCAGACTTCTCCCTCTTCATGGTCCCCAACAAACTGGCTTAACTTCGGTCGGAGATTCTATCATGTGGCAGTGGCTGTTTGAATTATCCATTACCGTTACGCCATCGTCTTGCAAAAAATACAGACTCCACACACTAAAATCAGCAACAGCGCACCAGACTGTCACACGATGGCTGTGAAGTGTTCGTTGGTGAAATTTCTAAGGGTTTTATACTGCCAAGTAGCGGAACTGCAGTTTATTTTTAGTCTCTGAGAAGTGAAAGCAGGTATCATTAGAAAAAATTAAAACATAGCCTGGGAGGGATGTTCTGAAGAATTTTCTGACACACAGCCGTGTGAGTTTCAAAAGTTGTCTCACTTAATTCTTGTGTAACCATAATTTTGTATGGGTGCATGTGAAGATTAAGTGCTGAACGCTCTCGAGATTGCTGGACGGACGCATCACACGCGCCACATTTCCCGCGTTGTTAGTCCGAGGTTGGCCAGTATATTTTCTTTTCAGTGCACAACCTGGTGCTCCAAAGTTTGATACACAAACACGAACATTTTTTTCTATCACTAACGAAATCATGTCGGCCAACTTCTGACCGGATGCGAAATGCTCATTGAGTAATAATCACGGAACCACCATTACGAATATATTCCTCCACAACAAACACCAGATACTTACCTAGCCAAGCCATTGCGCCTGGTGAAAACGGCATGTACGCTACTATCGATCGATACCCCTCCACGTTAGTATCCTCCCCACAGCTCCTCAGTCGACCTCTCCAAATACGGGAGGCCTTTTTGCCGGTCCCTGTGCTTTAGAATTAGTGAAAGTTACAGAAGTCTGAATCCGATGAACAGGATGGATATTCCAAGCTTCGTGACATCAAACACTAAGTTTTTCTGTTGTCAGATCATCTCTGTCCGCAGGTGCAGTTACCTAACAGTAGGTTGTGTTTATCTATTGCAAATTTTTTTTCGTGTAGTGTCTTCAAAAGCTTGAATTCTATTAATTGGGCGCATAAATTCAATTGAATTCTTTTTAAAGTCATCTATATTCTGCCGAGAAATAATTTTTCCTTATGCAGCTTGCAACATCCATGTCGCACAAAACTTTCTCACATTTAATTCTTCTCGTACAATATACCACGCTCTTGCCCCCTATGTTACTATGGCGCCGATCGTCCAAAACTTTTTGTTCATTTACCCGATGATCTCTCCATTTTTTCAGTTGTAGTTGTTGTCTTGGGTCGTCCTCGACATGGATCTCCACAGATGTTGTCCGTCTATCCATTTGATGCAGCAGACTTTTATTTATTTATAGGCAAGCCACAATTATAAAAAAGCATATCAACTTCGAAGCTGGCTGTCGTCATTGCCTAACGTGTTCAGCATAACAAGAACAAACTTTCATTAACATCAATCCCCCCATGTGTCAACTGAAAGTCTTTCGCCTTGCTGTGCTCTCTTCTTACATTTCAAAAGCAAATAAAACTTGACGCATTTTGATATCGCCCAATACTCTTACGCCGTTACGATCTACCGAAAGTAACATCGAGCTCTTCTGAAACAGCGCGGTGGCCGTGAAGTAATAATTCGTTTTCCGTTAAGGCGCCGAAACACCAGGTACGCCACGGAGGATGTAGAAAGCGCATCCTTGTTCGCGCTCGGCGATTTGGCGCTTGGAACAGCCGTCTAAGCATCCAGCAAATGTGCCTTAGTTAACAGCTCTGACTTGCGTCACTCACATCAGTAACTGTAACTATTGCAACACTGATAAGTGGCAGTCTCGTGGGTTGATACCATCTGCAATTTACGGGCGCGATTCGTAGCAGCATCATAGCGTTGCGATGCATACGTGTCTTCAACTTTTTATCCAAAAAAAGTCTTGTAGGCCTAAACGCAACATGTCTGTAGGAGTAATATTTGTGTCGGACTATCTAACGAAACTCTAAACGTAATCTGCACCTGTTCTTTTTGACGCATTCGTGAATACTGTAAAACACTGTACTACCGGTACCACTTCAGTCTTGTACGAAATTATAATAGACGTCTGCATGTTTCCCAAAACACCTGCTTACAAATGTTGCTCTTATGAATAAGTTAACCTTACTTTTTCAGATGATCAGATACATCGTCGTAAAGAAAGGATGTTTTATAGCCAATACCTTAGTTATTTCGTGGCGTACTTGGCAAAATCGCAGAGCCTGCATTTCCTCTCGCGTGTTATTACTTTTTTTTTTTTTTTCCTTTCCAACCTGTTGAAAGTCCAAAGTCGTTACGTTGTGCGATGTACAGTCAACTCTGTGTTACAGATGGTACAGTTAGATTTCTGCATACGGGACATTAAACTGTTAGAGTGATTGGTAGGTGAGGAAGGCTTCCTTGGTAAAGACCGCTCATGTAGTGACCAACCAAAATTTGTGCCAGATCGGGACCAGGCTCCGTATTTCTTTTCTCGAGCAGTCGCTTCAACCATTTGGCTATCTGAGCACGTCGGTAGGTCGAACACAAAATTTGTCGCTAGCATTTCTTCTTATTACTTGGTAACAAGAATACGTTGTCTTCTGTGCCGTAGCTGGACCACCAGAGGAACAGACGTAATGGAGTATAGTTAATACAAGGTGACTCAAACGAATGGGCAACGCTGCGAGGTTGAAGGAGCCGAATGCCATATAGAATGCTGCTCGCATTGTCTTGCCGTTAAGTAAAAGTAAACAGGGAGCAATGAGACGGTGGGCAGTGTGCTTTTGCGGTAAAAGTCTATTACGAGAATGGAAGTGTGGAGGCTGCGCGTCGAGAATTTCGCCGTCATTTCAACATCGGACGACATGGTCTTGTTCACTGAGCGCATGCAATCAACGGGTTCTTCATTGATGAAGCAATCAGCAGGGAGACCTCGAACCGCTCGTACGGGAGATAATATCGAGGCTGCGCGCGAACTGCTTTCGTAAGAAGCCCACAGCAATTCTATTCGACGTTAGTAGGGTCTCTACAGTTGCATTGTCGAGTGTTCAACGAATACTGAAAGTGGATTTAAAGTTTCATTCGTACACGCTGCAGATCGTTCATCAACTTCAATGTAGCACTCAGTTAATGCGTAATCAATATGCTTAACGCATGTTAGCGAAAGTGCACGACCAAGACAGTTTCGTTAACAATCTGTGGATGTCAGACGAAGCTAACTTCCACCACAGTGACTTTGTCAGTAGACAGAATTTTTGCTACTGGTTCCTGCAAAATCCACGTCAGTTACATGAGCGTCCATTGTACAGCAGGAAGGTTACTGTATAGAGTGCCATGTCATTGAGTAGCGTTGTAGGCCCCTACTGTTTAAAGATGATGATGGGTGCGCAATCATAGTAACATCTGTTCTGTATGTTGCCATGAAGGAAAGCTATGTTGCGCATGAAATGCCTCATTTTCCTGCCAACAGTTGGTTTCAACATAGTCGACCGCTGTGGGCGAGCGGTTCTAGGCGCTTCAGTTCGGAACCGCGCTGCTGCTAAGGTCGCAGGTTCGAATGCTGCCTCGGGCATGGATGTATGTGATGCCCTTAGGTTAGTTTGGTTTAAGTAGTTCTAAGTCTAGGGGACTGATGACCTCAGATGTGAAGTCCCATAGTGCTTAGAGCCATGACGGAGCAACGGCACATATGGCACGGATGTCGATGGGAGCTGTGCGACAATTATTTGGTAACCGCGTCATTTCAAGGCAAGGCAAGGCGTTCCGTGGCCCCCAAGATCACCTGACGTGTCAGCGTGTGGCTTTTTTTGTGTGTGTGGACACCTTAAGACCGCGGTTTACCGTACTGGACCTGCTACCACCAAAGAATTTAAAACAAGGATAAGAGAGGAAATCTCCGGGATTCCTGTTGAGCCATGCGAACGTTCACATCAGGAATGTGCACGCCGAGGGGAAGCTCATCTGTCGGGTGGGATATTCAAGAAATAAAAATGCTTGTGACATTCAATAATGGCATATTGTGTGCTATACAGTGACATAAATAAATATGTGTAAAGTAATTGTGTTCATCCATAATCTCCTTTCCAGAATATGCCTTTTTTTGTCATCCTGTATGTACATTGGGCGGACAATATATGGAGGCACCGCTTGAAGATAAATACAGGGTAAAAACTGTGTTCTGCGTAGTGATGAGTGCATTATTTCGGAGCTAAGTGAATTCTTACGTGGGCATCTTATAGGTGCTCGTATGTTGGGAGCTTCCGTAATCAAGTTAGCCGAAGTGTTTGGTGTTTCCCGGACGGGAATGTGTGTTGCATGATCGTGACGGACGGTCATTGAATAGGATTATGACGAAAAATAAGAGGACGACAGCTGCAAAAGTCACAGCAGAAATGAGTGTCGCTGTCACGGGCACTGTCAGGCACCAAAACAACATTCCATAAGCAGGGAATTGAAGGGTGTGCTGGAATTCCAAAACCAGTCATCGGTGGTGCAGGAAAACGCGGTGCCGAAGCCATAAAAGCTGGACTCTGGGGCGATGGAAGAACGTCATTTGGTCGGATAGGTCATTCTGCACACTGTTTCCAGCTTCTCGCAGAATTCCAAGAGTGAAACATGACGGGTGTTCAGTGAGATCCGGTCAGACCTGCCGTGGTATTCCACGGCTCCTATGGTTACTCTGAGAGCTCGCCTTACTGCCAGTGATTATGTGACCATTTTGGCTGATCATATCCAACGCATCGTATAACTTTTATTCCGCAATGGTGATGCTGTGTTCGAAGACGACAAGGTCCCTGTTCACACAACTCGCATCGTACAGGATTGGTTTTATGAGCACGATGATGATTTGTCTTATCATGCCTGGCCTCCACAGTCATCGAAACGCGATATTATTGAGCCTTTGTAGTCTACTTTGGAGAGAACGTGATCGCTAACCACCTCGATCATTGTTATCTGTACTTGCCATTGATTTCGGGAAAAATGATATAAGATTTCGTTGGAAACCATACAAGGGGACCGGACCGGACTGAAAGCTTTTTGAATGCTGTTTCCAACATCGTATTAGGCGTGATAATATGTTGTGTTTTCGGTGTTCCTATATTTGTGTCTTCCGATCGTAATTTACGAGTTGAATTGAATTCATTGACATGCAGTGAACGAGATCGACGAGTATTGATCGAATGGAATGTAGTAAAATGAAGTGGTATCGGTGAAGTACAATGGCAGTCGCAATGAATATGGAGCACTCGTAATGAATATGGAAGTTTTTGCCAGACCTAGTCAGCGTTTGTGAATGGTTTTTACTGATGTCATCGATTATGTCCATTCCATGTCAGCGAATTTAGTGAAGTTCATACCGATTACAGTGAATGCCTTTATGTTGACAACGTTGACAGAAGACGTCGACTATGTCTTGCATCTCCCGTCGAATAAGTTACAGACTGATTTTGTTCCTGTCGTATAAGCAGCGTCAGCACGCTAACTACGGTGGCAGCTTGAACAAACAACAATAAACGACAGACGTGCAGGTAGCGTGTTGGAAGCATGCGGTGTTAAGAAGTGGACGTGCGACTGTAGTGTGTCACAAATCGCAATGGATCAACACCTCAAAATCAAGTGTTCAAGACATTCTCCAGAATGTTTTGATGAAGAAAAAAGTGTATACAAAGCTTGTCCCACACATCTCCCGAAGAAAAACGACGACGCTTGAAAGCCTGCCGCGTCTTGATTATAATCCAAAACACGGAGAGTTCTTTTTTCAAGAAAATCATCGCGGCTGACGACATTTGATGTTATCAGTACGAATCTATCACAAAACGACGATGTGCAGAAATTCACATGAAGGTCAACGGTTTGTCGAGTTAACCGAAATTCAAACCAATGTGACGCGCGAGTTGAGGAACAGCCAAAATAAGATTCCTTTCAGAATTACACAAGAATGTAGAACGCTTTCTATGTTGTACTTAAAATGTAAGTAGACTATAGAGAAAACCTGAAGCATGAAAGGCACTCTCTTAACATTTATTTATTTTTTATTAATGCTGTTTCGATACTTTCTGGAACGACAGTGTACGACTGATAGATCGCCATGTCATTAGGAACAGCGGTTATTGCCGAAACAACTGGTTTTCGGGTATATCTTTTCTTCACGCCAGGTTAACGTGAGAGTTAAAACCGCTCAAATTAAGCATCTTCCGCAGTAAGCTATTTTCGGAGTTTTATTCCTACTATATCCTGTAATAAACGTAGAAATCGAACAAAGATTGAAAAATTTTGACCGTCTCAGTTTCATGGTACGTACAATTAAAATATTAAATTAAATAGGGAAGTAAGGGAGAACTTAGTCGCTGCTTTTGTCGGAAAGCTATAAGTAGATGAATACTACAAAAGTCACCAGTAATCTCCTACAGATTTTAGTTTTTTGACACTATGTCAAAAATTATGTCGTAGTCGTGGATCATACCATTGTCTGAGCATTACGAATAGTCGGTACTATAGGATGAAAACTGGATTTAAAGAACTGTTTTTCGTGCTACTGTGTCAATTTCCAAGGACTACAAGCAAATATAGGCATATTATCTACTTAGAGACAGCAGATAAGCTTCTTTCTATTTTTAATGTATACAGTAAACGAATTGTTGTTGTTGTTGTTGTTGTGGTCTTCAGTCCAGAGACTGGTTTGATGCAACTCTCCATGCCACCCTATGCTGTGCAAGCTTCTTCATCTCCCAGTACTTACTGCAACCTACATCCTTCTGAATCTGCTTAGTGTATTCATCTCTTGGTATCCCTCTACGATTTTTACCCTCCACGCTGCCCTCCAATGCTAAATTTGTGATCCCGTGATGCCTCAGAACATGTCCTACCAACCGGTACCTTCTTCTCGTCAAGTTGCGCCACAAACTCCTCTTCTCCCCAATTCTGTTCAATACCTCCTCATTAGTTATGTAATCTACCCAGCTAATCTTCAGCATTCTTCTGTAGTACCACATTTCGAAAGCTTCTGTTCTCTTCTTGTCCAAACTATTTATCGTCCATGTTTCACTTCCATACATGGCTACACTCTATACAAATACTTTCAGAAACGACTTCCTGACTCTTAAATCTATACTCGATGTTAACAAATTTCTCTTCTTCATAAACGCTTTCCTTGCCATTGCCAGTCTACATTCTATATCTTCTCTACTTCGACCATCGTCAATTCTTTTGCTCTCCAAATAGCAAAACTCCTTTACTACGTTAAGTGTGTCATTTGCTAATCTAATTCCCTCAGCATCACCCGACTTAATTCTACTACATTCCATTATCCTCATTTTGCTTTTGTTGATCTTCATCTTATATCCTCCTTTCAAGACACTGTCCATTCCGTTCAACTGCTCTTCCAAGTCCTTTGCTGTCTCTGACATAATTACAATGTCATCGGCGAACCTCAACGTTTTTATTTCTTCTCCATGGACTTTAATACCTACTCCGAGTTTTTCTCTTGTTTCCTTTACTGCTTGCTCAATATACAGATTGAATAACATCGGGGAGAGGCTACAACCCTGTCTCATTCCCTTCCCAACCACTGCTTCCCTTTCATGCCCCTCGACTCTTATAACTGCCATCTGCTTTCTGTACAAATTGAAAATAGCCTTTCGCTCCCTGTATTTTACCCCTGCCACCTTTAGAATTTGAAAGAGAGTATTCCAGTCAACATTGTCAAAAGCTTTCTCTAAGTCTACAAATGCTAGAAACGTAGGTTTGCCTTTTCTTAATCTTTCTTCTAAGATAAGTCGTAAGGTCAGTATTGCCTCACGTGTTCCAGTATTTCTACGGAATCCAAACTGATCTTCCCCGAGGTCGGCTTCGACTTGTTGTTAAGTTTTGAATTTATTACTGTTACCATACTTCCCTTCCTCTTTTTTATTTCACAGAAATGGCAGGCAAATCTGTAATGTTTTAAAGAAATGAAGCGTTGTATTTCATTATTACGTCACTTAAAAACTTTTCAAGACTAGAGTTGGTGCCATTCTGCAGTATAACGGACGTCCGGCGACGACAGCAAGAAACTACCTTATAGAACAAGTGGGTGCATGTCTCGCAGAATGCACCTACACACGTACCGTCAAATAGGCCACGACACCCAGTAACAGTGACATTGTCTCAACTGTGCAGCACCATTTCTCACGCCATCTGTCTGTTGCTCGTTTCTGTTGGCATTGTTACTAAAATAGCACTGATCGCTTCTTCCAATTCCTATAATAATACAAATTTACGAAGAAAAATCGTTCGTTTTTTAAAGGGCTTCAAATGGCTCTGAGCACTATGGGAGTTAACATCTATGGTCATCAGTCCCCTAGAACTTAGAACTACTTAAACCTAACTAACCTAAGGACAGCACACAACACCCAGCCATCACGAGGCAGAGAAAATCCCTGACCCCGCCGGGAATCGAACCCGGGAAACCGGGCGTGGGAAGCGAGAACGCTACCGCACGACCACGAGATGCGGGCTCGTTTTTTAAAGAAAATGTTTATTTAAAAACGAAACATTTTAGTCCTGCTGCTGTGGCTAATTCATATTTCCGTTCTTTACTCGGTTATTGGTAAAAAATTAAAAAAAGAAAAACTTTTCGGGACTAAAATACGGCCTTTGCTTCAGGCCTCCCTTAGTTAACATCCAAGGAGAGCAGGACGGATCCTGCGCGCCCCGGCGGCCGTATGTGTTAGCGCTTCTCACGAAGGCTGTTTGCTCTGTGTCAGGAGCGGGCGGGCTGTTTGTTTCGCACCTGTGCGTACATGCAGCTGCCTGGCGCTACCTGTTACTCCTGCGCTCCTCCCACGCTTCGTGAACGGCTGCCCGTTCAGCGCAGTGTGCGGTAGCTCGAGGATTACGGGTAGGAACTCTCTTATGAGCCACAGAATATCCCCAGAAGCTAGTATTCACACTTCAAATTTCTTCTTTACTATTAAGTTAGGTATAATACGAGTGTTTTTAAATAAAACGAAACTTGTCTATTACAACATGTGTGTACGCAGATCTACGAAATAATCACAATCTGGAACGAGCTAGTAACAGCCAGTAATGGAATTACATACTGTTGTTATTATCTTCAGTCCGTAAACTGGTTTGGTGCCGACATCTGTGCAAGCCTCTTCATTTCTGCGTAGGTACTACAGCCTACATCCTTTTGAGCTTGAGCTTGCGCACTGTAGTCAGTCCTTGGATTCCTTCTACAAGTTTTACTGTCCGCCTCACTCCCCTCACTCTCCCCCCACCCTCCACCCACACCCTTCCATTACTAAAACCAAATTGACGATTCGTTGGAGCCTCAGGATGTGTCGTATGATCATCCGACCACTTCTTTTAGTCGGGTTGTATCACAAATTTCGTTTTCCTCAGTTGTGATCAGTACCTGATTAGTTACTCGATCTACCTTAAAGCGTCCTCCAGCAGCGCTCCATTTTAAAAGCTATTCTTCTCTTATCCAAACAGTTTATTGCTCACGTTTCAGTTTTTGTACTATGCTACGTCCCAAACAAATATCTTTAAAAAACACTTCCTATCACTTAAATTCACGCTGTGGTTACAAAAGTCTCAGGATGTGTTGTTGTTGTGGTCTTCAGTCCTGAGACTGGTTTGATGCAGCTCTCCATGCTACTCTATCCTGTGCAAGCTTCTTCATCTCCCAGTACCTACTGCAGCCTACATCCTTTTGAATCTGCTTAGTGTATTCATCTCTTGGTCTCCCTCTACGATTTTTACTCTCCACGCTGCCCTCCAATACTAAATTGGTGATCCCTTGATGCCTCAGAACATGTCCTACCGACCGATCCCTTCTTCTAGTCAAGTTTTGCCACAAACTTCTCCCCAATCCTTTTCAATACCACCTCATTATTTATGTAATCTACCCATCTAATCTTCCGCATTCTTCTGTAGCACCACCTCCTAATATCGCGACTGACCTCCTTTTTCCCGGAGCAATGGAGTAACTGGACGTGGCATCGACTCAACAAGCCGTTGGAAGACCCCTGCAGAAATATTGAGCCATGCTGTCCCTTTGGCGTCCATAGTTGGGGAAGTGTTGCCATTTTGTGCATAAACTGACTTTCCGATTACGTCCCGTAAGTGTTCGATGGGATTCATGTCGGTGAATTGCGGATTTAAGCTGCTTTTTCTCAAACCTTATCTTTTCTCCGCCATTATATCTAGTTACTTATATCCTGAAGAACATTGTTATTCTAGTGAACTACAGACAGATTGAGGGGATATTCTTTTGGACATGTATTTTATCTCGTAATCGTCATTTGTCTTTCAGATTTGTGCGTTTCTTCTTCCATCAGGTTTCTTTCAGTGTACTTAAAACAGTTGCTTTTAGCACAGTTTCACATTAGAACGATCCAAATACACTTGTATCACTAAATAGTATTCGGTTCGTACAGGATTGTACTCGCTCTTCATTACATTGCCTCTCCAATTCTCGGGTCTTGATTTCCTGTTACGTACTCTACACAAAATTCTGTAGAAATGAGAGGTATCCGCAAATGGGAGGTAACAAGCGGAACCTCAAGTTTATGGTTTCCGTTGTCGTCGGAAGACCGCTGCAGGCAATTCACAAACGTGATGGTCAGCTGAAATTGCGATCTCTGGAGCTCTGAATTGCTTGCTTCCTGCACGCGCAAGTCTGATTTACATATTGAGTTTTCAGGAAATTAGGCTCTGGTGCTCCAAAAAAATCAATACAGCGCTGCGAACTTGTAGGTATTGTTCGCTCTCGGAAAGATTTCACATTGTTACTCCGCCTAAATGCTGCGTGTTTGCGTTGAGAACGGTCTCACGTTATGTAAATACGATGCCCTTGAATGCATAATACGTGGTGAGGTAGGCACAGAGATTCGATTTATGACTGACTGCAGTACGGGGAAGTTGTTGAAGTCCGGGATGAACATTAATAAAGTCGACAAACTGCAGGGACGGACTACTGACTGGAAATGGAGGAAAAAATGTCCTATGGATATGCGTCCGGAAATAGACGGTGCGCGTACAACGAAAAAATATCGTCCCGGAACACAATAAAGAGCTGCATCGCACCCACGTCACAACAGATTTTCAAAGTGCTCTCCATGGGGTGCAGTGTGCGCGTCCACACGCCGCATCATGGATTGCTGATGCCAGAAATCCCATAACTGTGATGGTCTGGTGCAAAAACCATCCTTCACGTAGAGAGAAATCCTTGCACTCGTTTCCTCGACTTGGCGGTCCACTTGCCTGAAACTTCTACTAGGGTTCATCTCAATATCCTGTAGAAATCTGGTCCTCCAAATCTGCTGTAAGCACAGTCCGCCGTCTCCCAGCACGTCTGAAAGGATCCGAGATGACAAAATGCCCAAAAAGGGCTTGAATGTTGTTGGTGTCTGTGGGGTTACGTGTTTTGGTATAGCCGTGCTGCCTCTCGACCGTTTCCATCTGCTTGGCCGTACGGAAACACCATCTCGGCTTGTTCCCGACATGAATACCGGACCATTCTGCAGCTTACAGTATGGTGCGTCAATCACACAGCCTGCAACACACAAAGGGCACACTACACGAGGTCAGAGGAACTTTCATTCGTCAGCGCCATGTACTGTGGCAACTATGCATTTCTGGACAAATTTCCAATCAGGAATCCATTCCTGTAGTTTGTCGGTTTTATTATGTCCACCCTGTGTAGAATGACTGTTGTTCGTGCTTAAAATTTTGGGATACCAAAATTTTTCTGTCAGTTGTGGTAGTTAGAAACTTGATAATACTTTATTCGGAAGACATTTGGACAAAGACGTGTGAAAAGTGCGATATAGGAGCGTGAATTACAGTAATGACAGTATATTAAGTTTGATATAACTGCATTCTCTTCAGACGTCAAATGCAAAGAAGAAAGAAAGTGAAATCCTAGGCGCATACGTGAGATGCTATCGTGAAGAGAAAGAGAGTAGCCGTCAAGTCTAACGTTCGCATCAGAGCACTCTGGGAACTTCAGATTTTAACTCAGTGCCATTCGCATATAACGTGGTAATTAGTACACTGCATCGTGTTCCTTAGTTCACGTGTCCAGCGGATTCCGATGATGGAAATTCCTTAAATATTTTTCATTTTAATTGGGGTACCCTACTCTCTTTCGCATGCACAGAGAAATCTGAGATAGTCTCTCTTTATTCATCCTTGACAGTAAAGATAGCGACCAGTAGTTCTTAACTTGGATCTGTTTTGTAGTTATAATGTGTACCTGTTCTTACAGTCAATCTTTATGGGGTAACCAGAAACGGCTGATATACTTTTACTTGCTGAATCAATGTCAGCATAGGTTTTTAACATCGTTCGCAACAAAAGAATGTCCCGCAAAACATCAAGAAAACATCGTGCATGGTTATGTGGTAAGAAGCAATTGTCACATTGGGAAAACCTAGTTGTGAATGAATACCACATGTTCACTAGTCTTCGGGAAAAAGTTATCAGCGTGATCGTTGACTGGTAATTCGTTCCATGTTGTTTTTTGGAGCCTAAGAGAGGATTTATTCGTAAAAAGACTTTTTCAAATTGTGTTCGCTGTAAATACAACGTAGAAATAGGCCGCCAAGGGAACAGTTTCCCCAGTAATAGAGAGATTTAGAGTATGGTAAAGGATTCCGGAGAAATGTAGGAACATGTGCGGCAATATATACAGAAACCAGATGGTAGTTATAAAAGTCGAGGGGCATTAAAGGGAAACAATGGTTGGGAAAGGAGTGAGGCAGGGTTGTAGCCTATCCATGACGTTATTCAGTCTGTACATTGAGCAAGCAGTAAAGGAAACCAACAAAAAATTTGTGATAGGAATTGAACTTCAGGGAGACGAAATAAAAACTTGGAGTTTTTCTGATGACATTGTAATTCTGTAAGAGACAGCAAAAGGCTTGGAAGAGCAGTTAAACGGAATGGACAGTGTCTTGAATGGTGAATGTAAGATGAACGTCAACAGAAGCAAAACAAGGGTAATACAATGTAGTCGTGTTAAATCAGGTGATGCTGAGGGAATTAATTTAGGAATCGAGACATTTAAAGTACTAGATGAGTTTTGCTATTTGAGCAGCAAAATAACTGATAATAGGCGAAGTAGAGAGGATATAAAATGTAGACTGACAATGTAATGAAAAACGTTTATGAAGAAGAGAGGTTGTTAATATTGGATGTAGATTTAAGTGTTAGGAAGTCTTTTCTGGAGGTATTTATCTAGAGCGTAGCCATGTTTGGAAGTGTAACATGGACTATAAACAGTTTAAACAAGAAGAAAATGGAAGAACAAGACCTGAAAAAAAAAATCGCTTGCTTTTAAGTGTAGTTGCCTGAATAGGACTAAAAACATATTCTTTAAGGTTAATAATAATCATGTCTACATATCCTGTAATCCTGCTCGTTGCACACCATTTCGATAAAAGAATCGTTAAAATTATCCATGGAACAAGTGCCTAAGTAGCTATATCTTGACGACCTCGGTGCTCTTCGAGAGTAAGAGACTGTGTACCAGCACCAAGTTTCAGCCCCTTCTGTCGCTCAGTGCGTGCTCACACGTAAGAACACAACCACAGCACGGTACTCTACAAGCGTTATTTAGCTATCAACACAATACACATACCGGCCTTACACTTCATAACAGTTCGAAGGAAGTCACAGGTAATTCACCTCTTTTAATACATTCCCTAGGGCAGCAACGCGTGATTCCCGCCTCGTTCCCAGTGCTCACTGTGTGAGTACGTGGTGGGCCCTACATCTGGCAGATACAGCAGTCTTATTTGCGAAACCACATAAAGTCTGCTCCTGTCGTTGTGGGGACGACGTCCTCGACAGTATGACCGAGCGAAATGACGCAGACGTTAGCACGTTGGACTCACATTCGGGAGGACGACGGTTCGAATTTACGTTTGGCAATACAGATTTAAGTGTTCCGTGATTTTCCTAAGTTGCTCCGGGTACATACCGGGATGATTCCTTTGAAAAGGCACGGCGATTTCCTCCCAATGCTTGAAACAATCCGAGCTTGAGCTCTGTCTCTAATGACCTCGATGTCGACGGGGCGTTAAACTCTAAATCTTCCTTCTGTCCTTTGACATTGTATTCGCTTGGTGGGCTGTCATACCCCGGCCCGAGGCTACACCTGTGCCTCAGGTGACAATGGTGTTGGCGGCGGCCAGTCCTGTCTGGTGTACGTCGGGAAATGCGGGTCAGGAGGAGCGCGCGCACAGAATGCCAAGGACACCGTAGCGCACCACGCGGCCGGGGCTTTCTCCCGATCACGTCACGTAACGCCCGGCCTGCGCTTTGATTGAGGGCAGTACTGACCCTGCACTCGAGAGGGGACAAAATTAAATACGTAGTTGTACTTAAAGCAGAGAGTGGGTTTCCACACACTGGCAGCACACTTCGAAACTAAAGTTTCTCTGGGTATCGCTTATGATGGCCAGCCTGTGCAGGAATGCTGCTCAAATGTGTCTTTACAAATTACGTGAGGATAACCGGTGACATTGAGAGCCGTATACAGGGCAGATGAGAAGTAGCTCCCTAGTTTTAAATGTCCATAAAATTTTTATTAATGAATATTTGCAAACGGAACGAGCTGTTGTCGATCCTCAGAGATATGTGTACTACACTACAGTTCCACGTACGCTCCTGTATTGTTGACCAAACGACGTAAACGTATAGGAATGTCATCAATTGATTTCAGCAAGACAGTCACAGGTACATTTCCGAGAACAACTGTGATCCTCTCCTTTAATTTGTCTTCTTCGGCTCAATCCCACAAGAAGGCCATTCATGGGGTCCTCGCCGTCCCAGCCAAAGTCCTGGAAAGTGTTCGTCCAGTCAGTCACGAACGATGCAGGCAAAATGAGGCCTGTCTTGCTGAAAAAGGATATCCGCAACATTGTCCCGTTGTGATATCTGTGGCCACACATATTCATTGAGCATCTGGCGATACCAGTCGCTGCCCCGCAATATGAATGGACCAATGAGACGATCCGTGGTCATACTGAACCAGACTGTCAACCTTGGCCGACTTTGTGATTTTTCAGTTGTCAATCCTGGATTTTTTGTGCTCAATAATGGCAGCTGTGTCGATTGCAACGTCAAAAACCCCTCATCACTCAAGATAACGTTCTTGAACAAATCCGGTCAGCCGTTATGCCATGACAGCATAACTTCCCCCATATTCCATCAGCCTGTCAATTCTCCAACGATAACTCTTGAACATAATAGAGTTTCCAGATCAGGTCCTTCTTTAAAACGACACACGCCTTGTACCTGCTGATTCCAGTCTCACGGACTGACCGGCGTGTTGATTTACCAAGATTGCGCGTGAAGATATCCCTATCTGCCGCTACATTTTCAGGGGATAGCCCCACCGAAGGTCGTCCAGCTCGTGGATTATCCGCAACTGATCCAGCTGTCAGCGGCTTGGTGTGACAATGTCTGATGGTTTTAGCATCAAGTGTGGCATGAGGGTCACGCACACACTGGCACCTTCGCCGAACAATGGCTCCATATCGCCAAACTATGAAGCGATCTGGGCGCGCTCCTGTAAGTCAACTTTCCTGGTTTCTCGTCGTTGACCACAAAAGTTTCTATGGAAGGTCAAGTATTCTCGGGGTTCCTGTGACAAAACACAATGACGTTCATTAATAATATTAAAAAAACTTATGGACACTTACAAACGGGGAGCGACTTCTCACCCGTCCGTATACTATAGGTGGCAACAAGCTACCTCGCATGTGTAACGTAAATATTGGTTCAAAGGGCTCTGAGCACTATGGGACTTAACTTCTGTGGTCATCAGTCCCCTAGAACTTAGAACTACTTAAACCTAACTAACCTAAGGACATCACACACATCCATGCCCGAGGCAGGATTCGAACCTGCGACCGTAGCAGTCCCGCGGTTCCGCACTGCGCGCCTAGAACCACGAGACCACCGCGGCCGGCAACGTAAATATTGGTGAGAGACTTGAAGAAAGGTGTACATCGAGAAAATTCAGTTTAAATAATTCAGAGACCTAGGGTCATACCGGAAACCACAAATATTTTGAACTCCTCCATATCTTTCTCTGAAGGACCGACTATATACACGATTGATAACTTGCTCCGAACAAGGTGCGCAGTTGTACATCCCATATTCCGATCGTGAACAGAACTTGAGAATAAAATGTATTCCGCTTTACAAAGTACCCTTTCGTATGTTCAATACAGGGATTTACAGAGTGTAGATGTACATGTAGAGATTTATGGAATAATTTGTACGATCGTGCGCTCTTGAATTTTCGCGTTGTGAAAAATTGTATGAGATAGGTTCGAATTTTCTGCGCAAATGACAGAGGGAAACTCATGAATCTTAGATAGATTATTATGCGCGTATATTTAAGTGGCTAAATTCCGTGAGGGTTGCAGGGAGAGGGTGAAGAGTGCCACGACCCGCGTGCTGATTACTGAAGGGTGGGTGCCGTGGGAGTATGAGAACCCCACCGTCGTCTCGCAGTGACATACATACCCCGCATTCTGCTGCGCGTTTCCTTCATATTGGGAACGCGTAATGTTGGCAAATCATCGGCCTTAATACCATCATCGATGTTAAATGAACTATGGGATAAAATGATGAATTTTAGGATCGTCGAGCAACGCAACATGTAACTAAGTCTATTATCGCATATGTATGAGTATAATCACAGTGTTATTTGTATTCACTCTGAAAATAGTTTTCACAAAAGGTACTTCACCTTCTAGCTAAGTGTACTTTGCATTTCGAGAACTGCCTTTCAGAAGCCGGCGTTGCGGCTTCACAGCTAAAACATTTGAAAGCTTTCTTTCTTTTTTTAAACATGGGATAGTTGGTGCCAGTGCTGTCATTACATACTTCTAACGTATCTTGTTAAGATCTAATGACTTTTGGATAATAACTAAACTATGGTGACAGATTCTTTTCTATGTGCAAATTATTTCCTGTATTCCTGTAATACGTAAGTACGTTGTCCCTCTTCACTGACAATTGCTGCGACAGTTAAACCAAGTTATTGTTAGCATTGATTGTCTTCGAAAGAGATAAAGCGTCTTGAAATTGTGTGCTTTTGAATCTAGGATCGAGTGACACTGATATGTTTAAAACCTCAGGACATCTAATTGCTAATTAACCCAGTTTAATATATGCTGCCACACTTGAAACTCTTCCTATACTCTTTTTTTTTTAATTTTTTGGGCTGCGCGCTAGATTTTTTTTTCTTTCTTTTTTTTGTTCGTAATAAGAGTTGGTGAGATTACTTATAGCTTGTGAGATGGATTAAGAAAGATTCTGTTTTAACAAAAAAGTAAATAGTTGTAATATGTAGTATGGTGCTTGTGCCGACGTTGTATGTGCATATTTCATTCTAAACATAGAGGTTGCGATGGTTCAAAGACTTCGGTATCGGTACGGCATCATTGATTTTCGAGCTCTCAGCATCGATATTTTGTAAATATTGATGATAGTAGTGTGTCGAGCCATTTTTTGCGATCTACTGCGAAAGCATAAGTGCCACTGGGAGCTGACAAACGCTTTAACGAATTTCCTTCAGTGTAATGAAACTCACAGCCGTAAAGCAAACTCATATAGAGACACAGAATTTCGTTAATGAAGAATTCCTTACTCTATTCTGGGGTTGAAACCATGAATGGGCATATGAGGCGTGTTAGTGACACAAAAAGCGATGACTGCGAAATGCAAGTTTCTGGGATCGAATCCCAGGCCTGTGCAAAGTTTTGGTTGACAATATAAGTCACGGCGATGCTGAGGAATGAGCTGTATTTCTCCCGTTGATCGTTTCGCCTGCGAAGACTAACATTAGAAGACGGCAGACGAGTGCCTAACAAAAGTAATTTATTCATTTACTCCGAATGGGGGAATATCTAAGGTACTTGGTCGTGTATAAATGCATTACATGGAACAATAGCAAAGAGGTGTGGCAAAATAGGAAAGAGATCCTTTGTTAGGAGTACTTGTCTGAGGGCGCGCGTAGTAGCGCAATGGTTAGCACACTGGACTCACACTCGGGGAGGGCGACGGTTCAAACCCGTGCCCAATCATCATTAGTTAGGTTTTCTGTGATTTCCCTAAATTGCTTAAGGCAAATTCCAGGATGGTTCCTCCAGAAGGTAAATAGAATATGTGCCGTGAATTATTTTACAATAATCAGAGAAAAGAGTTGTAAATAAATGTAGAATTTATTTAAGTACTTGCGGCAACAACCTGTGTTCTCTCTTCAGGAACTTGTATCAGATTTCTGTGTTTTGTAACTGCAGTCAGTGTTTTAATTAGACATCCGGTGGAGGTAGAGGAGGGGGAAAGGAGAAAAAGAGGGAAAGGCAAGGGGGAAATGGAGTAATGATGATTGGTGGAGGGGAAAGGAAAGGGGAGTGGTGGGGGTATCAAGAGTTTAACAAGAGGGATTTTGCTAAAATTATAGAAAGTGCTACATGTATGTAAAATTCTATTTTCTTCTTATTGCAAAATATTTGACGCTATATATTTAATTTTAGTTCGTTTTAGATCTGCAGATCGTCCAGAGTGATTGAAAAATCTCATTTAATTAAAATTTATTCAACTGAGATTGAACCTCTCGAAACGAATATGTCGCGTATAGTTTTTCTTTCCTTCAGCCAGAGGGCTGTTCATGCCAAAAACACCGTCTCCTGTTATGTGTAGGCCGAAAGAACTGTTGTTTGCTCCATTGACTATTTCTAGTCGCGGAGCTAAGAAAATGAGTTGGCACTACGACGCCAGCTATTAAACGGCAGCAAATATTGAACCTTAGTTCATCCGTGACGTCACGAGCGGCCGGCGAATGATGGGCGGCTGTCTGGGCGCATCAGGCACACACGGCCTACGATAGAGGCCGCTTTTAACTCGGCAAGTGGCTGAGGCGAAAAGTGGAAATTGGGCTATGCAAACGTTTAAATGTAAGCATCTCCAGGCACTCCGTATATTAGTAACGACCAGTTAGTAAGAAAGCTCAAACAAAGGAAACCGCTTAAAAACTTGCAGACCTAAATGTGAAGTTCTCAGTTTAAATCATGTCGCTGTTAGCCTAGTTTGTTTCCTGTAATTTGTTTGGGTTCCTATTACTAAATTGCAGGCTGGTTCCATTGGTAAACCAGCGATAAATTCTAACTCATTTTACATGTCGAAATGAGATGATGATGTTTTACAGTCTTCTGAGTTGGTCTTGTGTTTTGCAGGGCAGTTGCCCATCCCGACAGTAGCATTTTCTCAGTGGTTGAGTGTCACTGAATGCATTGGAAAAAATTTTATGGCCGTTGGTTGGGCACTGTTGTAAGTTATGCCTTGTGGATGTGTACTGCGATTGTGATTTAAATTAGCGGGTTATATAGGTGTTATATGCAATGATTTACTTCAATTTTGAGCGATTTATTTTAAAAGTAACTAACTTTGGAACAATTGCAGGCTAATCATCAAAAGGAGGTGTTAAAAGTACATTATTCTCTGGACCGTGTGGAACTAGACGCTAGCCGGCCGCGGTGGCCGTGCGGTTCTAGGCGCTCCAGTCCGGAGCCGCGCTGCTGCTACGGTCGCAGGTTCGAATCCTGCCTCGGGCATGGATGTGTGTGATGTCCTTAGGTTAGTTAGGTTTAAGTAGTTCTAAGTTCTAGGGGAATGATGACCACAGCAGTTGAGTCCCATAGTGCTAAGAGCCATTTGAACCATTTTTTAACTAGACGCTAGCGTCGTGGTGATAGTACTGCCTCGTGGTATCCTTGGCAATTTAATTCCGATAACGTACAATTTGTGTAAGCTACTGGAGATGTCCATTATCGGAATTAATTTGTCATGGGTACCACGAGCTTATCACCAGCTTACTTACAGTGTACGTTATCGGAATTAAATTTTCAAGGACACCACGAGGCAGGGCAATCCACATTATTCATATCGGCCTGCATGGCTCAAAATCTAGTTAATGGTACAATAAACCGTATCTTATTCCAAAAGCGCCTTATTGCATATAACCAACAAGATCCGCTGTATAAGTTACGTTTGTGCGTTTTTGTGCCTAGTGTACTGAACGTTGTGTTTGTGAGGCATCAGTTCCGAACACAAGATACAATTTGATAAGCTCCGGCTCGCCTTCCTGTCTCACCTACTAGAACGTTATGGCAAGCGTGGGTTTCTGCATCAATATCACGGGAATGGTGGTACAGTTCCCCAGACAGGTGTGATATTTTCTGTTTGCGATGCTGCTCTGTTTGTAACTTCATCACTACTGAACAGTGTCGAAAACAGAAAAAAGGTACAAGAAAATTAATGAACTTATAAAACGAAAAATACACTAGAAAATTAGCACCACTTTCTCACCGTTTTCGGAGACACCTTGCGGAATGCAAAATGGTTCAAATGGCTCTGAGCACTATGCGACTTAACTTCTGAGGTCATCAGTCGCCTAGAACTTGGAACTGATTAAACCTAACTAACCTAAGGACATCACACACATCCATGCCCGAGGCAGGATTCGAACCTGCGACCGTAGCGGTTGCTCGGCTCCAGACTGTAGCGCCTAGAACCGCACGGCCACTCCGGCCGGCTGCGGAATGCAAGCTGATCGCAAAATTATAGTATCTGTTTTCTGTAGATACTGGAGACAAGTTCGCAACCAGTGCGTAACGTAGTAAAAATGACAAAAAGTAAAGAAATAGTGCTTGGAATGCCTTATCGATGATGATGATGATGATGATGATTATGATGATGTTGATGTTGATGATATTTGGTTTGTGGGGCGCTCAACTCCTTGGTTATCAGCGCCGTTATAAATTCCCAATCTTTTCACTATCCCGAACGGTGAAGAAGTGATGAGGACAACACAAACACCCAGTCCCCGGGCGGAGGAAATCCCCAAAACCCCTGAATGCGTTGTCGAGGAACACGGACAGATGTATACACTAAGTTCACTGGACAAAGTCTGGCATCCGGTCAATTATTAACAACAATAGACTTAAGTGTGAGGGATATTCCCTGCGTGTAACAGTATTTTCATTCCATGTTCCTTCTTCTAGTGATATACAGTATAATGGCACATTATAAGCTAAATCAGTCATTTTCGCATTGGTTCTTAAGATGCCGACCCTGATGTAGTTTGAAAGGCCCCCGGAGAGAAGTGGACGAAATACATCCTGCGGCGCTTTTAAACACAGAATCGGCAAGAACAGTGTCCTAACGTTCCCGGAAGCGGCTTACCGCTCCCAGCGCATGACTCATGCCAATGCTTTTCCATTGAAACCCAGCTATCTCCAGCTTAAGGCAGGATACGAACCGCAGTAGTTATGCTTCAAGAGTGCTTTTTCCCTACGAGAAAATTGGTGGTAATATCATCCTTTCAGAGCTTTTATGATTTTTGGAGATGTAAATCCGTGAACAAGTCTCAAACTGTTAGCACTATGAAGGCTACATAATGTGGTCATAAATTACGCGAATGTGGTGGTTCGTTTCTTTGTTCGTTATCGTTAATATTTTCTGTAGAAAGGAGCATTATATTCAAACCAATAGTAAAGTAAGGTGAATTCTAGATGTTGAATAATTAAAGTATTTAAGATACGAGAATTTTACGCAAGTACGCTGGTTTGACTGATGTGAACTGGGTGCTGTTTAACAAACAGTTGCAGATATTTTAGTTCTTCGCTTATTCTAGAGAGATGTAGAATAATTGTGCAGTGCGCATTTTAAGAGAATAACGACTGCGGAATAAAATCTCTACCGTTTCTTTCGGTCGGATGAACGCTGTGTCTGGATCTTGTGGAGGAACGTTACGTCGTGGTGTATTGCTCCTTGTCCATTTGACAAGTAATCGTCCGAGCGGGCAGACATCTTGGGCAGAAAGCCAGGCCGTCTGAAATAGCACAGCCTGCCGAGATTACGTTATTTCGCCTTTCAGACACCAGTGTTGCGATTGTGGTGTGAAGGGACTACGCGACAGCAATCAGACAAACACAGAAAATGGACTGCAACTCCTAATGCACCTCTAGGGGACTGATGACCATAGATGTTAAGTCCCATAGCGCTCAGAGCCATTTTTTCCTAATGCACCGCTATCTAAATTTCTGTGGTTTCTGCTGTGGAAAGAGGAACGATGTGGCCTTGGCATTAACGTTTAACAACGTAGGCAAATTTCGGGTTTTTGGTATCAACTTTTCAAGAAGATAGCGTGGCGTAGTTCACCAACGTCGCAAAAGTATTGCTTAACTGTAGATTGTTTGAGCTGTGTTGTCTTCCTTGTAATAACCTCCAATCTCTCAGAACGTGTATTAATTGATAAGAGAAGACCTAAGAACTGGATAAACTGCACGTCTGGAGTGAGAGAGATTGAGGGACGGGCCTTGCAGCGTTGTAACGCTGAGACAGCATTATTCTGCTGCACGTTTAATCACTGTACTGTGTTTGTTCGCACACCCAGTTCGAGGTAACTTGTAATATGGCTATGGACCGGGAGATATCAGTTACTTAATGGACCAGTGAGTGAAAAGTGCTGTAGAGAAATATAGTGGCAGAAGATATGTTTGCTCTTTGGTTCTGGGTTACGCCTTTCCAATTCTGAGACTACTTGGTATGCATAGAAGACGGTATCGCGTGTGTTAAAACTTAAAATAAAGTACCTTCACTTTCAGAGAAAGCGGGAATCCCACATTAGTTTTCTTTGGTAAACTCTGTAAGTGGTGGTTTTCCTTAGCCTTTCTGTGGTTTTGCTTGAGCTGTGTAATATCTGGAAGTGTATATTTTACATTGCAACCGTGAGTACTGCTCAGGCGTAACCTACAAGGGAAGCACCCAAGCTGGAACGGATAATACTGAATAAAGGTTATTTTGAAATACGAAGATGTGTTCTACCATCCACGAGGGCCATTTGCCTGTAGAACACTCCGTTTCTGTACAATCAGTGTTTGAAAGTGAACTGTAAAAATTACAGATGAACAAGTGGCTGAAGAAACAGTACAATGTAAAAGAGTATTACATATTTTTGTAGATAGTAAAAACTGTAAATGCCACACGTCTTGTCGATCTTGTACGCTTGCAAACTGACAACTGCACGTCCCGCGCGTCATTGATATTTCAGCATCCGTCTTCACTCCGTTATCTACGAGGGACGTTCAGTAAGTAAGTAACACTTTTTTTTTTTCACCGCCAATTTTGGTTGACAATGTGCGGAATTTGCTGGGGGACAACGTGGAATATTTCCGCTTCGGTGCCCTGTAGTTTGATGAAGTTCCGATAGGTTGCTGCACTTTACGTAGCCGGTCGCACAAACCTGTGACTTTTGCAATGGTGAAGCGCGCAGACACTCATTCGAGGTGTTAGACGGATCGCTGCACAACTAGAAGTCTCCGTTGATAGTGCTGAGACAAACGCCCTTCAGTTGGGGTACTCAAAGTGTGTGCCCGCCGGGTTCCTCGCTGCCTAACAGGAGACCATCGAGGACGACGAAGGACCATCTGTTTGGCCCAACGAAGGATGAACTCCGTGGGAAGCAGTACGTGGATGATGGGGAGGCTGGGGGTGATGCAGCAAGACGTTGGCTCCGACGTCGATCAGTAGAGTGGTACAACGAGGTCATACAGGCCCTCCCAATAAGGTAGCGTAAGGCCGTCGCATTGAACGTAAATTATGTTGAAAAATGGGGTTTTGCAGCCAAAAGAGTGGGTAATAATATGGTGTATTAGAATCGTGAATAAAACCAACCTGCCCTGTTCCATGGCTTAGTGAACGCCCCTTCGTACAACTGACGTTCTGCACCGAAATACAGATCTATGCAAGGGTTCATCTGGTTAAAATTTTGATATTCTTTGTTGCGTCATATGATACCATCACTGTGGAATTTGGTATTGGAATACTGCAGTGCGGATGTACTGAAAATATTCTAACTGTCCGTTTGTTGCTCTTACCAAGTTTGCATACTATTACTTCCTGCTATGTTTTAACCAGTTTATATGTTTATTCTTCGATGGCAAAAAAGAGACGAACGTACGACAGCAAGCAACTTTTAGTTTGGAAATAACTGTATGACTTTTGTCAGTATTGCAGTTGCTGACACGGAGTATTACACGCAAGTATTTAACTTTCTGCAAAGTAGTACCTCATTACTCGCCAGTGTAGCCGAGAGTGCTACCGTACTGCTTCCTGAATTTGGATAGGCGCGCCGGCCCGGCGGGATTAACGACGAGGGCCAGTATGCCAGCAAGCCTGAATACTCGATGTCTGAAGATTAACGACCTAAAACCTACAGAAGCAACAATCGTTGGAGATAATACAATGAACTAAACAGTTACGGCCATCATATACCCAAGTCATAAGCGAGGTACTACTTTCATACTCATTTCCTTTGGGCTTCTGTGCAGCTCTGACGCGGGGTCGACCTTGTTACTATGGATTTGGCAGTGTCAGAGGGTGGCCAGATGACATTCCTGAATGTGGTTTTTAGGCGCTTTTCCACATTCTGCCAGGTGAATGCCGGACTGGTTCCCACGTATCGCCTCAGTTACACAAGTCGCAGACATTTGAAAACGTTCGCACTATTTCACAGCTTACACTAGACTCAGACAGCTGGGGTACACTGATTCCGTCCCGGGGGAGTGGGGGGGAGTTCGGGGTGGCTACAGGAATGTCATCTGGCCACCCTCTGACACTGCCAAATCCATAGTAACAAGGCCGACCCCGCGTCAGAGCTGCACAGAAGCCCAAAGGAAATGAGTATGAAAGTAGTACCTTGGGTATATGATGGCCGTAACTGTTTAGTTCATTGTATTATCTCCAACGATTGTTGCTTCTGTAGGTTTTAGGTCGTTAATCTTCAGACATCGAGTATAAACAATAAGAGAGTGTTACAGATAAATGTACTTGTTTGGTGGTAAAACCGATACATATCCTTATTTTAAAACAATTTTTATTCAGTTTTAGCTATTCGTGTTGGGTACTTTCCCTGCTAGTGTTCGTGTCATCATAGATATGAAAGCAAAAAAGTTTCACGATGGAGAGTGCAAACAGTAGTGTACTGCATTGCCCACACATGACGAACGCATCGCAGCATCTTCTGTATTACTAAACCTCATAACCGGGGCGCGGTTCAAGTTGCAGGTTGCCTATCTGACGTCTTCCAGGGTAAAGGAGAAATTGATTTTCAATATTTCGTACAGTTATTTACCGAATTTAAAAATTTAAAATTTATCATGACGTACCCATTAAGAGCTATAATCTCATGTTGAATATTGAACATAATAAGTCAAGTATTACAATCCCAGTTTGGCTCCTGTATAATGCAACCGATTTAGGTTTTCAAATTTTTTAAAATGAACGAAGAAATGGTGGCTTAATTTATTTATTGTTACAGATACAACCCACGCCTATGCGATCAGTCATCAAAAGTATTTTTCGACAGATATTTGAAAGATGTTTGCTAGCTAGAACTGGTTGTGGATATAAACACACTAAATTTCAAAAATTCCAATGCCCAGCCTTGGCCAAAAATCGCACAGTTACTCCTAATTGTTTGTCGACTGGTTTTGCCTGTCTGGTGTGTCCGTTTCTCTATTCTTTCTCTTATTAACGTTAGTAAATCACTGTTCTCCATTGTAGACGTATTATAAAACTACAACTGTAGAAAATGAATGGCTACGAAGTAGTTCGCGACGTATTTCTTGAATAAAAATCTCTCGGTGTACATGCCGCGTCAATATAGGATAAAACTCCAAGCATTCTACCATTACCTCCATGGTCGTCGTCAGGGCTAAAACTGACTGTCGTAAACTAGCGAGGCTCCCACTTTTAAATTGTAGAAAATGAATGTAATTTATTATGGGTTAGCTGGAATTAGTTGCTTTTATAGGCGTCTAGTTTTTCTACGATGATGTTTCAAGATGCTTAGTACTCAATTTTCAGCGTGTTACATTTATTCGTGTGTTATGAACACCGTTTCTTTACTAACGCGTTGCAGAAATTTGCAGTGGAATTTTTTAAGACAGCTATTGTTAAACGTCGTAAATAAAGAAAGTGTCGCGACACGTAAATAAACTAACCTCAGAAGATAGGGTAAATATGAATGAACTCTCAAACACGCGTGTTTCGAGGCATATTTTGTTGGTGTTAACTTCACAGACGCTGTAGTCCTGAGTAGGAGCGCTGCTGTCGCGTCTCGTGACGAACCGCCCCGCGGGCCTGCAGGCCCCCAAAGGTTGTCTATCCCTGCTCCAAAGCCTAGAGGATAGACACGCGTTGACACCTGTAAACCCAGCACAATTTGTCGCCGAGTGCGCGACGTCAGCTGCTGCTGGTGACGCCTCGGCGGCTGGTGAGGTTTTTAATGGTAGGGTGGCGGCTGGCTGCGGCCACAGGAGAGAGCTAGCGCCGCTATCCTTGAGCCAGTTGCCTGTTGCAGCAACAGCCGGAGGCGGGCGCGAGCCGCCGCGCCGCGCAGCCGCCGGGGAAGCGACCCGCTGCGTCTAAACGGCCGGGAGAGTCACTGAACTGACGGGTAGCCGCCGTACCGCTGCACTGTCTCCAGCGAGCCCTTCTGAGAAACAGTCGAGCCTTTGTCCAGAGCTGGCTGGAGCAATCGTTGCTGAGAGGTTTGGTCAGTGGTAGAAAAGACCACGTCGAATACCTCTTCAGCTGTTCTGTTAGGTTGTCAGTCTACAGATCAACGTCTTATGAACTTGGCCCTCACCGACTTTCTTCATCCTCTGCATACGTTCTCCGCAATTCACCGTACGGTGGATGGCACTGGCTACTTTGAACCACTACTATTCATACTTGTGTGATTTGATGGTCATTTATACGAGAATGAGCTTTCGGCTGTAAATGTGGTACTTACAGCAGACTACATGTGACGTGCATCAATAATATTTTGTGTCCCAGAACACAATACCACAGTTATATTAAAGACTTTGTCAGGTCCCCCCCCCCCCCCACCCCCCGCCCTCACGTGAGGAGACAGGTGCGGTTCATGGACTAGTGTTTTTCGAATTCTTCGTTAACACGTGAAGCCTTACAACTGGCAACGTGAAGGAGAAAAGACAAAATCAGGCCAAAATGAACTTCTAGTTGTCAAGTCAATGTTTATAAGATCCGGCATGCCTAACGTGTCAGTTGTTCAAAAAATGGCTCTGAGCACTATGGGACTTAGCTTCTGAGGTCATCAGTCCCCTAGAACTTAGAACTACTTAAACCTAACTAACCTTAGGACATCACACACATCCATGCCCGAGGCAGGATTCGAACCTGCGACCGTAGCGGTCGCACGGTTCCAGAATGTAGCGCCTAGAACCGCTCGGCCACCCAGGCCGGCGTGTCAGTTGTATTTTTCAACAATATTGGCTAAAACTTCTCGGAATTTTTCCATATTTTCCACAATTTTTTCATACTTTCTATATTTTTTTCATGTCTTTGTGAAAAGTGCTTACCTTTCCAGGTTTCCTTAGCGCTGTTTCGGATTCCCCCGCCCAACCGAGATAATCTGCAAATGTGTCTGCAATATCACTTGTTCCATTTTTTTCCCAACTGTCAACCCAGATAAAAAAACTCCCATCAACATGCAGTGATAACTGTCAAAGCCAACCGTTACGTAGACTGTGCACTACTAGTGCAGTGCAGAGCTTCTAAGGCAATACGGTGCACTTCTCAAAAACACTTGAAAGATCGAATTTCAGGATTTCCGAGCGCTTTTAAGAACTGTATAAAAATTTCGAAGAATTAGTAGAGTTACAGGCAGTTATTTAACTTTTATTTGAATTCTGTATTACCGAATTGAACATTTAATATCCAAGTACTGAATAATAATTTTATAAAATGCGAGTATTCGTAATAAATTCTGTACGAAAAGCTGGCCAGGTGCGAGTAGGCCTCGCGCTCTGAGGGCCCGTACAAACTTAACTACGTGTACAGACATTTCATCAGTTCCGGTAATCGAGAATCTCGCCGATTTTTTCCTGTTGTTGACATCGATACTGGCAAGATACCGGTCCCAGGGGCTCGAAGGCTTTCGAGAATGTTTTAATTTGAAGTAGAAATCGTATAGCAAATGACAAAAGATACTTTTTTCGCTTAATGTAATCACAAATTAACAATTTTCGATTTTTTCCTTTAGTTATACTGTAAAACGTTGCTTCTTGCCAAATTTCATAATTCTAGGTCAACGGGAAATGCCCCGTAGGTTTTTATGTGTTAGTTTGCGAGCATCGAAATATGTGACATAAACGGTCGTATCTTTCGATTGCACTGACATAGAAACTTCAGTTTCGTACACCGCCAAGAGACTGTGGTCCTCAGTATGTGACCTGAATTTCAACTTGATACTTGATACAGGCTCCTGCAAAAAAGGGTTTCTAACGGACAGACAGACGAACAACAAACTCATCCTATAAATAAAATGCTTATTTAATTTCTAAATACAACCATAATATTAGAAACAATGTTCCAGAAATTGTTTTCACCTAACAATAAGACATTTCGCAAAGTGGGACCAAATTTTCGTTTCCTACCAGCATTTCCGTACGACCAGTAATTAAAAACAATTTTTTTTAAAAATTATTATTCGGCGCTTGTTAATCCACATTTCAACTTGATAATAGAAATAGAATTCAAATAAAAGTAATAAATGGTTGGATGCAACGAGAACTGAACTTGTTACCTTGAAATTCTATGCGTGTGAAGAATGTCCAGAAGAGGCGGTCCGTAAGGTCCCCGTGTTACGCTGCCCCTCTAACCCTTATTTGTTTTTTGACCTTCCAATATGATTAGCGCTAAAGACACGGGTTCCATTGGTCAGTTATTGACAGCTTCCTGGGAAAGTATCGGAATTTCTAAAGAACAGCTTATTATTGCCAATAAATAGGCAGAAAGACTGCAGACCAATCACAATAAGCAGTAATATACTTTGAATATCTGAGAGTATGTGTAAGGAGCGATTCAAAAACGACTACATAATACAAATCGAGATTCAGTCGAAGGATCTTCAGAAAGCGTAGCCGATCCACTTAGGAGGTTGTCTAACGAGACACTCGTCCAACCAGTACTTTATTACTTTTCAGTATGGAGTCCGTACCAGATAGGACTGAGTCACGAAGTGGAGAAGATCCAAAGAAAAGCAGTGTGATTCGTCACAGGTTCATTTACTAAGAGCGAAAGCTCCATTGGCAGACACTACAAGAGAGACGTTGTGCATCGGTTTGCTGTTAAAATTCCAAGACCGTCGGTTCCTAGAACAGTCATACAATGTACTGCTTCGCCCTACATATCTATCGCGATATCATCATGAAGGTTAAACTAGAGAGATTCGAGCTCACACGGAGCTTACCAAAATCGTTCTTCTCGCGAATCTTCCGGAACAGGAAAGGAGGGAAATGACAGTGGTACACGAAGTACCTTCCGCCATACGTTATAAGGTAGCTCGTGGAGTGTAGATGTAGCGTGTAGCAGATACGTGTTACTTAATTTATGGTTGGACACCTTGGGAGACGATGTTCTGTACCGTTTCAATGTGTCCTTCTAACATATATTCATGCCTGTTGAGCGTTGTAGCTTGTTCACCTAAAGATGTCTGTTCTGCAGACTTAGTCGTAATAATTCACTCTAGCTAATTGCGAATATAAGAAGTATAATTGTAAAGTGTACGTCCTTCTCGGCCAAATTTCAATAAAATACGAGGCAGATCGGAAACTAACGCACAGTAATATTATTACCAAAAAATTTCATAGGTAACAAAACAAAACAAAAATTAGCAAATGAACTTGCATCTTTTATCAACTTTTCAACACATGTCTGCAATTGTGGTACCAGTTTGAATATAACTTGTTCGTAGAAGCCCATTCGGTTGGAGTACAGCCATCTGGAGACTGTTGATTTCGCTTCCGCATCTGTCGCAAAGCGTTGGCCGACCAGGAATTTCTTCATGGGAGGGACCAAACAGATGAAAGTCCAACGGTACAATGTCCGAACGGTATGGTGGATACCGGAGCACTTCCCACTCAAATTTGGTGTTTTTTCACGAAAGGAGCAGCAACATGGGGTGAGTGATTTGTCAGGAAGAAGTTTGACGCCGTCAGCATTAACATTAATGGCGTCTTTCATAGAGGGCACGACGCAACTTACCCAAAGTTTTAATGTAGGCAGCATTCACAGTCCCGTGTTAAGCAAAGTTCACCAATAACATACCATGCAATCGTAGAACACCGTCACGAGCACTTTTCTCGCAGAGGGAGTCACTTTGACATTTTTTCGTTCTGGGAACCAGCATGTTTCCACTCCATAGACGCCTGCTTGGTTTCGGGCGTGTAGTGGTACGCCCAGGACTCATCACGAGTGACGATACCTTTCAGAAAGCCATGCTATTCTGCAGCGTCATTCGCTGACCCTTGTTGTTGTTTGTCAGGTTCTTAGGCACCCAGCGAGCACTAACTTTACGAAATTTTAACCTGTCATGAACAGTGCGAAATGTTGAACTGCCGCGATGATGTTCGCAGTCGCATACGCCGGTCGTTCAAAATTGCTGCCACAATGGCCCCAACATTGTGCGGGGCTGAAGCTGTTACCGCTGACCGGACTAAGGTTCACACGGCCTTCTTGGAAGAATGTACTCCACCTAGAGACATTACTACGATCCATACAGTCGTCCCCACACACGCCACGCATGTCCCTTTGAATTTCACTCGGTTTATGCCCTTTGGCCCACAAATAATGAACTACACTTCGCTGCTCTTCACAAGTCGACGACAGTACCATACTCGCCATGTTTGTTTCGTAGTTCAGGCTTATCTCGCTAGAGCTGCACATGAAAACCAAGTACCCTCTGTAGCGCAAATTTCAAGCTATATCGCAGTGAAATTTCAGAATTCCAGCTGCAATACAGGGGGAGAAAAAAATTATTGTGCATTAGTTTCCGAACCTCCCTCGTAAATAAGTGAAATAGAAGATCTACATCTCTCTAAAATTGAAAATTAGCGCCACAGAATGTTTTTGGTTGCTCTTTTGGCGAACACGAGTTATTTATTTTTCAATAAATGAGTTGCTGATTTCCGTCTGTAGAAAATTATCCTGGATTATACGTTTTGTGGATAACGTAAATCGTTCCAGGTGGTTGTTGGACAGTTGCTTTGAAAAGACTACGGCTTCCATGTCTAACAATGAATATTCTGGTATAGTTGTTCGTTTCCCACTGTGGTTACTGGCTGTAGACATGCGGGGGGAAAGAAAGAAATCAGGGATATGACAGGAACAATCATTCAAAGCAAAAAATTCCAGTAAATGTGGGCTCAAAATACATACCTTAAGATCTATGAGCACATCTCATCTTCGCTAGTACGAAACACATCTCTTCTACTAGGTGCCCATGTCTCTTAAGGAATACAGTTTAGAGCCCTGAATACCGATCATTCCTCTTGACGAAACAATGACACACACACACACACACACACACACACACACACACACACAGACAGACAGACAGACAGACAGACACACACACACACACACACACACACACACACACACTGGATGTAAAAGTATGTACCATTAAAATTAACCCTAATACTGACCAAAGATAATTTCACTCGTGGCAGTAACCTTGAAATTCTTAGCAGCATTGTGATAGAACCTCATTGAAGGAGAGAAAAAGAGACAAACAGACTCATAATAATCACGGTTTCAGCTTAAGGGTATTTCCCATTTACTTACTGTAATAATCGCTGCCGGAATATGAGCTTATTGTTTTTCTCCTTAAGGAAGTAGAAGCCTATTTACAACTACTGAACGAATTTCATGTTTCCAACTTTGAGGAAATACGGTATTTAAGCTTTCTTGGAGAGTAATATTAGATATAGGTTTCCGTCATCGCCGGCCGGTCTGGCCGAGCGGTTCTAGGCGCTTCAGTCTGGAACCGCGCGACCGCTGCGGTCGCAGGTTCGAATCCTGCCTCGGGCATGGAAGTGTGTGATGTCCTTAGGTTAGTTAGGTTTAAGTAGTTCTAAGTTCCAGGGGACTGATGGCCTCAGACGCTAAGTCCCATAGTGCTCAGAGCCATTTGAACCATTTGAATTTTGTTTCCGTCATCTTCATTGAAAATTTGTTCTAATTATCGTTGTCACTGACGTGTGAGAACCCATAACTCAGCACAGAATCTAGCGTATTTGCAGGGCATACTTCATTTCCTTTGCGCTGCTGTGGGTCTGCTATTGAATACGTCAATGCGAATACCTCTTGCATAACGTTGTATCTCCTGTCTGTAAGATGATGCATAGATACGTAATAACCGGCTTCTTCTTTCTGGTTCGTTAAAACGTAAGTCTTCTCTGCAGTAACTTCGTGGCCGCTGACACATATAACATCATACCAGCATAAAAAGCCTTTGTTTTTCGGTCATATCCTTGACTAGAACTGCGTGACTCGGCAAAGGGAAAGGAAATGTCCGACCGCACCAAGCGTTATTTGCTAGTTCGTTTGAGGAATCTGTAACAGTTTCACAATAATGGGGTCACAGTGCTAGTTGCATTATGAGTTTTTCAACGGACCTCTGAGGCGGATTTAAGGTAAAACCCGAGTTTTTATTAAGATACGTAAACCGTGGAAGCAACTTCGACGCATGTAGAACAGTTGGCATGTTGGCGACGAAGAAATTCTGACTCTACGTATTGCTACAAGACTGACTGTAGCCAACGTCGAGTACCTGCTGTTCCTCAAGCAGCGGTTTCTGCTGCAAGTTCCATGTAATGATACAACTACGGACCCAAAAGTCAAGTGGCCTAGCATGGATGGAGCAGACATTAATTTTTTCATTCGTCTACGTATTGTCTTGGTACATAGGCACAATTTCAGGACTTTTGGACGCATGAATATACAAAACCTGCACAATAAACAGCGATCATATTTAAAAAAAAAAACACTGCAATATATTTCCTGCCCATTCTGTTTCCAGTCTGAACGTGCGCGTCCTACCTGATAATCTTGTCGTCGACGGGACGTTAAATCATATTCTTCCTTCCCTCTTCAAAAATAAAATTGTCAAACGAGTACATTATGTTAGCTCACGAAGTCAGTTTCGAATTTTGAAAGGAACTGATGCATAATTATGTAATATCATGTGCTCATTCTTCAAAATTAGTGATACTGTAGAACACAGCTTACTGACTCCTCTCTGTTCTTTCAGTCTAATTGTATAAGGAAGTGCTCGCTCTCTCTGTCTTCTCTTCTTTTCCTTCCCTTTCTTCCTTTGATGTACGGTAGAAAACAATATTATTAGAACAGTTTGTTTTAATTAGATGCCAGTTTTCTCCTAGCTGCAACTGTTAACTAGATTTCATAAGGAGAGTACCGCGTTTGTGCCATGTTGGTTTGGTTTCAGCGTGCAAAGTTCAAACTAGCATCGGTGTCTGCGTGTAATTCTCAGGTTTTGTATGCGGAGATTAATTCAGAAGTACTGTAACTTACAATGGTCCAGTCCATCGGTCGAATTCCTAAATGACAATACAATATTCGTCTGTAGACCTTCTGAGGCCATCCGTAACATGCTGGTAGAAGCTGCACCTGGGACTTTCATAAACCAGACTGTGTTCGCACTTGAGATTTTCGCTTTAAGAAATATACGACCTACGTACTTTAAATTTCGACAGGGAAGATGTTTTTTATGCCAATAACTCGTACGAAGAGGGGAGGAAGTAGAGGATCTAGCTCTTGTGAAACGTGAACTTCATCCGGTGTACCAAATGCACAAATAACCGTCGGGTAACGTCCTCGGCATCCACCGATAGTTAGACAGGTGGCTCGAAAATGGAAGGGGTGTTCACTTGTCGAAATATCAGCGGTGATATAAGTCATGTTTGGCTTTCGCTGACTGTTGTTCAGGTGTTCACAGTTGCCGACAAGTAGTTTTAGCTGTTCTTTACTCAGCGATGACCCAAATCAGATCGGCTGTTTATTTCGCTGCCACGGCTCCACACATGGCCTCTGCTGAACGCTGCTTAGGGAAATCGTGACGGCGAAAGACGGAGACACGCAGTCGCTGGAGCCCCACATGTCCTTGTTTGTACCATTCATTTGGTGTTTGGGACCATCGTATCTCCAAGGCTATTATGAAGTACCGAGTGCCACACCTTTACTCAACGTAGACAAGGGCACTCCCGTTTCGACTACGATTTCTCTTGAGTCATTTTGCCTCCCGGTCCGTTATTATCTCCAGCGGACTGTCATTCTTCTGAAACTATTGCTTATCGATGTTTGCCTTCTGGTTTCAACGACGTGGTGTGATTTCCTTTGCTAGAGTGCACTCGCTGTCCACGTTTAATTGTAACATAAACAAATCATTTTAGACAGGTGTATAATTTATTTGTTAGAAACCACAATCAGCATATAATTATTTAGAGATTTATTGCCTGTCATTGCTGGTTTGTCGGCGAAGTGATTCAGTGTAAGGCATTTGAAAAGTTTGAAATTGAAATCTGATACATTTTTATGTAAATTTTACATGGCCTTTTACACAAATGGATAAGTGGACTCGCAAGTAGTAGTGATGTACCCTAACAACTTGTAGGATTCAAAACGCCGCCGCCCAACTAGGTTTAGTTTTTCCGTGGATTACCTAGATCACATGAAACTAATTTCAGGACGGCTGCTCTGAGCAGATCATGACAGGTTTCCTTCCCCAACTTTTTTCAGTCTCCAACAACTTCGATGTCAAGGGGACGTTCCAACATAATCTTGCTCTCTGCTTTCAGAGCAAGGAAAATTCAAATCGCCAGCATAGAAGTATTACTAATAAAGTATAGTGGTGTTATACTAATATTTTTGGGTTCATAAACAAGGAAGATTTTCTTGTAGGAAGTTTATATATATATTCCACGGCAATCCTACTTCACACTAAGCACCGAGCACTAGGAAGTTCATCTGTTATATGTGTATATGTAGAAGCGTGTTTGATGTCCATAAATATTCTGGTTACGTCTTATCGGGCACAAGCACTTTTCAATCTTTTCTAAGTTGGCGAGGAATATGTGCAGTGTATGACGGACTCCTTTCTACACTTCCTTAAATCAGTATACTATAGTGCATATATAACAATGAATTGTATAGACTGTAACTACACGTTGACCTCCTTCGATAATCGCTAAAGTTGAAGTCCATGTATCCTCGGTTTTTCGTATAAAATCGCATTCCACACAACAGTTATTGTCAGCGGTATGGAATCCTCGGCGTTCGCAGTTACTTCACGCGATAATAGACATAATGACTGGCGCCTCCAGCACATTTGCTGTTACCAAGTTTAGAGCTCATGGCCGCAGTATAAGTACAACAGCAACTAAAACACATTTTTGTTGGAGCAAAATAGCCATCTAGGTTTCGTTGGCAGTTAGTACACCCTGCAAACGCATTTTGCCAGTAGGTCGGGCTTTCTATGCAAACAGTAAGTGCAACAGCTAATCAGCTCAACCGGTCAATGCGTTCATGTTGTGTCAGTAGAACGCGGTTTCTACGCCGTTTTCACTTGGTTCGAGCACTGTCTCTTTAGATATCCTTGCCTCATGTCCAGTAAACTGGACCTGCTTGTTTCTCAGGATGATTGTCAGTCAGTGGATCGGTCCGGCACAAATTTTCAACTAGCCCCGATGATATAAATCATTGCCCACTGGCAACTGATGTTTGTAATTCCTTTGTGTCTTGTTATGTGCTGGGAAATAAATAAAGCCACTGACGACCGTGAAACTTCATCGAAATATTCTTGAGTCTTAAACCCCCGAGACAGCACATATGCACAAATTCGCAGTTGTCTCGCAGATGACTCGTTTCAGGATATGTATTAACTTGAGCATTTTTGTGTATAGTATCGTATCCGTTCACACGTGTCTGTTTTCCCTGTTACTCGTGATACATCTAGTATATGTATTTGTCTACTGCTTCCTTTCTCGTACACCATCGTACTTGTGGGCTGGGAGAATCATAGTGTCGTTGACCTTGATCTTGGCTATGTTCTTTAGATGTCATATCGCGCAGCCTGCTTTTATCTTCTCCTTAACGTCGAAGTGTAATTCATGGCTTGTGATGGGCCATAGTCCAAGTACGCCTGTTTTTCCACTGATTTAAAAGTTAATCCACATGCAGGCAGTTGCATCTCGTCAGTTTTCATCCCGGTATGACCTAGGTTCGTACCCGGATAGGGGCTGAGAAACATCCTGCCACGCAAGACAGACAGGCGTGTTAATTCAGAATCATTTTGAAGAAAGCCGGAAGACATAATGTATACTGACTAGTAGAGAGCTATTTGTTGTAAAATCTTGCGCGGGATTAGCCGTGCGGTCTACGGCGCTGCAGTCATGGGCTGTGCGGCTGGTCACGGCGGAGGTTCGAGTCCTCCCTCGGGCATGGGTGTGTGTGTTTGTCCTTAGGATAATTTAGGTTAAGTAGTGTGTAAGCTTAGGGACTGATGACCTTAGCAGTTAAGTCCAATAAGATTTCACACACATTTGAACTTTTTTTTTGTGCTAAGACCTATTGTAGAATATTAATCAGGTATTTCGGGTGATAGCGAGAACTCTGAACTCGTAAAGCGCACACAGCGGGACAGTAGGGTATGTCACGGCCTCATCCGTCGGGCGTATTAACGAAAAGTACAACCTGAATTGAAGTGCGCGCGTGAGTAACACAGTAGGGCACCTTTTTTCCGGATGTTGGTTTTCTGGTGGAATAAACCTGTTCAAGATGTTCTCGTATGCAGTGTTAATAGTTTTCATGGTATTCGTCCGGATACAACACGGTAAGCGATCGTACTCAAGTGTTTTGCACTCTGTCCTCAGGGACAAAGCTGTATATCGCTAGTATTGCTGACTGCGGCAATCAGTGTCTCATGCCTAGTAACATAAAAGTGTGAATGTTGAACTAAACAGGAAAAGGTAACATTGACCAGTGGAAAGACATTAAAACAAAAAGACATCGGAATCTTGGTTTGCAGCACACGCCAAGAAAAGGGAAGCTGGTCGTGGTGAAACAATTTCCAGCAACTGTGAGTAGAATAGCACGGCTCACTAGTATTGTAATGCTGCTATTTTCAGGCGCAATTTACTAAAAGCAGTAGACTGATACTGTCCGTAAAGAACAGAGCTTAACCCTAAAGATAGTCGCTTAGCAAACATAAACGTAACGGGGAACCGTAAAAAAATATACATCAGTGGATCGTACGTTTCATGGTTGACGAGGACACAAAATATAAGACGACGTGGACTTGGCCATGTGCGTGAAAACGAACGAAACCGTTTCAAAACGTTGTGAAAATTTAATTTCATTTCTGCTTCCAGGATCGAGTCTGTAATTATCACAACTGCTTTAAGGGTTACCATTGCATTAAATGCGTAATATAGTTGTTTTGTGTTAGTTTTATAAAGCAGTAATGAAGAACCGACAGGCACCACAAAGTTCAGTAACGAAAATCCGTGACATTAAATAACACCGCAAGGATGTACAGCGTTATTCTATCATAGGAAACAAAAATCTTGAAATACAATCCTTAGAATCCACTATTAAATCCCAGCTGCAGCATTTATACCAAGGACATGTACAAAATAAAGAAACCAGCCACTATTTTGCGGAACTAGACATATTTTTTTCCCGTTTCTGTTAATTTGATGAAATGTGCCTCACAACTGTTTTCATGCGTACGCTTCAGCTGTCAGGCAGCAGGTACAAAGAAATATTACTGTTGAGGAACATTTGCACTCTAGAAATCCACAGTACTTTCATACTATTCGTATATCGTGTCAAAAGCCTACTGCTTGTGATTACGATTAATAGTGGTCCAGCGACAAGCAGTAGGTAAGATTAATAGTAGTCCAACGAACTAGTGTGGTTTTCCAGCATCAGATAGCGAAGAAGACTTAATAGCAGGGCAGAATCCCAAGTTCATTGCCTCGTGCATACCAAAGTATCTACAGATAGGAGAGAGAAGCAGAAACGGTACTGAAGCCGATGGCACGATACTGTGGCAGTTGTCTTACACGCGACTGTTCGCCAGTCGGAACACACATGTCGCCAATGTGACGTCATAGCTACCCAACTGCGCGTTGTCTGCGGGAAGAAAGGCCGGAGCGCGGCCCTCGCCGCACATTCCACACTTCGCTGCGCGAATAAGTGCTAACGGCACCTGTGCAGGAGTTTCCCACTTAGTCACGCTGAGCTATGTAACCCAGATGAGATACGAGATAAAAATATCCCCCTAAAAGGCTGTCCGAGAATACGTTGAAGCTCACACATTTTAGTTAGCCAAATTGTGGAAAACATTCTGTGACTTTCGTTCCATAATCCCAATTCAGTTTAGAGGACAAAAAGCAATTTAAGTGCAAGTTATCACATGTGTTACGCCATCATTATACCACGACCATGGAGCGCTGCTCGCTAAAACAAAACCAAATCGTATATAATGGCGGTATGTATGAGACGTAAGAGCAATGATTATACACGGAATTTGTTCTATTTTTCAGCCGAATTTATGGCCCTTTTTAATGACAGGAAAAAATGATATGGAACACTTAACATCGTGTGGAAACTTTGCAGTTTGACGAGATGCTAAAACGCGCCGTGGTATCGCTTTGGCGGGTGAAGGAAAAATCTTTGGAGAAGTAACTGGTGACAGTTTATTCTTCTCGCTGAACAATCCTAGACACGATGTCTAATAGAGGTAACTTTCCAGAATGAATTTCAAACTATCTGTAGAGCGGTGCATCCCAACCTAGGGGGTAATTATCCACTGAGGGGCAAAATGATATTTTCTAACGAGTAAAAGCAAAAGGATTTTATTGTGTTTTGATTTCGGACCGAAATTATTTTTAAAAGATCGTTATTTTTATCACTCTTCTGTAGGATTGATTACCTAAGTTTCCAAAAATTACGTTCTTTTCCAAATGCTAGCATTAACGCGTGGTAAGTGTGGTGTAGATTACAGTTTGTAAAAGGAAAGTATTAACATAATCTTCCTCACAGCCTATACATACACACATACACTGTAATACTGCAGCTATGACAGTAATACTGAGCCCTGTACATAACATATGCTTAAGTATTTCATGGAAAGCCGGCCGGGGTGCCGAGCAGTTCTAGGCGCTACAGTCTGGAACCGCGCAACCGCTACGGTCGCAGGTTCGAATCCTGCCTCGGGCATGGATATGTGTGGTGTCCTTAGGTTAGTTAGGTTTAAGTAGTTCTAAGTTCTAGGTGACTGATGACCTCAGATGTTAAGTCCCATACTGCTCAGAGCCATTTGAACCATTTCATGGAAATGCTGTCTACGAGCTGTAGCCGTTCCCGCAGAGGACGATAAATTGTTTCATTATTCACATCGCAACGAGAAACGAACTGATTGACAGCACAACTCAATAGTAACTATCTACTGACTACTTGCTATGAGGCCTTCCCAGTATTATTATTATTATTATTATTATTACGAGGTGGTACCGAGAAAAAGTGGAATTATTTTTTGAAAGGATAAATTGTTTACAAAATAACACTATCCCCTTCAAAATACTCTCCATTACAGCTAATAAATTTGTCCCACCGGTGCTTCCACTGTTCGAAACATTTTTTGGAGTCATCTTTAGAAATAGCTGACAGCTCCTACCTCTTTTTTTCCTTCTTCAGTGTTGTCAGATCGGTATCCTATCATGCCGCCGCGCGGGGTAGCCGCCTGGTCTCAGGCACCTTGTCACTGATCGAGTGGCTGGCCCCGTCGGAGGTTCGAGTCCTCCCTCGGGCATGGGTGTGTGTCTTGTCCGTAGCGTAAGTTAGTTTAAGTTAGATTAAGTAGTGTGTAAGCTTAGGGAACGATGTCCTCAGCAATTTGGTCCCATAGGACTTACCACAAATTTCCATTTTTTCCTATCATGCCCCTTTTCAAGCGTTGAAATAAGAAAAAGTCGCCAGAACCAGACCCCGCGATAAAAGTGCGTGGGGTAGCGGAACCATGCTATTTTTAACCAAAAACTGTCTTACAGACATGGCTACATGCAGGATCGTTTTCATGGTGGAAGAACAAATCTCCTGTCTGCCACCGATCGGGCCCAACCGAGCTCAAAGATAACCCACTAATCTCTAACAATTGGTCATTGTCTGTCGACGGTCTGTGTAAGCATAAACACTCGAATTTTTGCAATATTTTCGTCGATTCGGGCGGTTGATAGACGTCCTAAACGAGGTTTGTCATCAATCGACATGTCAACATTTTCAAGTCGAGCAAACCACTCGTACACCTGAATTTTTCCCATAGCTTCCTCTTGGTAAGCTGTTTTCAACGTTAAAACAGTTTCAGCAGTTTTTTTACCGAGTAGAAAACAAAATTTATAGCTGCACGTTGTTCACTTGCCATCATAAAAAACGGATTAGATCAAAACAGCGCCAGCAAAAACAATCACTGCAGATGAACAGAAAAAGCCAGGGCGGCAGCACAAGCGCCACCTAATTGGCAATGAATTGCGACATACACGCATAGCGGCAGAAATGCGTGCTACACAAGCTCCGCCGATGTCAATGTTGTTCCGGTTTTTTTGTACTCTCTCGTATTTTATTACTATTCTACATTGCTGTGAGGCCTTCCCAGTATTATTATTATTATTATTATTATTATACCACAATGAAATTTACACTCTGCTCCAGTGTGTGCGCTGATATGAAACTTCCTGGTGGCACACCAAAACTGTGCGCCGGACCGAGACTCAAACTTGGGACCTTTGCCTCTCGCGGGCAAGTTCTCTATCGGCTGAGCTACCCAACACGACTCACGACCACGAGCGAGGTATTGGTAGAGATAAAGGTGTGAGGAAGGGTCGTGAGTCGTGCGTAGGTAGCTCAGTCGGACGAGCACTTGCCGGCGAAAGGCAAAGGTCCCGAGTTCAAATCTTTGTCCGGCATACATTTTTAATCTGCCAGGAAGTTTCATTATTGTTATTATAATTAAACAGTTGTCAGACAAGAAGCATTGGTAGCCTGAAGTATTCAGGTTTCTGTCAGTTCAGGAGTTAGAAATAAGGAGTCCAGCAAACACGTGATTTACAAAAATGGTACATATAGTGCACAGTTTAGCTTGCTTGATTCTGAAAGGGGATGCAGTCTGTTGGTGAAGCAAGTGCCACTAGAGAGATGAGTGGTGTTCTGTAGCAAGTGTCTTCCCTCCATATGTATAGTTAGCTATTGTTTCTGAGAAGGATTTGTAGGTAGTTCTCGGGATGAACTGAGGATTTCTTCGCCATTCTATAAAAAAAAATGGTTTGAAATAAGCGGTACCAATTGTCTCATTGACTCTTTACTCCATGGTTAAATAAAGCAATCTGTAAAAACTAACCGGCCGGGGTGGCCGAGCGGTTCTAGGCGCTACAGTCTTGAACCGCGCGACCGCTACTGTCGCAGGTTCGAATCCTGCCTCGGGCTTGGATGTGTGTGATGTCCGTAGGTTAGTTAGGTTTTAGTAGTTCTAAGTTCTAGGGGACTGATGACCTCAGAAGTTAAGTCCCATAGTGCTCAGAGCCATTTGAACCATTAATAAAAGCTAAATATCATTTTTCTTTCACTCTTTTAAAAATACAAGTATTCAAAGAAACTTCTTTTTCACTCTAAAGTTTAGTAGGCGATAATGTTGATGGTGGTGCGGCTGGGAAGGGTACTAGCTAATATCTGATTGCGCTCAGGAGTAATTGTTAGAACCACTGCTATAGACGGACGACTACTGTCAGCTATGATTTTAGGGTGGAGGTTTTAATGTGTTGCAGTGTATCTGGCTTCTCCTTTTTATGCTCGTGGTCAGCCAGCCACTGTAATATGCTTTCTTATTTTACTCTCTTCTGTTTCTTGCATCTCTGTTGTTTTCTTGCCCTTTTGTGTTCCTTTTCGTGTTTGTTACCTTTCCTTCGTTCTTGTGGTTTTTCCTTTCTTTCCGTTTTGTGTTGTACGTCTCGATTGTTTTATTCTCCCCGTTGTGGCATTTTCTTATTCGGAACATGGGATCGATGACCAAGCAGTTTGGTCCCTTCCCCCCTCTTTTAATCAAACAAACCAACCAACCAACCAACTGTCAGCTATCGCAGAACATTTTCTGTTAATCTCAGTATATCATGATTTAATCTAAGATTACTAGGGAGACGCTGTGCTAGTTTCGCATTAAACGTAATTGCCTTCAATGCGTTGTCATATAAGTGCAACAAACTAAAAAAAGTGAGGGAATGTCGCAGTATGTACTTATTTATCTATCTAATATCAGCAAGGCGCTGTGCACCAAACTTCCGTAACCGTCTGCAGTCGTCTGTTGTCGGCAGCACAGTTTTGGCCGAAGTAAAATGCAGGACACTCAAAAAATGGCTCTGAGCACTATGGGACTTAACTTCTGAGGTCATCAGTCCCCTAGAACTTAGAACTACTTAAACCTAACTAACGTAAGGACATCACACACACCCATGCCCGAAGCAGGATTCGAACCTGCGACCGTAGCAGTCCCGCGGTTCCGGACTGCAGCGCCTAGAACCGCACGGCTACCACGTCGGCGTCTTATCGTGTTTGCGTAGTATAGTACGTTGTGGTTTCAATGATCTTTAAATATGCTTCAATTGCAAATGAAAATTAAAGTTACTCTCGTTAATCGTTGCATTATAAACTGGTGTTATTTCCAGAAGAACACATTAATACTCAAACACAATTATGACGCCAACAACAATCCGATGCCATGTCAATATTTTTAACAGTTTGTGGGCAAAAGCGCTAAAGTTTTTGCGTAAATTACTTCTACACACATCAGAGCAATAAATTTCAGTAGAGCATGAATTAATAAAGTTCTCGGGTATTTTATTCGGATGTGAATTCGTTTGTATGTAAAGATATATTACACTGTTGCTAATATTCACTTTGTAACCAGCCTGTATTTTTAATTAATATTCCGTGATCGCTGTGATGGCTAATACGGTAAAGCAGAACGTAATAGGCAGCGTACGTCCCGTACGATCACTGTTTGTACAAAATAAATTGTAATTAAACATTTACCTTAAGAACTTTTTCTTAAGTAAGTAGGCTTGAAGAGACGTAATTGGGAAAATTAGTTAGGCCGATAGCAACGGCGGCTGACAACAGATGACTAAAGCTACCTTAATGTCTCACGTTACGGTACAAATAAAATAACTTTTTTTGCAATTCACAAATATACTACCTTATCCTGAAAGCGCGTTGGTTAATAATTCATACAATTATTGTTAATAGATTTGCATTTGAATAAGAGCTATTACAGTCATGACCGTTTAAGCCAGCGATAATTTTAAGAGAGCCAGAGTCAGTCTTTATTCTCTGGACAATGGAAGGAAAGAACAATAATTATTAATGTCTTTTGTTGTCAGAATCAGAGATCACAGAGTCTTATGTAAATGTTCATCAGCGTTGCTGATCACTTTCTATCGCTCGCTTACACTATTTCTTTCGTTTTCTACAGTATTAATACTTCCAGTTTATCACATAGAGCAAAAAAATTATTCTGTCGGCTTTCCAGTAAATTCTAACCAAGTGCATGAATGAAGGTATTTCTTTTAGTGAACATGGCCAAATGCCGATCTTCGTTCGCAGTTAGTAATAAACTGCGCCGCGCTTCAGTTCTAGATAATATGGCTTACCGAGTTGGGTAAGTTCAATTTGGGTTCACTTTGTTTATTTGCAGTTGGTCGGAACTTCAGTGTAGACATAGTCACTAACTTATAGAAGGAGAAAGCATGTTGTCTTTAAAATGAAACCTTAAAAAGCGTTTGTTGTGGCTGTTAGACGTGTCATGAGTAAATTACGCAAGTCTTTTTACGCAGGTTAGTCCACAAGTACCCTATTGGAACCTGTTAAAAACACGTAAAATACACGAAGAAGCTAACTGACCGTCCGTTCCTTTGTACGTCATCTTGTAATCTTCGTTAATATATATAGATACACGTGACTCGCTTGAGTCATCCCCTAGCTTTCAGCTCTCCGGAAACAAACTCAACAAAAATAACGGCACACACACACACACACACACACAAACGATAAGGGCTTGTTTCCGGTCAAGTGTGAGCCATTGCTACTGGATCAAAATAACAAAATGATTGATAGCTACTTGTGTACACGATAGCTGCGGCAGCAACAACCAATTAGAGAATGATCTTGGCCACCCTTTGTATTCTGTCCACACATTGTTATATCGCTCTGCTGCGTCACTTGCCAGTTTCCACAGCCAGCTTCAGACGACGCTTGCTTGTAATAGCCGTGATTCGTCTCTGTTGTTTGTATTTTTTCTCTGTGCAGCTAGTTTATTTTACGCGACAGCGGCCTAAAATAGTTGGGACGGTGCACAGAAAAGTGATAAGACGGTTTATCACCCTGCTAAGTAAACCCAGTATTGTACGTTAACGGGTAGCGTGTGAATGTAACCAAAACGGAAACGCCCATCTGGTGCTGCCGCAGCCGTACTGTGTGCGCAGACAAACGTTAACCGACGACATCGGCCACTCCCGTTCTCGGCTGTCAATCACTTTGTTATTCTGATCGAGGTATAGTGACTCACGGACCATCGCACATCACATTATAAGATAAGCAGACGCTTTTGTTCCGTAAAATTTTTCGCACCGGTTATTGCCATTTGGGACAACGGCTGTGGGCTATTGAATTGGTCAGACGGCTGGAGTGGCCGTGCAGTTCTAGGCGCTACAGTCTGGAGCCGAGCGACCGCTACGGTCGCAGGTTCGAATCCTGCCTCGGGCATAGATATGTGTGATGTCCTTAGGTTAGTTAGGTTTAATTAGTTCTAACTTCTAGGCGACTGATGACCTCAGAAGTTAAGTCGCATAGTGCTCAGAGCCATTTGAACAATTTTTTGAATTGGTCAGATATTTAGAGCAGTTGTCCGATTCAACGCCTAATAGATAGAAGCAAACACTCCCAACTGTAACTTGAGGGGATAACACTGTATGCCCGTACTCTTAACATATGCGAACAGTTATACTCAGGCGTGGAGTCTTGGACTCTCACTCGCCTGTGCTACTTCGTGTGGCCTATAGTGTTTTGTTAGAAATGAAGCTGAGAAGTTAAAGAAACCCTCTTCGGAGTAAATTTGTTGTGAGAGAAACGCCAGGCAAATCTGGATGAAAGTGAATCAGGCCTGAATTTGAAGGCTTATTGAACTCCACAATTCTATTCTCGGCATGGTAATGTTGGATGTGCCATCATGTTGGCAGCCGACTTTCTGAAACAGGCAGTCAAAACGCAAAATACTGGCTCACGTGGAGCTGGAACTACGTTACAGTATTGTGAATTTTCACATAACTAACTACCTATTAATCATTGGTTGAGGCCAGGCTCTTGTATTGTTATAATAAGGAGCATAGTAATCGGCAGGAGCTGTGGAGTAGATATTATGAACAATGTTTCTGTAGTTGAGTACTGTTGCATTGATTTATAGGAATGCACAACTATATAGCCTTACGCTGTGCGCTGTATTTCTATTGCACTGTAAAAGTGTTGTCGGTGAATTGTTAACAGTAGACTGACAATGTTTTTTTCGGATTTTATTTTTACATATTGGTACAACAGTACAAATTTGGCGTGGAATTACAGCGGAATAAACAAATAAAAAAAAGCTTAAGTTTAGGTCTTGAGATATATTGCAAATTTTGAATTGTTAATTAACTTGTAGGACTTACTTGTGGGCCCCGCTTCGAGCTGAAGTTACGTGTGCAATTAGAATGTAAACATTTGAAATTGAGTATTCTTGCGCCATTGTGGTGACGCGTCTCTACCGTTGCGATAGAGAGAGGAGAAAAGTCAATATTGCGCGAACGCCCTGCGTCACACTCAGTCTTCGCGAACCGGACACCATGTTGTTTGTGACGCAAGAACCTCAAGATTTGCATTTCATCAGACGTGCAGCGTCCCATTTCCCCAATAACTGAAACCAGTCTTTTCACCTTGGCCTTGATTCGCACACGCCAAGAGAAAATGCCTAGCATGCACCATTGCAGTGAGTATTGTTTTTCACGAGTAAGTGTCACAAATTGCAAGAGACCTAGAGCAATCAAAAGGCACCTCGATATCGGTACCCGTAGGCTGTGGAGCACTTCTCCTGTGCGGCATTCCTCCTCAAGGCCGAGCTGTTCTCATTCTCTAGTGTCTCGCTTTACAGTGACCCAGTGTTTACCGTCACTAATGCCTCTGACCGTAGAACGCGTGTGCCCGTCTCTGTTACGACAGCGACCGCCGCTGTCCTTGTCGAGAGAAAGTGGTCAGTCCCGTTGAGACGTCGGAGGAGGGGGGGAGGGGAGGGTGGCTGCTGCTAGAATGTCTCGCCGAAAGCACAGGCGGTTCCGCAGGGAGTGCCTGAGCGTGTCCGCTGCTTCTGAGCGGCACATCTTCTTTATTGCAAACACACACACACACACAGACACACACACACACACACCTTTGAGATTGCATAGTGTTATCGTACTAAAGTAAAATCGTATGGCATGAAGGGCTAGGAGACCCTGAGGACCGGTTCAGCCGCCTAATTGGAAAGGATTATCGTATCCTCCGCGCCCGCAGGAGCTTTTGCTTCACGACGTAGTATGAGCGCTTGGTTTGAAAGTGTATGTGTTAAGTTTAGATAACTGTAATAGTGTTAGTATGTGTCGTGTAGTGTTCGTGTTGGAGATGATGAGAATAGGGAGAGGGCGAAACCCGGTGCCAGCACATAGCCTACTCTTCTAGAAGGGGACAAAAAAATGACCCGCCAAGCTTAAATTCCCCATCCGTTGGACGGATCAGCACCAACAATGTCTCGACACACTGCAGAGAGTTTTGGAATTTAATCCTTGACAAAGGCGCGCGCCTGGCGGTCAGGGACGTTACGCCACTACCCCTCCTGTCCTTCCTCCGCAAAGGCAAAGGGTAAATTTCAACAGGGTGCGGCGTAATCGGGCGGTCGCCCATCCAAGTACTGGCCACAACCGAAGGAAACGGTGTATACATCTCGGCACGGCCGTTGACATTGTCGTAGTTACTTTGAAATTCTGCAGTCGAGTTAACAGAGTAGAGCAGATTGCTGTGAACACATGTTCAAAGATAAAAAAATGAAAAAGAAACGGTCATATGTTTTGTGAAATGATTTGCCTAAAAGTAAGAAATAAAATAGATTTCAGAAACATTTGACATGCCTTCGAATGATGCGCGAAATCATGTATAGCAGATAAGGTGCGTCGAATGTTTCTTTAATCTATTATTGTAGCATTTCACAAGACAATTAACCTTCTTTTTTTAAATTTTTAACATTCAAGTTTTGTTCAGAAAGAATGAAATGTATTTAAATATATATCAGTATTCAGTTATTACTAAGAGTACATAGATCAAGAGAGAGCAGAGGAGTTTAAATTTATGCCGTAATTTAATATCAATCTTATTAGTATGAGAGACAGATTTCTACATTTCTACACCAATGTAAGTTTTTATGCACTTTGAAGACATTTCATTTACTTAGCTAGAGCAGCTGTTCGTGAAATGTTTCAGTTTTCCCTCAAATCACAATTTTTTCTTAATTACTCTGATTACTTTGAGACAGTTAAAACTTACTTTTCAAAACGAGACATCACACTCGTCAGTTTGATACCCCATTTTCCCATCTCCTACTGTTTGTTTGGCCATGAAGATTCGGACAAAAATGTAGGGAGACGTGTTCTCACTCCGCTCAGACATTTATCCAAGAGCTACTTAAAGGCTACGACGAACAGATTGCGTCCTTCGCTCGCAGATATTTATTAAACTCTATTCCTCGTAAATGCTTTCTAATGTGTACCATTAATATAAGTTTGTGCCGGTCAGACACAAACAGTACACTGTTTGTAATCGGTTCTGATCCTGAGTGTTATTGCAGGTTTATCCGCTTTAAGGAGCACACTGTATTAGAAGCACTATTACAAGCAGCAATGAGGTAAGATACAGGCAATATGAACATGTGGCTATCGTCGTAAAATATTACGAAAGCCCGCATCTCGTGGTCGTGCGGTAGCGTTCTCGCTTCCCACGCCCGGGTTCCCGGGTTCGATTCCCGGCGGGGTCAGGGATTTTCTCTGCCTCGTGATGGCTGGGTGTTGTGTGCTGTCCTTAGGTTAGTTAGGTTTAAGTAGTACTAAGTTCTAGGGGGACTGATGACCATAGATGTTAAGTCCCGTAGTGCTCAGAGCCATTTATTACGAAACTTGTATGGGTTACGGATAATTTGGGAGTTCCTACGTTCTTTAGACCACATACATTTCGCTTTATTTGAAATATCTTCAGTGACCACTCTAACAATTGTGCTTTTTCTTACAGATCGCTTTAGCGAGATCATAAACAGTTCACATCTTTAAAATTACTTCATTACTCACGTTTTTCGGTTGTAGCGTTATTTCCATGCGTTTTTCTACCCACAGGCGTTCAATTGTTAGCGTACTGCACTGCACTGCACTACACTGCCACACAGTATTTTCTTTTTTGTTTGCATGTTTTTATAATTCTACATCCACATCGTGTACTTTATATTGCCACAAGGAGTACGATCGTCCCCTGTTTTATTATTGTGACTGTGGCAGCGTCTGTTATTCCTTTGTGTGTTTCTCTGCATTGAACACAAACTCTCTCTCTCTCTCTCTCTCTCTCTCTCTCTCTCTCTCTCTCCAGTTCAACTGAGTGATACAGGAAGGTGCTTCGTCACTAGAATCGGAGTAGCACGCAAGTTGACGAAGGATGAAGAAACACTCTCTCTCTCTCTCTCTCTCTCTCTCTCTCTCTCTCTCTCTCTCTGTGTGTGTGTGTGTGTGTGTGTGTGTGTGTGTGTGTGTGTGTGGAGGGACAGTTGTTATTTTGTTAAGTCTGTTTGTCATGGTACTGGGGTGGGTGCTCGTGAGTGGGTATGTTCCTTAATCCATGTGATTTTGCTTTTGTGATGGCAAGGGGGTAACGGTCATTTAGTATTTGTTAATTTACTGTGATTTCCTTATGAATTTGGAAATTTACTTGTATTGTTAGCAGATGTATTTTGTTAACTGCATCTGACTGTTTTCAGGTTTGTTTACATTGTGGTACGTTGATGGTTTTCTTATCGGAGGTTTCCAAGTAATGTATAGGTCCCCTATAGTAAAAGTGCGCACGTGGCATACAATATCTCAGATGTTCACCTAGAGCAGCAGAAAAAAACGAAGTCTCGTTTAATAATAAAAACTTTTGTTGTATCTCGTCCGCCTGCCTTTTTTGCTGTTACTAGAAATACCGAAGACGTTCGTTAGTAGTAAAGGAATTGTATTTAGTAGGAACTAACGGAAACGGTCTTCGACCCAAAAGGAGCTTTAAATACCGCATTGCTTTAGTAAACCTAGCCATATCGGAGGTGCCATCCACTTGCCTTCCTCCAACCTTTGAACTGACTTATCCAGCCAGTTACCGGGAACGTACTGGATAAACGTGGACTCCCGAACACGATGAAAGTTGGCTTAGTTTATGTAAATCTTGGCCAGGGGTGAAAGCAGTTATAATTGTCAGAAAAAAATAAACCAGGACTGAACACCGAACATTTGTATGTTTAATCTGACACTCACTTTACCACTGAGGCAGAGTCTCGAGAAGTCATCCTAACTGAGGTTTTCCTGTTTCCCTAAATTACTTTATGCCAATGCTGTAATGATTCCATCAACAACGCCACAACCGATTCCTACCCTTCTTTTTTATGTAGCTGACGTGGTACCCCATTTCACCGTCGACGTTACGATGAGCTCAGTGCTTTCTTATTATTCTATATCTGGGTGCTACTTTATTCTCTGCTGTAGTTATCTACATTATTTACGTTAAGAGTATTTTTAATTGATTTTATTTTTTATTTTTCAGCCTTAAACCATGTAAACTGAAGTTAAATGTAATCGAAGGAATTTAATGGAATCAATTCGATAGCTCTACATCAGACTTTGCAGGAATTTTCTATTGGTGTGATTATAGTTGAATATGTAGACACTTCGGTTATTGATTGATAAACGAGTGAGGCAATAACTCAGATATTTAACTTTATATGGTGACATTCTGTATGGCTCCAATTATCGTCAAGAATATTTTTCATTTCATTTTCTTAATTTAGTATTGACTTTACGTCATGTATGAGTCCTCCTAGCAACGGAGGCTTTCTCAGACGGCCAACACCATTTATTAATTGCTGTGATAGTCATTTCCTCTTGCTCCTGAAAACTGTCAGGCTCTAGAGCAGTATCCAGAAAGCAGCAACAGAGGCGGCATTGGTGTAATGGTCTTCAAACGGCCGCAACGTTTGTAACGACTTCTACTACACTTCCCGACTCTGTTCTCTCATCATCCCTTCCACACGCCCATTCCGAAACTGTGGTGTTCCGCTATGCTCTCACTTGTTTCCGTGTATCGTTGCCGGGTGGACGAACATAGCGTCGACTACCCTTCACGATATTTACACAAACATATTGAACCGGCGTCTCACTTGGCATATGTAAGCACAGGTGCATCAGACGATCGTTTGCCCATAATATTCTTTAACGTCTTCAAGCTCAGCTCTGTAATAACAGAGACTGTATAGCTTGAGGCGATGGGATTTTACACTGCTCTTGTACCGGAGAATGCCACTTGGTGTTTCGAGCGTTCCCTCGTATCCATTGATAAAGAGTACGAAATATGCTGTTCATTCGCTATTTACCCTCTCGCTCTGTTGGATATAGTAAGAGATCTGTCATAAATTTATTGCAGATCCTCGTTTGCTCTCTCTTTCGATTACTGATGATGCTACGAAAGACTGTTAGCACAGCCGTAGTCCATGCAGTGGCAGTCAAACACATCAGTTCCATGTGTACCTGGAGGCGCTGTTGATATGTCTTTTCTAAAGAAGTGCACCGGGAACTACAGAATACTACAGAACTGCGCTACTGATATACGGTTGTGTGACGCATTCTATTATGAAATAGGACGAGCCCTTTTGAAAGAGATTCCTATTCTCATTCCAACATCGTTTTTTAAACGTATTTTGTTTTGTTTCCAAAACGTACTTATATTGTAATATTTTCTTTAGTATATGTATTCATTGTGGATCTATCATAGACGTGTCAAACTAATACTTGTAAATTACATCAAACAGCTGGAGAAAATTGGATTACTTGTTGTTCTACATAAAAGTCAGAAGAATATAAAGGATTTTTAGAAAAAGTCCAGCACTGGAATGAATCCTAATTCATTGTGATGCTTTGCATCTCTTTGTTCTAAGTACATGCCATTTGTCACCCAATACGCGAACTACACAACTTATACTTTTATGTGTGCTTTCCTTAGCTTCTTCGCGGAAACTATCAGGAGCGTCTGAAATAGACACATCCCCTCACCCTTAGAAGTTCTCGGACTATTTCCTGTAACGAAGTCGATGTAGTGACAACCAGTTAACCTTAGGCAGAGACGAGTGAAGAAGTGCTTGCATTCAGGTACAGCGTTGATGATTGCAGTCAACGGGCCATGCTTATTTGTTAGAGTACGACAATGTTAAACGTAAAACCACGTTTCTTACTTAGTGGCCAGCTGTGATCTGCTGAACTGGTTCTGGGGAAGTCAGCTTATCTGCACAAGGAATAGCTTATATAACTTAGATAAGAGCGTCTGTTGAGAGCTGTCCAAATGAATGGGTTTCAGTTTCTTTCTGGGCCAAACAAGGCGACCTGATAAATTCTAAAACCTTGCGTGAGATTGTAATGGACCAATCAGATTGTCATGAAGACACTGAGAAGGTTGTAACTTAGGAAAATGGGTATCTGTATGCGCAGTAGACGTTCGGTTTGCGAAATAAACAAGTGATTAGGGAGTTATCGAGGAATCTATTTGCTACCTTCTTTGGCCGGCTCCCTGATGTGCAGCATAAAATATTATGTTAATAGTTAGAAATTTTATATTCATTATCATTTAAAATAGCTATCTAGGATTATTTCACCTTCGTAGTACTAGCGTGCATCGAAAGTGGCGTAAATAATCCTACATTTGTCAAGCTATGCAGAAGGTTTTGATTTGTGATGAAGCATGTTGACTAAACTGTTAAAACGAGTACAGCTGTGTCTTAGTAGCTACACGGTTGTCAGAGCACAGATCCATAGTTCTGAGTTGAAGTTTCGTATTTCTTCTAACAAAAAGATAGGATTTTCTTCTGTGGTTGTCCGCCCCCGGTAGCTGAGTAGTCAGCGCGACAGAATGTAAATCTTAAGGACGCGGGTTCAATTCCCGGCTGGGTCGGAGATTTCCTCCGGTCAGGAACTCGGTGTTGTGTTGTTCTAATCATCATAATTTCATCCCCATCGACGCGCAAGTCGCTGAAGTGGCGCCAGATCGAAAGACTTGCACCCGACGAACGGTCTACCCGACGGGAGGCCCTAGTCAAACGATATTTACATTATGAGATTTTCACTCTGCAGCGGAGTGTGCGCTGATATGAAACTTCCTGGCAGATTAAAATTGTGTGCCCGACCGAGACTCGAACTCAGGACCTTTGCCTTTCGCGGGCAATTGCTCTACCAACTGAGCTACCGAAGCACGACTCACGCCCGGTACTCACAGAAGGTACTTGCAGAAGGTTCGCAGGAGAGCTTCTGTAAAGTTTGGAAGGTAGGAGACGAGGTACTGGCAGAAGTAAAGCTGTGAGTACCGGGCGTGAGTCGTGCTTCGGTATCTCAGTTGGTAGAGCACTTGGCCGCGAAAGGCAAAGGTCCCGAGTTCGAGTCTCGGTCGGGCACACAGTTTTAATCTGCCAGGAAGTTTGATATTTACATTTACCGCGTAGTTCACTCGTTTAATACTTTGCGGACGTAAAAAATGTGGTGCCTTTGTTCCCTGTATATTCCCCTATAACTGGTTAATGAGTCAATAAAAGTGTACCATCTCAAATAGGACCAAACATAGAAATGGCGTTCAAATTAATTTTCGGGATGATGGCCGCTTTACTCTAAGCGGACAGATCCCTAATGTCACTAAGGGATAAGAATATTTTCTGCACTAGTTCTCACTGAGCAGAGTGGTACGATTGTAGGAGACTAATTACTTATCAGCGAGGAGTCACGTTTTATTCTGATTCGCTGATCCTGTTTTGATTTTACGTGGTTTGTCTTAGTCCCTGCAGGTGAATACTTCCTTCAAAAATACTACTTTTTATGCCTTTCCTCATCCTACTGAGAAACGACAAGTGTTCCATCTCTAACTAGCAAGTTGACGAGGTTTTATATCTTAAAAAAGAAAGAAAGCGATAGATAGATATAGAGAGGGAGATAGAGAGAGAGAGAGAGAGAGAGAGAGAGAGAGAGAGAGAGAGAGAGAGAGGAGAGTTGGAGTTGGGAACTATTAGATGGCTGCGGAGCCACAGACTCGACCACATCAGTGACGTTGCTCTGCCCCGTGATGCATGTCACTTCCGCCATTCATTTTCTACCTAGCGGTCTGGCCTCGCTTTGTCATCATGCACGAGGACACTGTTGCATTCACTGTCATGCCGCTCCTTACATCACTGCCTCTTACGTGCGCCTAGCATACTTACGTGGCCTTAATATGGCAACGCGCGTGATCTCAGGGAATGTAAGATCCATCGAACTATCGTAGCTCCCAGTTACTGGCCATATTGCTCCACCAAAAATGTAAGGTGCTTAAGGCTCTTACTCCGAATCGTCGTTCTGGCAGCAGATAGTTGGTACTACGTAATTGAGAGAGCTGCAAGCTCTTGATTCACACTCTGGCAAACTGCTATGATTGACAGACTCTGTCTATTTTGGTGACCATTTTAATTTAAAGAAACTTGTTAGTAATTTGTGAATCCTGTACTCAAGTTCTGGGTGTCCAACGTACTAGCTTCTGCTTCACACACCATGAATGGTGTCAGAGATGTCCACACTTTCTGGATAGTTGGGACTATTTGGCACACTGCCGTTTAATTGTGGTACAGCTCAAACCGCAGCTCTAGATCTGCATCTATATACCATGGAAATGGGAAGGAGAGGGGGGAGTGAGTGAGTGGATGATGGGTGGATGTGTGTGCGCGTGAGAGAGAGAGAGAGAGAGAGAGAGAGAGAGAGAGAGAGACTGGTCCGCTGTTGTCACAACGAATAGCCTAGATCGGTATGCTACTGAATTGGGATCTCATCAAAACTTTTCCTGGCAGAAGTCGTCACAGTTCAGTGAAGTTTGTGAAAGGTGAGTAGGACAATGGGTCGCCGTAGACTGTCGGGGGCTTAATAGCGGATAGGCTGGTCACAATCTAGCTAACCTCTCACCCATTCAGTCCTAGACGGCAACAAGAACTGGTAATCCTCTATACTGTACTCTCAACTGTTGTTGCTGTGGTCTTCAGGCTGAAGACTGGTATTATGCTCTCCACGCTAGTATGTACTGTGCATTCATCTTTATCACAGAATGGTCCATTTGACCCTGGTTGCTGTATTTATTAAGCCTTGGTTTCCCTCTACATTTCCTTGCATTACCTTTATGCCTCAGGAAGTGGCCTTATCACCCAATCTCTTATTTTAGTCAAGATATGCCATACGTTTATTTCTTCCCCAGTTCGATTCAGTATGCCATTAGTTATTCGATCTATTCATCAAATCCCAAACATTCTTCGGTAACACAGCATGTCAAAACCTTCTACTTCCTTCCTTTCTGAACTGCTTATCTTCCAAATTTCACTCCGCAAAAACTGTTGCTTATATATTCTAAAGGAAAAACAGCCAGTTTCAGAATATGTACACAGGAAACAAAAACACCGCAAGTCAATTTTATAAAGAAATACAATTTGTCACGTATAAATGCCAGACTTAGAGACATATTATCTATACCAGAATTCCATAATTAAAACGGAGTATGCTTTATAAATAAACGCCAAATTCGTCTGGTGAAAAATAGTCTTTAATCGCTTTAAGAGTGTGATGGAAAAACCAATAATAGTCGATATATAACAGCTCCTGCGGGAGATGGCCCTGCAAACAAACATATTGTGTTTGTTTTTGAGTAGAATTCCATTGTGCCGCCTCCTCACACACTCCCTCCCCTCTTTACCCTCAACTGGATTTGTTGAGTACATTTCGAACGCCACCGAACGAGATGTTCACGTTTTGAGTGACTGCGACAGTTGGGAGCGGTCAGTCGTGGATCTGGATGGCTCCCCAAGAGTTCGCCCCCTCCGAGCGAGTTGGCGCAGTAGTTAGCACACTGGACTCACATCCGCGAGGACGAAGGTTCAGACCAGCGCCCGGCCATCCTAATATAGGTTTTTCTAAATCGCTTAAGGCAAATGGTAGGATAGTTCATTTGAAGGGGCAGGCCACTTTCCTTCTCCATCCTTCCCTAATCCGAGCTTCTGCTCCGTCACTAATGATCTCGCTGTCGACAAGACGTTAAAAGCTAATCTCCCTTCCCTTTAACACTTCGCTAGTGGATTTCAGCCGTGACACGACGTCGCCGTCATCAGGGCGATACGTGGTGTTACACGTTTCTAGGTAGGCATCGCTAATGTGATGGCACCCTTGCTGGAAACATCGGAGTCATGAGTTTAAAATTACATTATGTACAATAATTCTCGTACTATTTTTCTCCACTTAACTGTATTTATTTATTTTTTGTCTATTTGCTATCGATTTAGAAGCTCTGCAGTTGTGTATTCAGGCAATTTAGATTTAATCGACATGATACATCTCCGCAAGTGCCTCCGGGTAATGCAATTCAGCATCCTCTGGTGTGTTTATTACAAGCGTACATGAGTAGGATGCTCTATTACAATATCCGAATGTACTTGCAGTATTATACGACATTCATTAGAGATTAAGTGCCGGCATATGAAGCCGTAGAGCTTCAAAATCTACAGCAGTAGATCGGAAACGGTGTCTCCATAATAAAATTTTTATTGAAGTGATTTCTATTACAAAAATGAATTAGGGAAAAAAATGAATTGGGGAAAAAAAAATTAAGTGCGTGGATTCAGGTAGAATAAGAAAAGTCACAACGTTGCTATTTGGCTGAATGTTAATGAAGCCATTGAATGGAAACTAATCAGGTGAAACGTCAAACTGAAAATTTTATTTCAAAACAAAACCCATTTTTAACACAAAAGGAGACAGAATATGGCCACATCATTAATATCTGCATCAAATATGAAGTCCTTGTGGAAAACTCTCGACCAAGGGACTGAATGGAAATAATGTAGTATAATGAAGTTTGAATAGCAAGGGCCGGCCGAAGTGGCCGTGCGGTTAAAGGCGCTGCAGTCTGGAACCGCAAGACCGCAACGGTCGCAGGTTCGAATCCTGCCTCGGGCATGGATGTTTGTGATGTCCTTAGGTTAGTTAGGTTTAACTAGTTCTAAGTTCTAGGGGACTAATGACCTCAGCAGTTGAGTCCCATAGTGCTCAGAGCCATTTGAACAATTTTTTTTGAATAGCAAGGTGTTTTATGGCGAAGGTTTTTTCCCCATTTTGTTCGTTCTCATATATGATAAGCAAGCGACGCTTTGTAAATATGAGAATAGACGTAGCGTCTGTGAGGTGGTACTACCAAAACTGTACGAATCTGCCAACTCTAGCGGCATTCGTTTGCTGTTTCGTCAGCCGGAATTGCCTCTGCCACGGGTGGCCGTAGCCGCTGACGTGCTGGGCATTGAACTATCTCCGACCGTGCGTGTCGATAGGTCGCGGGGCATTCAGTCCGACCTAGCGGGCAAGGATCGAACGAAACGCAGCAATTGAGGTAGTCAGTTGAGGGCTATCGCTCGTGAGAAGCGACGTAACGAGATAACGCCGCAACCGGAGGCTTGTGCACGCCGCTCCACTGAGTTTACACAATAACTCATGCGTGTTACTGCACGCTTGCGCATGGAGTGACGTCATCATCCGCCTGTTCATTCTCTGTCGCGTGACAGTTCTCTGTCGTGTGATACGTGGCGTATGTTGAGGTGCAATTTCTGACACTACGTCTGACAACTTTTTTATGTGGCTGTTTTGTTCATTTTGTTGGTAATAACTGTGTGTTGTGTGATATCTAAGGAAAAATGCAGATGTATTTTATTGTAATCTTAACTTTATGTACCATTCCGTTATTTGAGCTCAAAAAAAAAAAAAAAAAATGGTTCAAATGGCTCTGAGCACTATGGGACTCAACATCTTAGGTCATAAGTCCCCTAGAACTTAGAACTACTTAAACCTAACTAACCTAAGGACATCACACACACCCATGCCCGAGGCAGGATTCGAACCTGCGAACGTAGCAGTCCCGCGGTTCCGGACTGCAGCGCCAGAACCGCTAGACCACCGCGGCCGGCTTATTTGAGCTCCCTGCACATTAATCACTCTGCAGATAAATGCATTTTCACTATTAAAACAGGTACAGCGAAAGTACTAAAGCGTTAACTGTGTACATCCCCGCTTACGCGGATAAGAGTACACATTCAGTCGGGCAAGAGTTCGCACGTGAAGTTTTTCAGCAGGAGTCACAGAGATAACGTCCTAAACCGTCACAACCCGTACAGTTCTCAGGTCACCATATTTTACATTTATCATGCTTGACAGTGTCATCATCAGAACCACATCCGCATCCGCGGAAAATACTTTTATTCTTATCAGTAATCTGAGGATCTATCAGCGTGGTACATTTTTGTTTTTGTTTTAGAAGTCTTTTATCTTTTCTCTCTTCAGTTTTCCTTTCGTCCTTATCCTTCTCTTTCTGTTCGAAAGCAGTCTTCACCGATGATGAGGAGAGGATTTCCAATTAGCCCTGCACCTCTTTCTGTTAGTTAAGCAAATTTCTGATAGAGGTCAGACGTCAGAAATTGTGATGTACGCTTGGGGCACTGAATTCCAAAACTTCCATCGAAGTTTACGGCTGGTTTCTCTTCGCTGGACCACAATTTCTAGTCGTTTAATAAAGAATTGGTTCCGCATTCCCCACAGTCGTTAATCTTAGACGCATTGACTATGGTTGCTTAAGGTGTGTTTCATTGAGGAAATATTTATTCTTTTAATTTTTTCTCTGCTCGTCTACAAGCCGATGACTCCTGCGGGCTGAGACGGGCAGATTTTTGAGAGCACAGAGTACCCCAGGTGAAGGTAGTTTTTCGGAAGATTAAGGTAACTGCTGTAATAGGAGTATTTAGCTGCGCAGCAAACCGGCTAGTACGCGAATCTACTGGAACTGAATTTCGTCCGAACAGGCCTCGGAAGGGCGAACGGTACCAACCGACCACCGTGTCATCCTCAGCCGATAGATATCACTGGATGCGGACGTGGAGGGGCATGTGGTCAGCATACCACTGTCTAGGTCATTCTAAGTTTTCGTAACCGGAGCCGCTACCTTTCAATAACGTAGCTCTTCAATCGGCCTAATAAGGGCTGAGTGCACACCGTTTGCCAAAAGCGATCTGCAAACGCGAACGGTCACTCATCCAAGCGCTAGCCAACGCCGACAACGTTGAAGTTCGGTGATGTGCGGCAAGACCGTCGGCATGAACATCTACTGGTCAACAGTATTTTGCAGCAGACAAAACAATAACAAGAATCAACAATAAATGATAGATTATCCATTTTCTTCAAGGTATTTCAAGTTCAGCTTCCCTTTCTCCTTCTCATGCCTCATTAGAATCGACTACTAGCGAAAAGAAAAGGATGTGTAACTAATAGAGACACTGATCTGATCTTGTTTGTCGTTCTGTATTGTTCGTAGTTATGATATGATAAAAACAGCAGAGAATCATGGAAATGAGAAGTACCGTTATAATACTAAGTACAGTGACTTTCCGAGGAACATCACTTAAAAACAAACGTAGGTGTTCTCCCTTGGATTTTCCCTTGTAAGGGTGTTTCAGCGGTACTCCTAGGATCGAGCCTCACATTGGGGAGATCCAGTGACGCTAGAAGAGACGCTGGAGAGAAACAAGCTGATAGTACGCCGCAGAGCAAAATAAACAGGTCTGTTCTGACGCCTCTTAACTAACGCTCGTCGTGCCAGCGGACACGCTCGCGAGTGCTGGGAAAGCAAACAACGGGCAAATGGAGATTCTGTGGCTCACAGGCTCGGCGAGGCAGTAAATTCGGCGTGAAACGTCTACAGCCATACTCTTGTAACTCGTCGTCGCTCTAAAAACTCGATATTTTCGTGTCTATGACGCATTCGCTTGCAGAGTGGCCTTGCAGCAGGGAAACTCTCATCGCTCCAGGAGGGGCCGGGGTCTTGCGCCCGTGACGTCTTAAGTTCGAACACACAGAAAATGAAGCCACTCGCACCCCGCAGTACTAGAGAAGAGAATACGCACAAATTGCACTTCTGGCAAAAAAATGCAGGTATATAAATGAACCATCAGGATACCATAACATTTATGTCACATCGGCCAACGAGAACATATATAAACAGTTAAGGTTTCTAGCTGATACATATTCAAATGTATTATGGCGCCGCTACAAAATACGGTGGCACCTTTCCGCCGAGCAACTTCTCAGTGATATGCCTGTGAGTTTGTGATGCAGTGCCACACTGTTGCGTTCAGTTACCAACCAGGTGTCGCATTAGTTTGTCACTGAAATCGTACTGGGAGGATCTGGGTTCACACTCCTTTCAGCCATTCCGAGTCAGATTTCCCTAATTTGTTTCAGGTGAATGCCGGCGTTTTCCTTTAAGCAAGTCACTTTTGTATCTGAGCTTAGTCTTTCACCAAGTGGAATTAGTACGCATACTCTAACGGCTTGGACATCAGATGGACGTTAGACTCTAATATTTCTTCTTTCCAGTGATAGTTCACTGATGATGGCGTCCCAAGGAAAAATGTGTTTGGTACTTAAGCCATAGCTTAAATTTGCATTTCTGTTCGTCGGCTTAAAGGACAAGTAAGGATACCACGAAGGAAACACTGTCTAATGTACAAGGAGAGTACGTCGCCATTTCGATTAGAAATAATCGAGCACAGTCGTGTTGAAGTATAGCTGCAGGAGGAATTCTGATGCCGTTACTTTGCACTCACCGTCCGTGAAGAAATACTTAACAGCAAGTATTGAGACTGGAATTACTCAATTTCTGTAGTAGTTAGAATATCTATTTTAAATAAGGCACACTGCTTGTAATAGTTGTCAAACGTGACTGTGTCCCTCAAGTGTGCGAAAAAGTATGGCTATGAGGTAGTGACAACAAAATATTAGCGATGTTTGTTGCAGAATGCTTTCTCAGTGCTAATGTGAAGGCTTTTGACTATATAGATTATCCATTATTTTTTCAAGACAGTCCATTCCGTTTAACTGCTCTTTCAAGTTCTTTGCTGTATATGACAGACTTACATAGTCATTGGCAAACCTCAAAGTTTTTTTTCTTCTCCCAGAACTTTAATTCCTACTCCAAAATTTTCTTTGGATCTCTTTACTGCTTGTTCAGTGTACAGATTTGTAACATCAGGGATAGGCTACAACCCTACCTCACTCCCTTCTCAACTTCTGCTTCCGTTTCATGCTCCTCGACTATTTTAACAGCAGTCTGGTTTCTATGCAAACTGTAAACAGCCTTTCGCTCCCTGTATTTTACTTATGGTACCTTCAAAATTTCAGGTTGTGCTCCCGTCATCGTTCTCAAAAGCTTTCTCTAAGTTCACAAATGCTATAAACGAAGGTTTGCCTTTCCTTAACCTATCTTCCAAGGTGAGTCGTAGCTTCAGTATTTCCTCGCATGTTCCTACATTTCTCCAGAATCTGCCCGTTATTACATTTTTCCCTATACAGTAGAACTTCTGTTAGTACGAGGATTGCATCTTGAATAATGGCAACTATTTATTCACAGCCGATACAAAAGAGGTACATGTTTACACCTGTTACTCTCCTTCAAAATAGTCACCAGCGTTGTGCAGAACCCGTTGCCAGCGATGTGGAAGGCGCAGTATACCGTTAGCACAGCCAGTTCTGTTGATGGTGCGAATGGAGTGGTCTACTGCCTGTCGAATCTCTGGAACAGTTCTGAAGCGAATGTCGCGAAGTGGTTCCTTCATCTTCGGAATCAAATCAAAGTTACAAGGACTTAAGTCCGGGAAGTATGGTGGATGGTACAGTATTTCCCAGTCCCATCTACCGAACAGAGCAGCCACAGCTTGCGCTGTATGCGCCCGCGCATTGTCGTGCAAAATGATGGGTGGATTGCGCAGAAAGTGTCGTCGCTTCTTTCCCAAAGCTAGTCGAAGGTGGTGCTCCAAAAACAAACAGTAATACTGTGCACTGACGGTCTGCCATGGAGGAACGTAATGCGTTAGGATAACACCATCACAGTCATACACGAGGATCACCATAACTTTACACCGCTCCTTTCGCACCATCAACAGCAAAGGCTCTGCTAACGGTATACTAGTATACTACACCTTCCACATCGCTGGCAACGTGTTCTACATAACGCTGGTGACTACTTTGAAGGACAGTAACAGGTGCAAACATGTAACTCTTTTGTTTGTTTGTGCATAAATAGTTGCCACTAAATTCCAACCCTCGTATTTTGCAGTGCTGACTTACTAAACTGATAGTTCGGTAACCGCTATATTTGCAGGTAGAATTGTTACATTATCCTTTAAATCGGAGGATATTTCGCCTGTCTGACACATCTTGCACATCATACGAAGAATTTTGTCTTGGCTGGCTGTCCCAGGGCTATCAGTAGTTCCGACGGGATTTTGTCTACTGCTGGGTTCTTGTTTCCCGTTAGGCCTTTCAGCGCTTTTTCAGATTCTTCTCGCAATGTCATATTTCCCATCTGCTCTTTATCTACGTCCTCTTCCATTTTTATGTTACTGCCTTCGAGTTCATCTCCCTTGTAGACCATCTGTATATTCCTTCCACCTTTCAGCTTTCCCTTCTTTGCTCAGTACTGGTTGTCCATCTGAGCTCTTGAGTCTCATATAGCTGCTTCTCTTCTCCCCAAAGGCTTCTTTAATTTTCCTGTAGGTGCTATCTGCCATTCCCCTAGTGATACATACTTCTAAATCGTAGGATTTGTTTTCTAGCTATTCCAGCTAAGCCGTTTTGAACGTCTCATTTTTTAGACTTTCGTATTCTTTTTCATTCAACATGTCCTGTGTTATCCAAGGATTTCTACTAGGCCTTGTGCCCATACCAATTTGAGCCTCTGCTGCATTCACTACTCCGTTCCCTTGTTGTAGTCAGTCGCTGCCTAATGCTCCATCTGAAACTATCAACAACCTCTAGTTCTTTCAACTTATCCAGGTCCCATCTCCTTAATTTCCTCACATCTGTCCCTGAAAATGTCTTTCTGTTTAAAATCTGGTTCCAGAATCTCCTTCTTACCATTATATAATCAGTTTGAAACCTTACGGTGTCTCTAGGTCTGTTCCATGTACACAACCTTCTTTCGTGATTCTTAAACCAAGTGTTATCGATGATTAAATTATATACTGTGCAAAACTCTACCAGATGGTTTTTTCTTTCATCCTTTTCCTCCATTCCATATTCACCTACTCTTTTTTATCTCCTTCTTTTCCTACTATCGAATTCCAGTCTCCCGTCACAATTAAGTTCTCGTCTCCATTAACTATCAGATTTTTTTTTTTTTGCTCGTCATACTTTTCTTTAATCTCTTCGTCATCTGCAGAGCTTGTTGGCCTGTGAACTTATACTAATGTTGTGGGTGTGGGCTTCGAGTCTCTTTTGGGTACGATAATTCGTTCACTGTTGTGTTCACAGAAGCTTCCCCACATTCCTATTTTCTTATTAACTATTAGACCTACTCCTGCATGACCCCTGTTTGATTTTGTATTTATAGCCCTGTACTCACCTGACCAGAAGTCCTGTTCGTCCTGCCACCGAACTTGATTGATTGTCCCTATATCTAACTTCGAATTATCCACTTCCCTTTTTTTAAAAAAAAATTTCTAACCTACCTGCCCGATTAAGGGATCTAACACACCACGCTCGTATCGGATAGAATGCAAGGTTTGTTTCTCCTGATGGCTACGATCTCCTGAGTAGTCTCTGCCCGGAGAACCGAATGGGGGACTATTTTACCTCAGTGATATTTTACGCGAGAGGACGCCATCATCATTTAACCGTACAGTAGAGCTGCATCGCATTGGGGAAAAATTACGGCTGTAGCTGCTTGCTTTCAGCCGTCTTATCTTGTTACTCTTTCGATATTACTGGATTAAGAAAAACTATGATTTATGAGTACAAAGACGAGATATTAGTGATATAAATATATGACATTTCTCATAAAATCGTAGTAAAACGTTCAGACGTGTCATTGAGGAATCGTCAGAAAACTAAATTCTTCCTGCAAAACCCATACTTTTGTCATCTGTTCCTGTGGAAGCGGTGAATTAAATGAGTCACAGAGCAACAATAACAGGAACTCGCGAGAGAACTGTAATTATGTCATTTATAGAAAAAAGAGCTATCAATACATTGTTTCAAACTGTTTATTGACGCTTCACGTGACCAAATGTAAAAACGATTACCATAACGTTAATATTGGGAATCTCGGAGAAATTAGGTTAACTGTACTGCTGCATGTGCGCTGCTAATGCAACAAGCCGTTCAGTTAGTGAAATAGATACTCGGTTTCGGCTATAAATGAGGAAGCTGTGGCCATGGGCTCCACTTCGTATAGTGCGTAATGACAGAAACTCGGAATTTTTCCCTCCGTCACGTGACCCGGATTGGATGCAGGTTTCAAACGTTGACACGGCAGAGGTAGGGACGCGCGCGGGGGTGTATGTACCTGTTGGTCTACGTGAGCAACAGCAGACGAGCAGGGCGGGAGCTGAAGCGTGGCGACCTTTGCATCAGACGGCGTGCGGACGTGGGCGCGCCGGCACTGAAAAGTACGGCGCTGGCTCGCGCGGCTAGTGGCCGCGTTATACGTCAGTGGCGAACCAACGCCACTCTGTTAGCGCCCACCCTGAGCTTCGCCAAGTCGCTAATGGAGTTGTCACTTCCGTCCGCGCATCCGTCTTTTGCACTACGTACTTCCTTACCCTCGTCTGTCCACCTTACCCTCGTCTGTCCACTGTGATAAAATTTTTCTGTCGGGTTCCTTGGTTATCCGTTGTAATGGAAATGCCATGTGGTTAGGGCCTCCCGGCGGGTAGACCGTTCGCCTGGTGCAAGTTTTTCGAGTTGACGCCACTTCGGCGACTTGAGTGTCGATGGGGATGAAATGGTGATGATAAGGACAAAACTACACCCAGTCCCTGAGCGAAGAAAATCTCCGACCCAGCCGGGAATCGAACCCGGGCCGTTAGGTATGACATTCCGTCGCGCTGACTACTCAGCTACCTGGGGGGGGGACGTCATCCGTTGTGATTTTACACTGATGTGTCAAAAGCTATGGACTAGCGATTTGCACATATACAGATGGCGGTAGTATAGCGTATACAAGGTACAAAAGGGCTATGCATTGGCCGAGCTGTCATTTGTACTTAGATGATCTTTGTGAAAAGGCGTCCGACGTGATTGGTAATTGAAGCTAGACACGTGGGATACTCCATTTCGGAAATCGTTAGAGAATTCAGTATTCCAAGAACCACAGTGTCAAGAGTTTGCGGATAATACCAGATTTCAGGCATTACCTCTCACCACGGACAAGGCAGTGGCCGACGGCCTTCAGTTGACGGCCGAGAGAAGCGATGTTTGCGTAGAGCTGTCAATGCAACACTGCTTGAAATAACCACAGAAATCCATGTGAGGTCCTACGACGAACGTATCCGTTAGGACATTGAGGCTTAATTCGGCGCTAATGGGCTACCACAGCAGACGACCGACGTGAATGCCTTTGCTAACAGCGCCTCTCCTGGGTTCATAACGATATCTGTTGGACCCTAGACCACTGGAAAATCGTGGCCTGGTCAGATGAATCCCTATTTCAATTGGTAAGAAGCGATCGTAGCGTTCGAGTGTGGTGCAGACTCCACGAAGACATGGACGCAAGTTGTCAACAAGGCACTGTTCAAGCTCGGGGTGGCTCCATAATGGTGTGGGCAGTGTTTACGTGGAATGGACTGGGTCCTCTGGTCCAACCGAACCGATCATCGACTGGAAATCGCTATGTTGGGCTACTTGGAGACCATCTGCAGCCATTCATTGACTTAATGTCCGCAAACAACGATGAAATTTTTATGGACGACAATGCTCCACATTACCGGGCCACAAGTTTTCGTGACTGGTTTGAAGATCATTCTGGACAATTCGTGCGAATGAGTGACCATTCATATCGCCCGACCTGAATCCCATGGAACATACTGGAGAGGTCAATTCGTGCACAAAAATCCTGCACCGGCAACGCTTTCGCAATTATTGATGGGTATAGAGGCGGCATGGCTAAATATTTTTGCAGGGCCCTTTCAACGACTTGTTGAGTCTATGGCAAGCCAAGTTGCTGCAATACGTCGTGCAAAAGTAGGTCCGACCCGATATTACGAAGTATCGTAAGACTTTTGTCATCTCAGTGTAGTACTTTGTTGATAGCAATGTGTTAACCTTTATGCATGGTGTTGATTCTGTTTTCGCCGTTTTCATTGAGTTCTTTCTTCTGGCTGCATTTGTCGCGATGTATCAGTAATCATACTGCAGTGTCCAATACGACAGTGCTTGGGAGTCTACCGCTTGTACGGGCAGTGCGTGTAGGTAGTAGCAGCAGTAGTAGTAGTAATAGTAGTAGTAGTACCAGGGGCGTTCAATAAATAATGCTACACATTTTTTACTCGACCAGTTCTGGTTGAAAAAAATGCATATTTTGTTGTATTACATTGTGGAATATTTCCTCTCCAGCCTGTGGAGTTTCATGAAGTTTCGATAAGTGGAGACGCTGTATGTAGCCTTCAGAGTGGCTTTTGTAAAGGAGATGCGTTCCAAGCAGAGATCTGTCGCTGAGTTTCTTCCGGCGGAAAATGAGAGTGTTGCAGATATTCATGGGCGCTTGCGGAATGCGTACGGAGACCTGGCAGTGAATTAAACCACGGTGAGTCGTTGGACGAGGCGTCTATCATGATCGCAACAAGGTCGCACAAATCTGTCCGATCTCCTGCGTGACCGAGTGAGGTGGCGCAGTGGTCAGACACTGGACTCGTATGCAGGAAGACGACGGTTCAAACACGCGTGCGGCCATTCAGATTAAGATTTTGCGTGATTTCCCTAAATCACTTCAGGCAAATGCCGGGATGGTTCCTTTGAAAGGGAACGGCTGATTTCCTTCCCCGTCGTTCCCTAATACGAGCTTGTGCTCCGTCTCTAACGACCTCGTTGTCGACGGGACGTTAAACGCTAATCATCTCCTCCTCTCTTGCGTGCCGGCCGGTCGCACACAGCGGTGACTCCTGCAATGTTGGAACGTGCGGACACTCTCAAAGGGCAAATGAACTTCTCCTTCTCCTTGACAACGCAAGGCCTCACACAAGTCTGCTTCATTGTAGTGTTTGCCTGTATGTTTGCATGTTACCACTCTACTGGTCAACGTCGCAGCCAACGTCTTGCTGTATCAATAACTTCCCCATCATCCAAGTACTGCTCCCTGCGGAGTGCATCCTTCATTGGGCCAAACAGATGGAAGTCGGAAGGTGCGAGATCAGGACTACCCTACCAGCCCGGATCTCTGTTGTCCGCAGCTCGTAGTCTAGTGGCTAGCGTTGCTGCCTCTGGGTCACGGGGTCCTGGGTTCGATTCCCGGACGCGTTGGGGATTTTCTCTGCCTGGGGACTGGGTGTTTGTGTTGTCCTCATCATTTCATCATCATCCTTCGTGACTGTTGCTAGATTGGATTGAGTTAAAAATTGGACTGTGTAAATAGTGGGACTTTGTACGGGTGCTGATAACACCGCAGTTGACCACCCCCCAAACTAAACATCATCAGTCCTGATCTCGCACCTTCCGACTTCCATCTGTTTGGCCCAATGAAGGATGCACTCCGCAGGAAGCAGTACTTGGATGATGGGGAGGTTATTGATGCAGCAAGACGTTGGCTGCGACGTTGACCAGTAGAGTGGTAACATGCAAATATACAGGCCCTCCAAATAAGGTGGCGTAAGGCCGTCGCATTAAACGGAGAATGTTGGAAAAGAGGGGAGAATAATATGGTGTACTGGAATTCTGAATAAATCCAAACTGTTAATAAAACGTGTTGCACTTCTTATTGAAGGCCCCTCGTAGTATTAGTATTGGAAGAAGAAAAAGAAGAACAAGAAGAAGAAGAAGAAGCTGCAGCAGCGTGTCAGAAGCTGTAAGCTGCAGTCACAGTCTCCGACTCTGTAGTTGGTTAACATGTATTCGCGTCTACATATGTCGTGGCACATTATACCGTTAATACGGGGTGTTCAAAAAGTCTCTCCGCAATGCCGTATGATTGTTAGCCACGCGTGCCGTGTGATTGTTCGCCTTCCTGGGTTACTTCCCTTTAAGTGGACTATCCCAGCATTCCACTGTTTCGCTTATCTCAGCCAGCGTCAGTAGTATCGTTGGTGTGTGTCGTTACGTGTTGACGTGAACGTTTTAGTTTAGTTCCTTTGTTCGTTTGTTTCGCTTTTGTCACTGTTAAAACGCTAACCAATGAAGAACGTGGGTTTTTAGTCGAACAAGTGTTCAAAGCTGGTCGTAAATACACAGTTGCAGTTCGTCAAACATTTAATTCAGTTTTCCCGGAGACAACACTCCCACGTCGCGATACTGTGCGAGATTTGATAATAAATTTCGAAGTACGAGTTCAGTGACATGCACCGAGAAGTCTTCCTAGCGTTTTGTCTGACCGATAAAATGTCCATGAGTCCGAACAAGTCAGTAAGAAAACTCACCCAGGAACTGGATGTTAAGTGTCGGAACGGCCCACACAGCTGTAAGGAAAAAATTAGAACTTTTCCCATACAGAGTGACAGTCGTGCAAGAACTGAGAAATACTGATCAAGGCCAGAGGCTGCATTATTGTCAATGGTTCAAAAATTTCGTTCAACAAAATGGAAGGGATATTCTTAATGAAACGTTTTTCACTGATGAGGCGTGGTTTCATTTATCCGGGTACATGAACTCTCAAAATTCTCATATGTGGAGTACTGCAAATCCATTGTGTATTCATGAGAAACCACTTCATTCTGTGAAGATACGAGTTTTGATTGCAATTTCTAGACGTCGGATTGTGGGTCCCATATTTTTCAACGAAACAATAAACGCACGATACTGCAATGATATTCTGTACCCATTCATAGGAGAACTGTGAAAAGGAAGTTGTGATAGGCAGGCTATGTTTACACATTGTGTAATATCAGTGTTGGTGATCGTGTTAGAAGCGTTAAAAAATAAAGAAACGTAAGTTTTTTTACCAGTAATTGACGACTTGTCGCCGTCCGCGGTGGCCGAGCGGTTCTAGGCGTTTCAATCCGGAACCTGGCGACTACTACGGTCGCAGGTTCGAATCCTGCCTCGGGCATGGATGTGTGTGATGTCCTTAGGCTAGTTATGTTTAAGTAGTTCTAAGTTCTACGGGACTGATGACCTCAGATGTTAAGTCCCATAGTGCTCAGAGCCATTTTGACGGCTTGTCCTCGTTGTTTGCTTCATCGTCCAATCGTAATTAATACCATTTCACAACGGTATTAAACTAAAACAGAGAATTTGACGTATTGTTTTTAAAGAAGAAGATCGGATGGAATATGAGAAAAGGATTAATGTGACATGACCATATCAGTGGGAGTTTCACAGTGTTTCAAAATGATTCATCCGATGTCGAAAGACTACGTTTTACACGAATGAAGATAGAAACTTGGGGTAAATTCCTGATTTACGTATGAAGACTAAAAGTTTACCCTGGCGCCAGCTGTAAGTTGCCAGTTCAGGCGGTTGCCAGTAGAGCACACTACCTGGCCTGGGGCAGTTACCTCGCTCGCTGGCTCGTTCGTTTTTTTATTACCCAGTGTGCGCCTTGTGCCCGCGATAACACAGGAACAAAAAGCGTTCTGCGCTCTCCGTTTCAACAGCTGCAATTGAATTACAGCTGAGAGGCGTGATTTTCGTGGATACTACGGCGCTGGACCTCCAACAGCTGAAACCATTCGACGACTGCGCTTGCAGTTCCAAGACAACGGCTGTTTCTGTAAGAGGAAATACAGTGGTCGCTCCCTGTATGCTCGTACAAGAAGTGGAGCACCAGAAAGGAGATTTTCAGCTAGTCTACATACGTCTACCAGTACTGCAGCCGAGAGTTAGCCATTCTTCACATGTTCGTCTGGCGTGTTTTGTGGTGATGTTTGAGATCTAAACCATACGAAGTTCAGCCCCTCATGGTGGTGTAAACAACATCTTGCAAGTAAATGAAAACTGATCCCTAACGTAATTGTTAAATGTTCCTCTGGATTGTATGTTTACATATAAAAGATATGCCCTTGTAAGATCGGGTAGTTCTTTCGAAAACAAAAACGTGGTAGTCCTTTGCGTAATTTATTATCCACCCCAAGCTTCTGTTGATGACTGGTCTTGAGTCACTGTGTACTCGAAAATTCGATGGTGCTCAGAGATGGTTGTCTGATCGAGGTAGCGATCAAGTTACGCGACTGAATATTTTGGAAGAAGAGGACTTCAAAATAGCCTGCCCCGCCTCCGGGACATACTAATATAGATTCCTTTGGTTTCCATAGAGGCGAAAGGCAAATGCCGAGCTGCTGTGCGTAAGTAGACAAAAAGACTCGTTATTGTTTCATTGCACTATTCCGCACAATCGTTGGAAAAAGTCACATTTATTAATTATTGGGAGTATGTGTGTGGAACGATTTCAGGTCGAACTGGCACATGAAATTTAGCATTGGAAAGCCAAATTCCTTGGAAGAGGCAGCTTACAAAACCCTTGTGTGAGCAGTATTTGAGTATACACTGGGACCCTCAACAGTTAGATACGATAAAAGAAATAGACGAGATCCAGAGAGGAACAGTGGATTTTTTCTCAACTTCGTTTCCTGAGCGCAAAAACTGCGCGGAGATTCTGAACCAACTCAAGTGGCCGATGCTACGAGGAAGACACTGTGCATCACAGTGTGGTAAATTCAGAGAGCATTCATTCGTAGAAAGTCATCCAACGTTTTGCTTCTTCTGACATTTTTTGCGAGAAGACGATGAATTAGAGATATTGGAGCTCACGTGGATGGTTACCAATACTCGTTCTTCCCTCGCACCATTCACAGATGGAACAGGAAGGAGGAAAGTGACGTCGGCATCTTGCACTCTGCACTCTAACGAAGTATAGATGTAGATGTACACCACATACTCATTGATTCTTCTTATTAGAAGCCGAGTGAGACGGCTCAGTGGCTGAGCAAGGAAGTCGCTTTACAAAGGAACAGACTGATAATCTCCGTCCGGCCATCGTCATTTAGGTTTTCTTAATTGCACTATATCATGTAAGGCGATTACCGGGAAAATATCGTCCGAAACAACGCGATCTTCCCTCTCTTTCTTCTAACCTAGTTTGTGCACCCTCTCTAATGACTTGATTGTCGACGGGACGCTAAATCCAAATCTTCATTTCTTGCTTGCTATCAGAGCCACTCTTCCTTCACCTGTGAACTCATTGTCAGTGAGCCCTGGTTTCTTATCAGGATGCTGGATCGATATGACAGTACTGTAATTTTTTTATTGTGAAGCTGTCCGTGTGAGCCCATGACGTGTAGTTTTTTGTGTGTAAGCGCATTCACTTCCGGCTACAAGAGCGGCGCGCGTCATGAACTGCGCTCCACGGCCATTGGCATCCTTGTAGGACTGCCCGCCTGTTTGGCAGTCGCCTTGAGTGCGTGATGCGGCGCCCAACTTCCTTTAACACGCGCGTCATACTCAGACTTACGAAACCCATTGCATTCAATTCGTCCGCGGATTCAAATATCATCACAGGGAAAGAGTACCTGAATTGCCTTTACATGTGCTGTATCTTTACAGTTGGGATGGAATTCAGTCACTGCTACGTGTACATAGCCCTAAGGTACTACGGAATCAAGATATAATATAAAACGCTTGAATAGTTACAACCGGAGAAATGCTTGCAGAAGTAGTTATATCATAAGAGCACATCACTGACATGAATAAGCGAGAAATAAGCTGCTTTATCGATGCGTACTGGAGGTATTGCATGGACAGCCTATGAGAATTACGGTCTTACGAAGTTAAAATTCAGTAGCCGACGTAGTAGAATTAGCCGTAGGTAGACGTGACTTAACACTTACTCCTAATGTCACGTCTAGTGACAATTCTATTATTTTAAATATTGGCTTTTAACTTTTTCTGTATTTGGCTTCCAGAGTGTGTACTCTGTTTAACCATCTAAATCATGTGTTTACATTGTATACTTATTTGTACAGAGAAAATACATGAATGTGTACTTACAAAATCAAAAACTCAAGCCGTCAATTTTTTTTCACTGTAAATTTTTAACAATAGCCTGATAAGCAAATTTTGATAAGTAAATTTTCTGTTACCAGTTCATAATATTTCTGAAATTTAATCACAAGCGATACAGGGAGGTGAAAATACGTGTACTCTGATGATCTGCAGGATTTCCGTATAGGACTGAGGAATTTTATAGTGACTTCGATAAAACGAATATCTTTAGTAAAAGAAATAGAAGCTGACTGAGAGAGATTATTCCATATTCATAAATGTCTTCACAATTCTAATTTTTCTCCGTCAAATTTGGGAAACGAAAAAAAGACGTGGTTTGCATCAGCTTCTGATTAGAATTACACTCACATGAAGGAGAATGGTAAATGTTGATTCTATGTAGATACAGAGAAAAAGACGCGTGATTAATGCGGAGTGGAATGAGGGTGGAAGTCGTTGATCGGTCCAAGTGAGCCCTCGTAAACCACGGCCTTGTAGGAATCTGAGGTTGTAATGTCGTATAATATGCCCCTATCGTTTGTTTTGAAACGTTCTGTATCCCTTGCCATCGATGTTATCCGTGGCTTTTGATCTTACGTAAGTAGTATCTATAGGGCAATTTCTAAACGAGAACAGTTTCAAGATACAGCTTGCTTCGCTAAACGTCAGCTGCTCATTATAGCGGGTGCCAGCATGGGGAATGCAGCTAAAGTGGAGTGATTGATTGTGCTCTCCATTTTCAGTACCACATCCAGTATGTAAGGGTTAGCTATTTTATTCCGTCTCTGGTGCTGAATATTTTTAGGACACTGAAAGACGGGCACGATTAATACATGTAAGAAGGGAGCTGAATGTTACAAACTTCATTGCTTCCAAAATTGCCTAAGTCAGTGCCGTAAAAATTGAATGCTTTTAGGTAGATTAAAGGCTTACTGGCTGAATCTGAGGGCCTAGAAGATCACAATCAGTATATCCCTCTTGGGGAAATATAACCCGGCTAACTTTGCTTATTCACAATTCAGAGAGGGTGTGCATGCAGTACTTCCGCTACGAATGCTTCTGCGCGCCTCAGATGCCGCAAAACTGGACGAAGAGCGGGCATGTAGCACTAGTCTATGCGCATGCGCCACCACTCCAATGTTTATTGAAGACACTAACTCATGTTTAAGAGAAACTTTTTCGCATCTCCTGAGAGACGTCCTGGTTTAGGTTTTTCGCGCTTTCTCTAAATTATTTAAGGCAAATGCCGAAAACAATTTTCTGCAAAAAGACCGCGACCGATTCCGTCCAACAGTCTTGGCCAACCGAGCTAGCGTTAGTGAGGAAATTGCCATGTTATCGACGAGACATTATCCTCTCACTTCACCCCGTCCCTTCTCTGGTATTTTTCGTTGCCCGAGATACATTATGTCCTCTGAACTGGTATGCCCTAGTCCTGAAAAACATTTCGACCGTAATGAACACAACTGCCATTGAGAGAGACTGCAATAATCATCTAATCTTTAGTTCATACAGCGTATTTCAGTCTATCTGATTTAGTGTTAAATTTCTATTAAATGTTATTCAGGAATCGATAGCGATGAACAGTTAATAACGTTAGGATAAATCGCGAAAACGGCTTTTCATGAAGTGCAAATAATGGGTAGTTTCCGTCATCTCACACTGCGTAGCATAGGTCAGCGAGAATGTTAGCAATTTTTCAAAACATCCGGCGGAATAAATTGCTAATCATGGTTGTCGAGACGGAATGTGCTGGTAATCGTAGTATTACATTATTCCTTGTACCCAGTTGTTACCTGACGTATCAGGGCAGCAGTGGTAGAGAGCACCAAAAACATTAACAATGTATTTCCATGACAGAACGAATGTGTCTGTCGTACTTACGAAAGAGGTGTTTCAGCTGCTGATAATGCTGGCCAGGCGCCTACATCTTAATCGAAATATTTACTTAATTTATCTTCTTGCTCTCCTCGTAGATACTTTCCGTACAGTGTCTTGCAGCAGTTCTGTGATGGGAAGGAACAATGTTCAGGAACAGACAGACACTCATGTTGTTTCCATGAAAATGAAAACGGGATGCCGATGTCTTATGTAAATACAGTCAAGGCGCTTTTTGTGCACGTATCCGTTTGTCGTCGTGTCCGTTGACTGACGTAGTTTCTTTCCAGTACGCATTGCATGAAGGAGACGTCATGATCTTTTCAAGTTGTTGCTTACATGCTATAAATGACACTTGTGTTGGATGTATGGGACTTCTGAAATCATAAAAATATGCCAAAAAATTGCACATCTGTCTTACCTTCTAAATTTGTATACTAAGATTTAAACGGTTTTGATGAAAGAACAGGAAGTGGAAGAGTTGTACTTTTAGTTTTTAAGTTGTTGTGAGGTACGTAGGCCCTCGAAATCGTGCCGCTTGATTGAGAAGCAGCCAGTCTTGAACATCGTGCCGTCTGGTCCGCAGTCATTTGTTTTTTCTCGCTGCGCCCATGGCTCTTGACCCACATCCCGCTAATGCACAGTGGTTGTTTTATTTAAGAGAACGGCGCCATCTGTGTTTCGTCTCAGTTTCACGATCCATGTGGACTGAGCAATGGCAATCCACGTCCTCGGACAGTTGCCGGAAGCACTTGAGGGATTAATTCGTCCGCTCGTGTGTTCAGACAAAAGATATTTGAACATACTGAATTAGGATTCACATCCCTGACGCTTCATACACTTCCTATGGTGAAATTCACAATTTGGCGAATTGAAACAGAAAAGCTATTCGGGAGTATGATGCTAGAATTAATTTCGAGACAGCAAATGATTTTTTGGGCTAAGAGCGCGTCAAATGCCAGAAATGCAAACTCGTAATGTTCCCGAATGGTACTGTGTGTGCGCAGCATTTCTCGATTTCTCGCTACCTAATCCTGAACGGCATTTTGAAATGAAACGCGGCATTCACCAATGGCTAATACTTGCACAGAATTAAGTATCGCTTTTCGCCTCACGATTTGCCACACATCGAATACAGAATCGTGCGCTGCTTTCTGAATATTTGTCAAACTGCTTTCCTCGTGCAGCACTCCTTATGCTAGTGCAGATAATGGAAAATAAATAATTCGTGATAGAATTATACATCGAGTACAGAATTTAACCGGACACAAACAAAATCTGTTTTCCGAAAAGTGATCTGTAATTTATTTTTAAAAGCAATATCATTTCCATTTATTGGTTATTATCAGCTTATTTATAACTGTGTCTAATACAGAGCCGCTTGGGGTAGCCGCGCGGTCTAAGGCGACTTGCCGCGGTCCGGGCGACTACCCCTGTCCGAGGTTCGAGTCCTCACTCGGGCATGGGAGTGTGTGTTGTCCATAGTGTAAGTTAGTTTAAGTTAGATTAAGCAGTGCGTAAGCTTAGGAACCGATGACCTCAGCAGTTTGGTCCCCTAAGACCTTACCACAAATTTCCAAATTTTTTTAAATACAGATGAAGTCAAAATATTCGCATTAGCGATTTTATTTCGAATAAATTTTGTACTGCTGTCGATCGTTAATAATGTCTGATTCTTTCAGCAAACATCATAACCCTTTTGCAAGCTGGATAAATCACATTTGCTACTTGGACTTGAATTGTGTGTGTTGTCCTGGAATAACTTTAATTGTTGGTTCTAGGTGTCTGTTTTACTTTGCTGGTTTTGAAACGAAATTTTTTCACCTACAGCGTCTAAAAAAGGAATTTCTCCGTATTGTTGAATATAGATATTTCAAGAATTTTGTTTGAAGATTTGCGTTGGAGACAAACGATTGTGAATAGGTCTGCTGTTTGCAGAGGTAAGTTGCACAAATAAGTGTAGATTGAAGGCCTTAGGTAACACAGTTATTTGATACTACAGCTGCAAAAAAGTTAGATCAATAGTGAACGCAGGTAGTGTAACTTTTTAACGAAAATAAGGTACCTCTGCCGGTGGAATTTGTGAACAACAGGAGAATGAGGAGTTCATTCGATTGTGGGCTCTGTGGCAAATAGCTAATGAAATACGAGGCAGAGAATGGCTGATATGATAGAAGCCAGCCAGCTAACTACGGTTGCGATTGCTCCGATATCGCTTAATTCAGAGAGAAATGTTTAAATTGTGTAAAGAAAAGAAAGTGACGCCAGAAACGTGAAAATTAAAGACAAAAATGCTAAACTAAGTAATTTACATACCGGTACTGTAAACAGTCTGTTGCTCGCTTGCAGTGAGAAGAAACTAGTCTGGAAATGTGATTCGATAGGCTGGGATCAAGGGTAGTAAATGTGTAGTCCGAAAGAAAACACGTGAGCGACCTTGCACAGGCTAGAGCGGTTGTTTTAAAATGTTTCAAACCGGTCAGGTTACATTTAATGTCTGCAGTGCACTTAATGTTTACGGGCTAAACTATTTCTCTGTTTGTGAAGCATTAGAAAACTAGTAAGTTGCACGTTTGTTAACGCTATCGGCTCATGGATTCCAACAGTTGACCCAGATTTGTAGAGAATTGGCGCATTATGTAGTAGCTGCTGCTGCGCTTTTGGAATGATTGCTGCACTAAGTTTTCTTGAGAATTTCTCTTCCTCATAACCCTAACTGGTTGTAATGCGTTTCAACGTTTCCTATTCATGAAGCGTAAGTAAAAAGGTTGATTAGTTGCTTACCGCTAGTCTGTCTCATGCGCTCAAATTCCACTCAGGATTTTTGCGACACTGGGAAATACCGCTTTCACTGGATCACACGTAGTTGGCGGTCGTCATCAAGAGACAGCAAAGCAATTGCTAGCACCAGTCACTTCGTGATATATTCTATTCTTCACGCGAACTGATAAGTATCGAGAGGGCTTACTGCGTGGGAATCCCTTTGAGTGTCGCAGAGTGGAGACACACACTTACCGCCACACCCGTTCGGTTTGTATGATATAAAATCTTAAAGTATCGTCTAACTGTCTACTAGTCCCTGCGTACGAGAAATGCATTTGTCCGAGCAGAGCAGTAGGACAAAAAGGGAATTGCGCCTGAAAGCACAAGTGAGCAATATGTAGAGACCTTTCTGTCAGAAGATTAGATTGTTGTTCCAGCTCAAGGTATCATAATTTACAGCTACTCAGAATCACCAAGCCTCTGGTTCTTCGTATATATCTGTGAGAGTAGTAGTAGCTGTCATATACTTTTAAAAAAATGAAAAAATCCGACGCAAAACGAAGGAATTACACGAATGGAATCGTAGGGTGGATATGATGTACATGTGCAAACAAACAAATGATACAATTTTAAAGAAAATTGGTTGGTTTGTAGAAGAGAAAGGGCTTCGCAAATTGAGTAAGTCACTAGCGCGTTGGTCTACTTCTGGTCCTTATGCAAGCAGTTCTTCGGCTCGGCGTTGATCGATAGAGTTGTTGGATGCCTCTTGAGGGATATCGTGCCACATTCTGTCCATCTGGCGTGTTAGATCGTCAAAATCACGAGCTATTTGGAGGATCCTGCCCATAATGCTCCAAACGTTCTCAGTTGGGAAGAGATCCAGCGACCTTCCTGGTGAAGTTAGTGCTTGTCAAGCAGTGTAAACTCTCGCCGTGTGCGGGCGGGCATTATCTAATTGAAATTTAGGCTCAGGATGGCTTGCCATGAAGGGCAACAAAACGGCGCCTAGAATAGCATCAAAGTACCGCTGTTCTGTGAGGGTGCTGTGGATGAAAACCAAACGGGTCCAGGTGAGCAAAGAAATCGCACCCAAGACCACCATTCATGGTGTTGGGTCGTATGGTCAGCGACAGCCAGGTTGGTATTCCACCGTTGTTCGGGGCGTCTCCAGACATGGCTTCGCTGGTCATCACGGCTCGATTCGAAGCGGGACTCATCACTAAGGACAATTATACGCCAATCATTTAGATTCCAGTTCCCGTAACAAGCGAAGACGTGTCTGGAGACGCCCCAGACAGCTGTGTGATATCAACCTGGCTGTCGACGGCCATAGGGCCTGACTGCCAGGAGTGTTGGTCTGGGGTGCCAGGTCTTTTCATAGCAGGATCCTCTTGGTGTCAGCGGCAGCACCTGTACGGCAGAACGGTACGTCGATGTTATTCCACGCCTTATTTTATTGCTCTACATGGCAACCCATCTTGAGCTTACATTTCAGCAAGATAATGCCTGCTCACATGCGGCGGGCTTGAAGACAGCGGGCCCCCTACTAGATGATATTAATGCTTAGAGGAAGAAGCTTTTCAAGTTGGAGCGCTCTGCGGTGTGAGTTGCCCCTGTTCGGACAAGTGTACGCCGCCCGCAGTACACTAAGGGTTTGCTTCTAGCATAACTGTGGAACCGTGTAGAGCTCTCGGAATAATAACTGGACAGCCAGCCTTCTTTCCAGACACCACCCCATTGTCATGCTTTCAGAGGAACTGACCTCGGAGCGCTGTTCAGACAATGCATTATTTATGTGGAAGAGCCGTCTTCGTTAACGCGTAATCTCTGCGATGAATGATACATACACTGGGACAAAAAGTGTTAGGAGCAGGTGCGCTTATCCACTTGTTTGTTTTTGCCCTGCCATTGAGCGAATGTTAACAGAAGGACTTCGATTTAGAAATCGCACAGTCACAGGGAAAAATTATGAAATGGAGGTTGCAAGCCTCACGCAACTCATTAGAAATTCACCTCCGACGAAGACAGACTAAATAGCTAAAACAGGATGACTTGAAGGTGTGGCAGAGGTTTAGCAGGGCTTAATAGATGGCTGAGGCATTCCATCTCGAGAGGTTTGCAACTCGTAAATCGAGGTGGCGGGAGGACGAACGCGCACGCGCGCACGCGCGCGTATGTGTGTGTGTGTGGGGGGGGGGGGGGGGGGGGGGCGCACGAAATTGCAGCGCACCATCTACCATGTTTATTAGCTTAAGGATATTTCAAGAGACTCGAGGTATTGATTCGGTACTTCTTATTCCTCTCGTTCGGCACATTATTTGTTTTCCAGCAAGCAGTTTGTACCCCTGTCGCGTTGACAGATTAGATTTCATTCTCTGATTAGTTACGCCGATACGTTTCGTTATCCACGGGCATTGATACTGCCTGCGCTTTCCTCTGCAGTATACATAGAGGATAGACGGAATCCATTCCAAATAAGTATCATTCCAAAATCGGTGTGTTCTACTTGCCTGCGATCCTTCTAAAATATTCGGTCTGATAAAAAAGTACTCATTTGTGGTGAAATCCCATTAATATACGTAATGACAGAAAATAAAGTAAGACTTAATTTAATACGAAGGTGGTTGAGAGATGCGTTAGATTAAAAACGTTGTCGTTACTTTTAGAGCCCTGTGCTGCAGGACTTAAGGTGACAGTTACCATCGGTGGTCCTGTTGTCCTTCGTATCGAAGATGAACTAGAATCGTCTGAAATAATGTGCAACACACATACTAAAGTGAGTTACCACATGCGCAATTCAAACTTGTTGAGGTACTGTTCAAGTAACAGCGTCATCTCGAAGCAACGTCTGGACAAGCTTCTAGTAGTCGTCTTCAGCGTGTCTTCCATAGCCGGAAGATATAAGAGGAACTTTTATTGGCCTAATAACCAGAGAGGGTTTAATTAGTGAAATTTGCCGAGATAAATCTGCATTCTGACATTACATTCGTATTCGTCAATACAGGGGGATACATCTTAATTGGACCATCAGTCGATCAGTATCTATTAAAGCCACAGTTCAGGCGGCAGCGACTCCAGTAGATTCTTGGAGTTGTCATTTGGCTGTGTTTTTTCTCGTGAACTTCAGTCGGAATTGCAATTCCATGCAGCTCTGCACTCCAGTCTGCGCTATGCAAGCCTCTTTATCTCTACGTAACTACTACACCCTCCGCCTGCTTATCGTATTCATGCCAGATCTCCTACTACAGTTTTTACCCCAAGCACATTCTTCCATTACCAGACTGACAATTCCTTGATACCTCAGGGTGTGTCCAATCAACCTAGCCCTTCTTTTAGTCAAGTGATGCTATAAACATTTTCCCCAATTCAACTCAGTACCTAGTCATTAATTACTAGATCTACCCATCTAATCTTCAGCATTCTTCTAAGCACCACATTCAAACGAATTTATTCTCTTCTTGTCTCAACTGCTTATCGTTCACGTTTCACTTCCGTGTAAGGATTCACTTCAGACAAATGCCTTCAGAAAAGACTTTCTAACAATTAAATTTGTATTTGATGTTAACATATATCTGTTTTTCGGAAACCCTTTTCTTTCTATTGCCAGTCTCTATTTAAATTCCTCTTTACTTTGGCCATAATCACATATTTTGCAGCCCAAATAGCAAACTTCATATTGGTATATTGGTACTAGTGTGCCATTTCGTAATCTAATCCCGTCAGCACCACATCATTTAATTGGACTACATTCCATTACCTTTATTACTTTTGTTGTATTTATGCCATAATCTTGTTTCAAGACACTGTCCATTCCATTCAACGACTCTTTCAAGTCCTTTGCTGTCTTCGATGGAACTGCAGTGTTGTTGATACATCTTACTTAAATTCTTCGCTCTTGCATTCCCTATTCAGGTTTCTTCTTGGTTACTTTTACAAGTTGACACACATAAGCGAGAAGTTACGATTGTGACTCACCATTCCTTCCCTTTCACGCCTTTCGAGTCATATAACTGCTGTCTGGTGTCTGTACAAGTTGTAGATAACCTTTCATTACCTGTATTTTATTTGATTACATAGGGCTGAAAACTTATAGATCGATCAATCCGATTATGCAAAACGCCGATCGCACGACGCTAAACAGCTTCCTTATCCGTAAGGCATTGCGTTGGTTGAAGCTACTTCCACGTGTGTCTTTTGTGCCATTGCTTTGGACTGTTGACGTTTTCCACGGAGCATTTACTGTTAACCGCTGTTGAGTGTTGCATCGATGGCAGTATCATTTGTATGCTCCTCAACTTTTCACGTATCAGAACTTTGACACATTCAATCAGGATGTGAATAGTATTGATACGCGGACTATCTTAATTAAACTGATAAGCATTCAGGTAGTTTTGACAGTGTTTTTAGTCGCCAGCTTCACGCACAATGAATCTTATAGACTGAAAAGTGCTGGCAGATTAAAACTGGGGATCGAGACCGGAAACTTTGCCTTTCGTGAGCCAGTACTGTATCCACTGTGCCATCTAGTCACGTCCTCACAGTACCTGTCGCGTGAGTGGTACCTGAGTGACTCCGCCGCTGGAGTATTTACCAAGAAAGAGGGAGGTTACGGGTTTGAGTCACGGTACAACACACAGTTTTAATCTGCCGAGGAGTTAAAATCAGTACACACTCCTGTTCATCAAAGTTTCACTCTGCAGAGGAGTGTGTTCTGATCTTTTACTCCTCGGCAGATTAAAACTGTGTACTGTACCGTGACCCAAACCCGGAATCTCCCTCTTCATTCTAGACCCTTACAGGCTATTTACTCGTATGCGACAATTTGGCACCAGAGATCTCTCGTCTATAAATATAAAGGGGTTGTGGGTAGATACTGAAAGGGCTTGTCTCAGTCTCCCACCTTTCCCTTCCCCCCCTCCCGTATTGCGCTATCTACCAATTGTTGAATAACTGGTAAGTCAAGTTATCGCAGTTCTGCAAAACGGATCGGTTTCTGTAAATAATGAAGGCAAATGCTGGGATAATTCCTGCGTAAATGGCATGAGCGACTGCTCAAGTGATTCTTGTTCAGAATCTGACCTAATTCTTGTCGAATTGTCAAATTCTGTACTTCCTTCCCACGACGAACTCCAGACGTATTAGTCGCTTCTGTTCTGTCAGTTTATTTGGGTCACCAATGTTCCTGCAATTGGCCGCGCGGGATTAGCCGAGCGGTCTAGGGCGCTGCAGTCGTGGACTGTTTGGTTGGCCCCGGTGGAGGTTCGAGTCCTCCCTCGGGCATGGGTGTGTGTGTTGGTCATTAGGATAATTTAGGTTAAGTAGTGTGTATGTAAGCTTAGGGACTGATGACCTTAGCAGTTAAGTCCCATAGGATTTCACACACATTTGTACATTTGTTCCTGCAATTCATAGCAAATTCTCTCAGAATGCACTCACTTTTTGAAACTGCGGCATCATTTGGGTACAATTTTTGGTGAGCCACTCTCGTAGTACAGTGAATCGTCGAAAAATGTTTCGAAGGCCGGTGGCACCCTAACGTTTACAGTTCTTCCATATGTTTTAATTCAAAAGCGGCATAATGTGCGCACAGTTTTAGTTAGTCACTATTGTAATGCTGAATGACTGAAAAAAAGTTTGGAAGGCCGCTGGTACCCTGACATTTTCCACAGATAAGTTATATGTTTTCAGTTCAACAGCAGCAGAGACGGGCACAGCAGTTTTAAGCAGCGTGTGTGTGTGCTCTTGTTGCAGATAGCGACAGCTAGTGCGAGATGGCGGCATCGCGAGTGTTCAGCGCGCACGGCGAGCTGTGCGCCAGCCACCCGTGGGAGGTGATCGTGGCGACGCTGACGCTGGCCATCAGCATGCTGACGGTGGAGCAGCGTGCCTCCAGGCTGCCCGTCGCCGCGCCGGCCGCCGCCTCCCAGGCAGAGGTCAGTCTCGCGCACAACATGCTGAGCTAACTAAAGTCACGGGACAGCGATATATGTATATGGCGATACCATCGCGTACACGAGGTATTTGCGGAGCTGTGGTTTGCCCTCAGTTGATTCATGTGAAAATGTTTCCGACGCGATTATGGCAGCATGACGGAAATTAAAAGCCTTTGAACGCGGGATGGTAGTTGGACCTAGACGCATGGGACATTCCATTTCGGAAATCGTTAGGAAATTCAGTATTCATAGCAAGCAGTAAAGGAAACAAAAGAAAAATTCGGAGTAGGTATTAAAATCCACGGAGAAGAAATAAAAACTTTAAGGTTCGCCGATGACATTGTAATTCTGTCAGAGACAGCAAAGGACTTAGAAGAGCAATTGAACGGAATGGACAGTGTCTTGAAAGGAGGGTGTAAGATGAGTATCAACAAAAGCAAAACGAGGATAATGGAATGTAGTCGAATTAAATCGGGTGATGCTGAGGGAATTAGATTAGGTAATGAGACACTTAAAGTAGTAAAGGAGTTTTGCTATTTGGGGAGCAAAATAACTGATGATGGTCGAAATAGAGAGGATATAAAATGTAGACTGGCAATGGCAAGGAAAGCGTTTCTGAAGAAGAAAAATTTGTTAACTTCGAGTATAGATTTAAGAGTCAGGAAGTAGTTTCTGAAAGTATTTGTATGGAGTATAGCCATGTATGGAAGTGAAACATGGACGATAAATAGTTTAGACAAGAAGAGAATAGAAGCTTTCGAAATGTGGTGCTATAGAAGAATGCTGAAGATTAGATGGGTAGATCACATAACTAATGAGGAGGTATTGAATAGAATTGGGGAGAAGAGGATTTTGTGGCACAACTTGACAAGAAGAAGGGACCAGTTGGTAGGACATGTTCTGAGACATCAAGGGATCACCAATTTGGTGTTGGAGGGCAGCGTGGAGGGTAAAAATCGTAGAGGGAGACCAAGAGATGAATACACTAAGCAGATTCAGAAGGATGTAGGCTGCAATAGGTACTGGGAGATGAAAAAGCTTGCACAGGATAGAGTAGCATGGATAGCTGCATCAAACCAGTCTCAGGACTGAAGACCATAACAATGGATTCACAGAGTCAATAGTGTGCCGAGAAGACCAAATTCCAGGTATTACCTCTCACCTCTCATCGACGGCCTTCACTTAACGACCGAGAGCAGCAGCGTTTGTGTAGAGTTGTCAGTACTAACAGACAAGTAGCACTGCGAGAAATAACCGCAGAAAGAGTGAGACGTACGACCAAAGTATCCGTTTGCACAGTGCGGTGAAAGTTGGCATAAATGGGCTATGGGAGCAATCGACCAACGCGAGTGCCTTTGCTAACAGCACGACATTGCCTGCAGCGACTCTCCTGGGCTCGTGGCCGTACCAGTTGGACCGTAGACGACTGGAAAACAGTGGCCTGGTCAGATGAGTCCCAATTTCAAAAGAAGCCGTGGACCCAAGTTGTTAACAAAGCGCTGTGCACGTTGGTGGCGGCTCCATAATGGTGAGGGCTGTGTTAAAGTTGAATGGACTGGGTCCTCTGAATGATAGACTGCTTAGAAACCATTGGCAGCGATTCACAGACTTGGACGTTCTCAAACAATGATGGCGATTCTATGGATGACAATGCGTCATGTCACCGGGCCACAATTGTTCGTGATTGGTTTGAAAAATATTCTGGACATTTCGAGCTATTGATTTGGCCACCCAGATCGCCCGACATGAAACCCATCAAACATATATTGGACGTAATCCAGAGGTCAATTCGTGCACAAAATCCTGCACCACTCTCGCAGTTATGGGCGTCGGCTGCAGAGGCAGCGTGGCTCAGTATTTCTACAAAGGACTTTCAACGACTTGTTGAGTCCATGCCACGTCGAGTTGCTGCACTACGCCGAGCGAAAGATGTCCAACACGATACTAGGAGGTATGCCTTGATTTTTGTGACGTCAGTGTTTGAGTTACCCGTTGGAGAGGAGCAGTGGGTGCAGTGGACGTTCCCTTGTAAACGACCATCGTGCGGCAGGGGAGATGCAGTTTGCAGCTAAAGCTTACTGATCGTGTGAACAGACTGTGGCATTTCGACCAGTAATTCAACCAATTTACTGTAGACGTTCAAAGTCAATAGTTTCTCGCCAGGATACCGAAAAAAAATCGCTTAAACAACAGATCAACCAACGCAAAGCAAGATCGACCACGTATTGGCTGAAGGAAATTTCATAAAACAAATATTTATGTAAATAGAAATACATTTTTATTATAACACGTTTTTACTATGGTTGTGCTAACAGTAGTCAGCAGTAATTTTAGACCTCTCAATATTTATTTTTTAAAGAAACCAAGTACATAACTGTAATGTACAGATTTTTCTCTCCACTTTTCAACGTAGTCCCTATTTCTTTGCACACATTTTCCGCATCGTTCTGCAAGTTTGAAGGTACCTTTACTATAGAACTCCGTTCGAGCTGCACGAAGACACTGACTCGTAGTGTTGGTCTTGCATCTGTTCCTTTCCTGAACTAGGAATATGGTAGGCGGAAGTGCCAAGTCGCGGCTGTAGGGAGGATGTGCAAGAGTTTCCCACCCAAATGTTCTGATCTGCTCCATTTTGCCACAGTGGTCTTCTTTCCAGATGCTTATCGCGCAGTGCCGAACAGAGGCTACAAAATATCTGGATATAAAACTTACTGGCAGATTAAAGCTATGTGCCGGACCGAGACTCCATCTCGGTACCTTTGCCTTTCGCAGGCAAGTGCACTACGGACTGAGATACCCAACCACGACTCACGAGCCGTCCTCACAGCTTCAATTCTGCCAGTACTTCGTCTCGGTCCGGCACACAGTGTTCACATGCCAGGAAGTTTAATATCAGCGCACACTCTGCTGCAGAGTGAAAATTTCATTCTGGTATCTGGATATAGTGGGCAGCATTTATGGTTTGTAGGAGTTCAAGAAAATTAACCGCAATGCAAGCCTGTGCATTCCAGAAGGCGCTACTCACAAACTTTCCAGTGGATAGTTCAATCTTCGCTTTCTTCTTCCATGGCGAATCCAAATGGTGCCATTCCATACTCTGGCGTTTCGTTTCAGGCTCGTGATGATGGAACCAGCTATCATCGCTTGTCACCGTACTCGTAAAAAAATCATCACCTTCATTTTGAAATCTCTCAGCAGATTTTGGCTAATAGTTCTTCTCTGAAGTATGTGGTCTTCGTTCAATAAACGTGGGACCCAACGGGCACAAACTTTTCGATAACCTAAGCTTTGAATCGTTTCTTGCACTGCACTGAGTCCTACTGCAAGCTTAGCAGAAATTTCGTTCCCTGTGACACGCCTGTCTTCGCTAAGAACTCACCAACTCTTTTCTATTTCCTTGTTGCGTTTCGTGGAGACTGTTCGCGGGTGACCAGTACCAAGTTCGTAGCGGGTACTCGTTTTCCCATCTTTGAAATGCTTCACCACCACCTAAAACTGCTTTCATCCATGCATAAGTCTGCATATGCTTATTGAAGTCTGAGGTGAATTTCAGCAGCAGGTTTTTTCCCCGTTAACAAGGAATTCAATGACAGCATGCTGTTGAAACGAAACATCGATGGCCTCCTTTTTGGAGGTACTGCCTGTGCTCAAGCGATAGACGTTAATGCCGTCCAACTATGGAAACATGTGCTGGAAAGTCTGCAGGTTACGATCCTCCACTCGTTTTTGGTACTTTGTTGGAATTTAAATTCAGTAGGACTCTAGTATATCGGAATAAAAAGTATAAAACAATTTCTCCAAGCCCCATATAGACTCCTAACGTTCACGCGAATTTTTAATAGCTATGAAAATAATTCTCAGATTTATAGTGAAAAACATTGAGCGCATGCAATATAGAATAGTTAGGAGGCCAACTGTTCGTGTGCCAATTACGTATTGTATGCGAACCTGATTACAGATTTTCGGAACTACAGTATATGTATCTGGGGGTGAGGCGAAATTATTTAGTCTGATACAAAAACGGGGTATATTAAAAAGTTATTTTTCTTCGAGTAATTATTTTCTGCTTTTTAGTCTTATGTACGAGAAATATGTCGATAGTTTTCAAACATCTTGATAACATTAAAACATGCAGTAAATTTCAGGTTTATTTCAATTTATATTGACCTGAGTCAAACAGTATATTGCTTACTCCTACGAATGTCTCACGACGAAACCATGGAGGTTATTAAAGCGATCTGAGCGTACACGGAGGCTTACCAGCAATTGTTCTTGCCGCCAACATTTCGCGACTTGAACAGGAAAAGTGGTAAAAGCATTGGTGCACGAAGTACCCTCCACCACCACACACCAGACAAGAAAACGAATTAATATTGCATTGTAACCCAGTTCTGACCTGTGTTGAAAGTTTCAAGTCTTTTGTTCTTTGGGAAGTTAGTTTAAAATCAATAGCAAAATTTGTACAGAACAGAGAGACAAGAAAGCGACCTAATAACAACGTGTTAATAAAGGATAAAAAATGTAGTGCATCACAACGTACCTTATTGCGATACGAACAATGTAAAGTAAAGAACAATGTGTTGCATGGAAATTGTCAGTCCCATGACAATCTTTTGGCAATATTATATGTGAATAAAATTTGCTTCTCTCTGTAGCCTCGAATCCGGCAAAGATTCGCAATTGCTAAATATGTGTGGGATGTATGCCCCAATCTCCTTCTGCCCCTCCTCTCTCTATCCATATCCTCCTCCCCTTCCCTTTGTCCATCTCCTCCTGCTCCTCCCCCTATATGTGACCATCACCTTACCCCCGTCCCCTTGTACATCTCTTATCCCACGCTCTCTCTATCCAACTCCTCCTCCTCCTCCTCAACTCTCTGTCCATATCCTCTTTCCCATTCATGATATCCATCTCCTCCCCTCTTCTCTGTCCATCTCCTCCTCCTCCCTCTCTCTAACGTTATTTATTGTTACGACTAACAGAACTCTGATTGGGAATAGAAATGGAAATGAATGAGTAAATCGTTTGGCATCATTAGTACACGGGGTATGAGAGAGGCCTTTCCAACCGCTGGATCTATAGAGATAGTAGCTTTAATGAAAGTATTTCGTATGGTTTTAAACTACGAAGAGGTAGAATAATAAAGCTAGCCGTAAACACAACTTTCCTGTTAAAAAATGACTGCAAACTACGTGATTATGGCGGTTGCTAAGGTCATCAGTCCCAAAGTATACACACGAGTTAACATAAATTATCCTAAGTACAAACACACACACCCATGCCCGAGGGAGGACTCGAAATTTCAAAGCATTGCATTGTTGCCAGATATTGGTCGTTTTTCCGAAATCGACAGATACATCCGCGGCGTAATTGGATCATATCTGAACGCCAAACGTTTAGTTCGAATACTCAAGTTTGGCAGTTTCTTTTGTTGACGTTACATATTATTTTGTGCGTAAGCTCCAGCTGAGCGAGTCCAACTTCACTGTAGCCGTTGTTCCGGGTACAGGAATCGCGCTTGACAAATTCTTTTTCGATTTGCCTCCATAAGCTGGCTGCGCTCTTCATCGGTCTCACGTGTTGCGCGTACGCCGACCGATATTTCGACATCTAACTCATGGCTTTTTTTTTTTCGAAAGAAACGAACCACGACCTGACGTCAATTGAGCCAGCCGGAGTGGCCAAGCGGTTCTAGGCGCTACAGCCGGGAGCCGCGCGACCGCTACGGTCGCAGGTTCGAATCATGCCTCGGGCATGAATGTGTGTGATGTCCGTAGGTTACTTAGGTTTAAGTAGTTCTAAGTTCTAGGGGACTGATGACCTCAGAAGTTAAGTCCCATAATACTCAGAGCCATTAGAACCATTTTGAACATCAAATCAGTCTTGGCAATACATCAGAGATACTACCACCGATAACACACTGAAGTGAACATACAGTGTAAGCTTTCACGACTGGTACTGACATCACTTAAAACTTCCGGGCTAATAGGCTATAGTCGATGTATAAAACTTTCTCCCAACGTTTCCTCTCCGACTGCGCGAGACATCTTCAGAGGTGAAGTGGCGAACTGCAACCAGAACTCGACGGAGCGTGTAGAGGGCTCCACAGTCCATCACGTGACGTCGGCTACGAGATTATTCTGCTAGTGCCAACATTTTCGATTGAAAGTAATCGATCGTCATTCTTACATTGCAATGTTCACATCTAGTATTTTTTCCTCGTTTCCGTTAAAATTACTACGGTATTTATAAATTTCAATAGCTTCTCTATACATACGGGTATGATAATGCAATGTTTTCGATATAACACTCGTCTCAGCGAATTTTATTTCATCACCACCCTCTTGGTGAAGACGTTCCGCTATTGCCGATTTATCCGTTAGTCCCAGATGGCAATTCCTCTTGTTTTCAACCAGGCGGGTGTTAGCACTTCTTTTTGTGGTACCCATATAAACCCCTCCACAACTACAAGGAATTTTATATACACCCGTTGTAGTCAAAGAATGTCGTATATCTTTTGCGGATCTTAAACATTCTTTTATCTTCCTGATGAGTCTGAAGGTACACTATAGTTGCTCGACACTTTCCCAATGCGATCTGTAATCCTTCTGATGAACGGAAGGAAAAGTTTCCCTTTGGGGGGCCCACGTTCCTCGTCGATCTTGATTCTCGCCCTAGGATGAAATGGTCGCTCTATCTCCTTGTTAGAATAACAATTATAACCATTCTTCTTGAATGTCGACCATAGTTATTCAACCTCGTCTTTTACATAAGTCGGTTCAGAAATTTTGTACGTCCTGGCCACCGAGGTTTTACTCACCTTTTTTTCGTCTCGGGCGGTGGTTAGAATCTTTGTGCAGGTCAGTATGCGTTACTTTTCTTTAAAGCCTACGGCTCAGCGGCACGTCCCCTCTCCTGATAACAGACACACCCAAGAAATTTAGTTGGTCATTATTCTCCGTCTCCGTAGTAAATTGTATTTTTGAATTGATGCTCTTGAGATATATCACGAGGACATCAAATTCCACTGTACCATGTGCTATGAACTTACGGCAGTGAGACATAGGCCTTCTAATGTGAAAACCACTCAGAATCTGAGGGTTATGCATCAGCAATAGTGTGTTGCATTTTGGGTATTGCTGGGAGAGACAAGAAAACCAACAAACGGAGCAGTGAATAGATTGTAAAGGAAGACATAATTGTGAGTATAATGAAAATGGAATAGAAGTTGTCGGACTTGTGATCTGCTGAATGGGCTGTAGATGGATCGAGGAACATTTGACGTTAATACCTGAGCTTTCTGGGGTCGCGGCTCGTGACGTCACGCCATGAAGTGGCTGCCACTAGATGTTAGTCACCGGGTTATTCTTTTCCAGACTTGCGAAAATGACTGCAATGTATGTGAGTTAATGCCCTTATTGTTACGCACTCTGTATGTGTTTGCACTTTGGTCAGACGACAGCTTGTATTGATTTTACGTCTGTGAGCGTATATATGAGGTTCTATGTGAGAAGAGGTTTATTTTACGTATATTTATGGAATTTGAAAGTCCGTGTACAGACATCAGTTTCCTACAACACTGCAACAAAATTTTAAAAGGGAAAACTTGAAACATTTTGCTCCAAAAATGAAATGATTTTCGGCGGCTGTTAAGTACAACACGGAAGTGCAGCAGTTTCCTGTAGCTGAATGAGTAACATCGAAGTCTTGTAATGGAAGATTACCGAGTTCAAGCCCCCTTTACAGCAAATTATTTTTATTTATATTCTACATTTTTTCAAGTGGAAAATATAATAAACAAATATTGAATCGTAATTTTCTAATGGAAACATCATCATTTTATTTTCAATTACAGGTCACATGAAACAAAATAAAATTCATTGCAAACATGTGAAATGACTTACATACGTCAGATACAATCCACAGTGAATTTCCATTCTGCAGCGTAGTGTGCACTGAAATGAAACTTCCTCGCATATTAAAACCAGACTAATCTGCCAGGAAGTTTCATCAATAATAGTGATGCATCTCGTATGCTCGTTTTTCCAAGGAGCGAAGAAAGAAGGAATTAGTAGGCATTAGGAGTCAATAGAGGCGAGAGAATACCCAGGAAAAGATGCATTTGTAGGTGACCAGCAGAGCTTTCTGCAAATAGAGTCCAGCCTTTTGAACTTTTATTTGAATCTAAAAGTTGTTGACTACTGTCAGGGATACCTATAAAGATATTTGCGTTTTCACTTTTGCTCACAGTGCCCCTCAAATTTTTACACGACTATATTATTTTTTTTCTCTAAACATAATTCGTTCCACCAAGTATGGAAACGTACTGATTTTTTGATGGACTACATTTCTATAAAATTTTGTGCATACGACCGCCGGACTTCATGGAGGCTCTTGCTGGTAGCGTAAAATTTCAGTTTTGCTTTTATCACGATCCAGAACACTAGGCTTTGTTTCGGTATTACCGCCGACTGTTGGCGAGGATAAATTGTAAGCATATATTCTTTTTTTTAACTTGTCAAGCAGATGTGTTTCCAGTTTGTCTTTGAATTTAACTTCACTGTCAATTAAATTCTTTATATGACTGGGTAGAATGTGAAATGTTTTCGCAATTATAAGTGATGGATGGTATTTATATATCAATGTTGCTGTTGTTTTCCAAACGTGAGTGATTGTTGACAGGACAATTCGTTAGAGGGTAACAGTACTGTGAGACTTTTCAATGCGCCCAACTTTTTTAAGAGTTATCTGCGCCGAACTTTTTAGAGTTATCTACAAGAGGTTTTAGATTGAAGAACGCCACACATTATCGTTATTGCACACTTCTGTGAAACACACGTTTTTTCATCAGTGACACGTTACCTCTGAATATGATGTCATAAGACATTATTTAATGAAAATTGCAAAAGTGAGTCGACTGCCTGACATTCTCATCTCCAAAATCAGATACCATCCGTAATGCAGATGTTCACAGTTTATGGGCTTAAGAAGAAATGTAACGCGTGGCTTCTGGTTTAGGTTCTTATCAACACAATCGCCTAAAAATATAGAATATTCAGATTCATTTATTGATTTACATACTGATGTACAGAACGCGTTGTATGCGGTACCCGGATTATTTTGTATATTTAGTGTAATCGCTATTGTTTAAAATAAACTTGAGGGTGGCTCGTTTTTATCTAGGGTAGTCTTCCGAGATGGACCATTTCCTGTGCTTTATCTGCGTCTATCGTACTTTTGTATTGCAGGAGTACAGCGCAGCCGCCGACATGATCATGATGACGGTGATCCGCTGCGTCGCCGTCCTATACTGCTACTACCAGTTCTGCAGGCTCCACAAGCTCGGTTCCAAGTACATTCTCGGTGAGTACGGACACCGGGCATGCAAATGGAAATCGCTTTAATACCGTCCTTGGCAGCGTTTGTTGGCTCGCGAGCTTTTGTCCTTGTTTCTTCCTGTTTGTGTGATTACTCCCTGTACGATTCGTGTAGAATGCATTGTGTCCTTCTTTGTCCATAAATTAACGTCACTGTCGTGTTGACTATAATTATTATTCTGTCAGACAACAACCTTGCCTCTCCCAAATTGTGGAACTTAGCCACCTTCGCCTCGACCGCTGTAGTAAATAAATTACAAATTATTACGGAACCTCAGTGTCAGAGCTATTTTCGGAGACGTAGCTCTTGTTATACAATAGTTGGCGAAGTAAAGATTAGATAATGGCAGTATGGCAATACTGAAAGGTAACGTTAATTAATTCTGTGTGTTCTACCAGACTCAACGTCATTAATAGTACCCTGTAGGCTCTGACGAAAGAGAGACATAATGCACAGAATAAATGTTCATTCTTGTTCACCAAAATCGGCAGCAATAATTTTACTTCGCCACGGTAGCTTATCAACATTTTTAACTTCTAAGAAACTGTCTTGTGGTTGAAGTTAATTTTTTGGTTCTTGTTACCTTTCAAATATTTCGTAATTCAAATAAGGTCGTGCCTGGATCAAACACAGTTCTGTTCTTCAACACCCATACGTACTTGGGTGTAGTTTCATCATCGCCAGTGGATTTATTTTATTTTCTGAATATCGCATTGTTGTTTGCTAATGACGGAAAGCTACACAAACAACATGTGATTAAGAAAATAAAATCAACTTACGGACGATGGTAAAACTTCACTGAAAAATGTTTGGATGGTAAGAAGAAATTTGTGTTGGTTCAAGGCAGAACTCTATTTCCATGATTGTATTAAGAAATCGCTTGTGCTTAGTGGTTCTCTCATCTTCCTTGTGACATTTAATGTACTATCATTACAAGACAAATAGTGCTGATTTCCCTGTACTTGTATCTGGTTTTATTGGTTAATTAATTTCGTTGAAAAATTATTCCCAAATAAGTCACTGAGTTTGTACTTGGTCTACATGATTTTTGCGCGCGTAACTGTTTGGTGACAGATATCGTAAACAGTACGAAGGATAAAGAAGCTCATCTAGATAAATAGTATAGGTTTTTTGTTACCATTTTTTTCTGTTGCTGCATCAGAATGAACAACAAAGATGCTGAAGGATTTCTGTTCTAGCAGATATGTAGAGTCGCGACAAATGTGACCATAAAAACAAAACGACTTGTTGTTACACGCCAAAAGATTCGTCAGTTGTTTGTTTCCTGAATATTGGGAACAAATAAGTCACACATTGATTTCCATTATATTGACAATGTTGAGAACGGAGTGCAATGAAGGCTAGTTTCAAGCATTTTATCATGTTGTGTATTCTGTATAAACAGCAATAAAAGCATTTACCTGTGTTAACGCAGTAAGCTTCCCCTTCGTTATGTTTTGTAGGCGGAACATCGTGTACACAGACGGGAGCAGTTGTACACACAGAGCGGAGATATTGCTGTTTACGTGAGTCATCCTTCACGTTCGTAGAGCCTCGCGCGTTTCTGTGTAATTTTGCTCACGTGTCGCCACCATTTGGGTTTCTGGAGCGCGACCTCTATAAAAACTTAAAATTCTGCACGCGCGTTACTCTGTACAGAGTCATGGACTGTTTCATGTATGCAGCTATAATTCACCCTCATGGGCGATGCCGCCACAGCGATTGCACAAAACGATGACGATCAGGTAATGCTCGAGAAACTTAATAGTTCATACGTAGATCCCTGGGTCTGTCAGCGTCATTTTTCTCTTTACAGGCTTGAAATGCATTTCGAAATTCGCAAAAACAAGGTGATTCCAACCATTCCCTTACCTATAAAATCTAGAAAATCAAGTGAGAATTTTATCCAGAAGAAGCTTACAGAGACACTGAAGTGCTTAATATGAAGTTGTTGTTGACTGCTGGCCGGTATGACCGAGCGGCTCTAGGCGCTACAGTCTGGAACCGATGGACCGCTACGGCCGCAGGTTCGAATCCTGCCTTGGGCATGGGTGTGTGTGATGTCCTTAGGTTAGTTAGGTTTAAGTAGTTCTGAGTTCTAGGGGACTGATGACCTCAGAAGTTAAGTCCCATAGTGCTCAGAGCCATTTTTGTTGTTGACTGATGTCTTTAAGATTTATACATGCAGGCTGAGGCGAGAAATGAAAATTTGTACCAAGGCCGGGATTCGAACCCATGTCTCTTGCCCACTAGGGAGATGCACTAACAACTACGCCACCCTGGCACAGTGGCTTCACACAACTTCACGCCTCAGCCCACTTTGCACTAGGGTAGTCCGTGCATCTGTGCAAAGCCGCTGTTGTGTAGTGGTTAGTGCATCTCCCTACTGAGCAGGAGACATCGGTTCGAATTCCGGCCTTGGTACAAATTCTCATTTCTAGCGTCAGCCTGCATATAAACATCATAGATGTATGCGGCTTGAAGAGGTCTCTGGAATCATATAGTTTCATCGATGTACCAGGCACAGAGGACCACATAACGCATGTCGACCGCCTTGTCATCCAATGCGATATGGCTTCGTTTGGATGCGATATATAGGGGCATGGGATAAGCACACCGCTCTCCGAGCCATTCACGGCTTTCCAGGCCTCGGAGCCGCTAATTCTGATGCAAGTAGCCTCTCAGTTGACGTCACGAGGCTCAGTGCACTCCGCTCCAGCCCTCTCAACAAATCCCTGACAGTACTGGGAATTGAAGCCGTGTCCTCCACATGACAGTCAGAGACGCTGACCGCTCAGCTACTGAGACGGACTACGTGTTGAAGTACCATCTCGCTGAAGCGAATCTGTGCACCGTGTTAAAACTGTGTGCTAGATTGGGGCTCGAACTCGGGTCTTCGCCTTTCACCGCCGGTACTTTCCAAACGGGCTGACCAGACACGTCGTCCAGAGTGACTCAGCCGGCCATTGCCTCATTCCCATTCTTCTTCGCAAGAAACTTTCCAGGCACCAGTGCGGGAGCAGCAGCTCTGATGAAAGGGTGGGGCGGAGGCTCGCTCGATCGCAGTATAGAGCTCGGTTTCAAATTTACCTTTTCTACTTTGTAGTGGCGTGTTCGCGTAAATACATTGGTGAGCACTGAACTTCAGAATCGGTGGTCTGGCTGCGGTACACACGCTCAGCTTGCAAGATTTCTTTCGCGATGACGTGCTGTTAGTAACGAAACTGGATGTCGAATTAGAGGATGATATAAAGATATAAAATGTAAAACCCAATTCTGCTGCACACTAGGCGGTAGGTATAAAATGTACAGTGTATTAAAAGAGCTGTTGCCGCAAAAGAAGGAAAGGCGACTTCAGTGATTAAGAAATTGATGTGATAGGCAAATACAATAAGATAGTAATACGAACCTAATCAGAAAACTGGGAAAGGGAAGTCTCACAGAAAGTCAGTCAGGAAAACGTCAAATGACGATTCCAGTTACAAAGGGAACTATTAATATTGGCCACTAGCAAAGATACGGTAGCTAGAATTGCAAATCAAAAGCCATTTCGAAGTGAAAGATTGAAGTAGGTAACATGGAGTAGCTTTACTACGTTGGATCAATTTTGTTTCATGATGGCACAGTGATACTTCCAAATTATTTGAGAAGCGATATACGAAAAATTGAACCGTATTCTGTCTATCGGAGCTAGATATTACATGTTTTCGTGCACACAAAAAGCAGTTGTTGGAAACGCTGATCACCTGAGTATGTAACTGTTGTGTCTACGGTAACATGTAATACAGTAATGCAGCAGCTACGTGAGAAATCCCTGGCCATTTTTGAATTTTAAGCTCTTACTTAAATCTGTGCATCACCCTTTCCTCAGGAGAGTGAAACGATGTCACTGCTAAGACAAGAGTAGGATACATGCCTAAACATTTTGTTCTGAAAGGCATTCGCATTATCTGTGACTGAATTTGCAACAAACTAAGAATATACTGCAGAACTTTAATTGAATATATTAACAGCGTTCTACTTTTTTCTTGTTAAGTTTCTTTGGTACATTCTCCCGTTAAATTTTAAGGGGCCGGCCGGAGTGGCCGAGCGGTTAAAGGCGCTACAGTCTGGAACCGCACGACCGCCACGGTCGCAGGTTCGAATCCTGCCTCGGGTTTGGATGTTTGTGATGTCCTTAGGTTAGTTAGGTTTAAGTAGTTCTAAGTTCTAGGGGACTTATGACCACAGCAGTTGAGTCCCATACTGCTCAGAGCCATTTGAACCATTTTTTAAATTTTAAGGATTTATATTCTGTGCAAATTACTTGCTCTGCCAGAATACACCGAGCCTTCACCCCGATCATATCACGAATTGTTGGTCAATTACAATATTCAACCTACACCCTCTCGCTCCAGTAAAGAACTCAGTTATTATTGCATTTAGAACTCTATTTCCTATCGTCTGTCAAATCGTATGGAGTCCCCTTCTTTTCGCTGCAGACATCCGTTAACAAATGAGAATAAAGTCGTGTTCGATATGTGTCTGTTAATCGCGTGTGCCGGCCGCGGTGGTCTCGTGGTTCTAGGCGCTCAGTCCGGAACTGCGCGACTGCTACTGTCGCAGGTTCGAATCCTGCCTCGGGCATGGATGTGTGTGTTGTCTTTAGGTTAGTTAGGTTTAAGTAGTTCTAAGTTCTAGGGGACTAATGACCACCGATGTTAAGTCCCATAGTGCTCAGAGCCATTTGAACCATTTTTTTTGTTAATCGCGTGAACTTAGTTTTGTGTATTATCATTATGCACTAGGTATTTTGACGCTCTAAAAAAAGAACTATTTTCTGTAAAGTATTATTTGTTGTATACTCTCTGTGTCGTTGTACGACCTTCTTCTATAGGTTAACGCGCAGCGCGCTACTTTGCACTAGGCAGACTAACAACCGTTGGTCTGGTACACCGGCCAGCGTGTGTATGGTTTATAGGCGGTTTGCCATGCTCGTTTAGGCAATCTTCGCATCAAAGAACACGACAGGCGAACACGTAAAATACAATACATGGACAACATAGTTTACTCGATTCACAGACAGATGGCGCACATATCTCTGCTGTTGGTTAGCAGACGGCTGTGACGACGGGAAGGGCGTGCGGCTACGAAGTTAAAACAAAAGTAAATTTACCAAATCTTGAAAACCGCGGACCCTTAAGCTGTCCTGCTCACTGGAAGCGAAAACGCACGTGAGCGAGGATCTAGTGACGCGATAGCGTCGAATTTCACGTTGCACTACACTGCGAAGCGTGAAATGAAGTATTTGACATGACAGATTTTTACCTCCTGGAGGGGAACATGGTCACTGAGATGCATCATCGGTTTTACGTCACAAGCAAAACTTATGAGCCGCCATGCACAATGATGATCTATCAAAAGCGCTTCATTTTGATACAATTTGCTATAGTTAAATTTGTAGATGCAACCTTTACACAGTACATACCATATGATGAGACGCAGCCAGTCCCGTCGAAGCTGTACAGTAATTGATAGCATTCTGTACAGCAAAGAGAGACGAAGTAGTGTAGCGTCGAACTCCCTCCAAGTTTTCTTCCGCCATTTGTTTTCTGAAAGATTCTGAGTCTTTCTTATTGATTTAATACAAGTATTATCTGCCACAGTCGATGTTGTTTCTATACACAATGTATTTGCTGCAATTCTTGTGGCATAGGCAACGACTGGATTGTTTCCGCAGTGGGCAGGAATGTTAACGCGAATGCCAGTCTGTTAGAAAGTTAACACAAGTTACAAACTGTAAGGTTTTGCTATTATGAAAGTCAGTGTAAAATATATGTTCATATCTTTTAGTTTTATGCACTGCCTCATGTTTATATATTGCTGGTAAATATATTTTTCGTGATGGTGTACAGCTTTGAAAAAAAGCTGCTCTTTCATTCGAATGAAATTACGAAACGAATTCCTACCCTGAAATCTGTAAAATGAAGTACCCAACTTCAGAGTGTTGGTACATCGAGAAAATGGATATTTTGCATGCGCAAACCGACATTAGACATTATGTTTGAACTATATTCAATTTAAAACCGAAAACCAAATAGAGATTCGATTGAGTTAACAAATAACTTCTACTAGTACGAGGGTTGCCCAGAAAGCAATGCACCGCATTTTTTTTTCTTCAACAGTTCTGTAGTGAACATAATGAGAATTACACACACGAAAGAATGGTGTTTTTTCTACACACCCAATTTTTCCACGCAATCTTCATCCCGTTCTATGGCCTTCCTCCGCCGCGAAACAAGGGCATGTACGCGCTGTCGGTAACAATACTTGTCCTGGTGGCGGAGCCAGTGCTTCATTGTATGAATCACCTCATCGTCGTCCTCAAAATGTCGTCCACGAATGGCATCCTTTAATGGCCCAAACAAGTGGAAGTCCGAGGATGCTAGGTCAGGGCTTGTCAGGTGTGACAACCGTGGATGGTCTCCCCGACCGCTGCAAATCGTGGATCTCCGCCGAACCTCCTTCTGATGACCTCACCCTTCGTCCCCAGCGACCAACTGTACTTCTGTCGACAGCAGATGCTCCATAGACTTTGCACAAGTGTTTGTGAATATTCCCTACGGTTTTTTTCTCTGCAGTGAGAGAGTCAATGGCGGCACGTTGCTTGTAACGTACATCACCCACAGACGCCATTTAGAAACTGTCCTGCAGCTACGCCATCTGTCGGAAGTGATGGAAACTTGGTGCGCTCACTCAGGAGACTTCAGATAATATATACATAACGTTTTGCGATCGTAGCATTGTTTTCAGCTGAGAAAAATATGTGATGCGTTGCTTTCTGGGCAACACACGTATATATCTCAGACCGTTGTACAGGGTTATGTAACGATGCGGAGCAGTTTCCACGTGATGTAGCAGGCCGTTTCATAGCGTACACCAACCACGGTGGATATCGTATGGCGTGCTTCGTGTGAGGAAGGCTTTACGACGTTGTAAACGGTAGGACAGAGAGACGCTCTCTGTGTGCAGAATGAATCTCGACTTTACAGCGAAGTGTGTACTAACTTGAAATTTGCTGGCAGATTAAAACTATTTGGCGGACCGGGACTCGATCTTGGGTCTTTTACCTTCCTCTGGCAAGTGATCTGCCGACTCAGTTATCCAACCGCGACTGTCGATCCGCCCACACTGGCGGGGGAGGCGTTAAGTCGTGCTTGGGCAGCGGAAGGGCACTTGCCGGTGAAAGGCAGATTCCAGGTTCGAGTCCCGGTCCGTCACACGGGTTTACTCCCTGTGATTCGAGGCTTTGACATATTTGTTAAAATGCTACAGCCTTTTGACAGACAACACGATTGCTGCTCCATAAGAGCAGTAGCTTGTTGTTAGCGAATATCGAAGTTGTTAAAATGCTCTCAGAACGTCCCTACAATAGGGATGGCGGTTATCGCTGAAACAACTGGTTTTTGATTATTTCGGTTTTTTCATCGACAGTGTAACCGGACTGTTAAAACCGCTCGAAGTAACTAGTTTCGGTTTTTTTGTTCCTATTAGTTCCCGCATTAACAGTAGAAACCAAACAAAGAATGAAAAATTTGACTCTCTCAATTTCGAGATACATAGAATCAAAACATTAAATTAAATAGGCAAATAATAATAATAATAATAATAATAATAAAACATAGTCCGCCCAGCGTTCGCAGCTTTTCTCGAATAGTGATAAGTGGTTGACTGCTACAAAAAATCATCAGTATTCTCGTATTGACTCCAATTTTTGATGTGTGCTAAAATATAACGTTATAACCACGGATGATACCACTATTTGGACATTACGAATAGACGCGCTAAAGGATGAAAACTATGGTTGAAGTACTTATTTTTTGTGCTAAGAGCTAAAGGCTGATAAAGGCGTGTTGTGTAGACACATACAGCAGATTAGTTGCTTTCAATTTTTATTGTAAAGTATAAATTAATTGTTAAGTTTTCTCCTTATGTTATGTCGGAAGTATGTTGTGGCATCTCCTGTTTCTAACTTTTTAAAGCAAATGAAGCATTGTACTTCATTGATACCGCACTTCGTAAAATATTTCCAGAGTTGGCATGGCGCCGTTCTGTAATAAAACTGACGACCGACGACAGTGAGAAACCGCCATGTAGACCACACTGTATGTACACGCGTACCATCTGAGAGGTAACAGGTACATTATCGTCTCTCTGCAATACTGCACGAATTCTTACGCCATGCATTTGTCGCCCGTTTCTGTTGGCATTGTTACTAAAGTAGCACTGATCGCTTTTCCACATTTTTTAATGATAACGCTATATATCGAAGCAATGCAACTCTTACGAATAAAATTACTCGTTCTAAAAAACAAGTTTACTTAAAACCGAAACATTTTGTTGCTGCTGCTATGGCTAATTGATATTTCTGTTTTTTTACCGATTATTAGTAAAAATTAAAAGCATCTGTTATAACCGAGACAGAAAAATACCAGTTATTCAGAACTAAAATACCGGTATCTGTTTCAAACGGTCGGTTTTTCCAATTCCTATCCTACAAGTGAATGCAACTCACAGACTGACAGCTCACGAGTAGTGGTCATCTGTGGGCAGCAGTTCCTGCAACGTGGGGCACATGTGTGCGGAGCGAGACGAACCAGCTGGCGGGCAAACAGCCGCCCGCTGCGGCCGCGCCTCCCAAACAAACGCTGTGTGCCGCGGAGACAGCTCCCGGATGCGGATTTTCCCCAGCGCGGCCCGCGGAAAGCCGCGTCGCCAGAGGGTTAGCCGCTTTGTATAGACGCAGTGGCATCGTGATCCGCCAGTTATCACCAGAGCTTGTTTTAGCGTTTACGAACCGCGTGAAGTAAGCCAGATTCCGCTAACAATGCGAAATGTTGTGGTCAACACACTAGTCGCCAAGGCCTGTTACACACGGGTGCTTTATGCGCAAGTCTTCTCCTCTCTTTAGATTTGAGCGTTGGCTTACAAACGCAAACAGCTCTCGATGTTCTGCATGTGCATCCCCAGAATTGCTCTAAGTAGTCCTTGCATAGTGTCAAACCTTGCTAAAGTTTACCGACGTTGATGATACTTGTGTATATTTGTGCACAGTGGATACCTCTTTGCTTAGTGTACGTAGGACTCAGGTCTCGAGTAAAGGTTTTTTTTCTTTTTGTTTTTTTTTTCCTGTTTCGACCATTCGTTTGAATATTGTAACGTTCTCCCCATTTTCTTCCTAGCGTTATCTCGCTGAGAACTGTCTGTACCTCACGAGGCACTACGTAACGTGGATCAGGCAGTTGTTTTTGTGCTCGGATCCCAGATTCTAATCAAGAGGCTGAAATGTTGCGCACACTGCATGTCAGCGAATATTGTAAATCATGTTGTAAACGTAGTCTTCCTTCGGGTTTCCGGCATTCCGAAGCATAAAGTTCGAAAACTGCTTGTGAAAAGAAATTTATTGCCCCTTTTTGGCCAGCAAGGAGAGGTGAGGTGACAGAATACTGTTTCTGTTCGCAGACTCTACGTATGCCAATGTTTGAAGTTAAATTCGAATCCTCTTTCCACCTAAGACCTAAACTTTTTTACAGTACTAAAATTTTTGTGAGGATCTTTGTATACGACAATCAGTATTCCAAAAAATAGGTTTTGTAAAAAAATGTTCAAATGTGTGTGAAATCTTACGGGACTTAACTGCTAAGGTCATCAGTCCCTAAGCTTACACACTACTTAACCTAAATTATCCTAAGGACAAACACACACACCCATGCCCGATGGAGGACTGGAACCTCCGCCGGGATCAGCCGCACAGTCCATGACTGCAGCGCCCTAGACCGCTCCGCTAATCCCGCGCGGCTACGTTTTGTAAAAGAATTTTTTTTTTCTGTTTTGCGCCGTTCTGGCGCTTCTATCATTAGACCTAGCTCTACAACAATATTATGAAATTAACTAAACAAACACTGTTTTTTGCCTTGTTTCACAGATTTTATTATTGTTATTGCACAACGTAGGTTTCGATTTACAAGCCTATGTTCAACTGCATTACTGATTCCAAAGTTGATAAAGCAAAGATAAACGTGATGTTAAAGTAGATATAGTCATCTCAACTTCTTAATGTATCGATCCTTGGCTTAATGTAAAATTACTCCAATGACCATTTTTGACCAATTCCATATGGAATTACACAATGTGTAATATTTAATTTGTCAAAAATCGTCACTGAAGTAATTTTACATTAAGTTAAGGTTCGATACACTAAGAAGTTTACGTGACAATCTTTGCCTCAACATTATGTTTATCCGTGCATTATCATCTTTGAAATCAGTAATGTACTTGAAAATAGGCGTATAACCTGAAACCTAGGTTGTGCAGTAACAATAATAAAATCTCATCAAGACCCCACAGTTGATTCAATTAAAACGATATTATCAAATCTTTGTATAAATAGTTCTGCATCCTCTTTTAGTTCAGTTGCTACGTTTTTATTTCCCAGGGCCCTTGTTGTTATTGTTTAACGATTTAGAGGCCTTTCTTCTATTGTAATCGCCTTTTTTACGGTCTTGTAAATTTTCCTCACCTCGTCGTTCAGCTCTTCTGTCTTTTTCTGTGCTCAACTGTTTGTCGAGGTATCCTTTCCTTAATTTAAAGAGGTTTCTGTATTTCCTATTACGTATATCTTCATCTCTCTGATAGATTAAAATGTTAATTCTGTTACCTAGGACTTTGAAATATCGTATCACTCTCCGCGCGCAATCTTCGTTATAAACAGTTCCTATTTCTGACCTTGTATCATTTTCTTTTAGTGCGGTTTGCAAGCTATTCTTTCTTCTTCCCTGCAGCACCACTATACTCCTTTTTTTTCTTGACAATACGTTTGGTTCTATTTCCTGTACTTCCATCAGCGGACTTCGAATTCCAAAAGGCATATAAGAGGACATGGTGAAATGTAATGGCTCCTAATTTTTATTCTGTTCTCAGTTTCGGTTGAGGTATCATATGTCATGCATATTAGTCTGTCAGCTTTCCCGCTGCGCTGACACAAGTTGCAGCCTTGTGCCGCTAGAGGGTTCCGAATGGTAGCGTGTAACATGGCAGTGTGTAACGGAGTTACGTCGGTGCGTGACAAACAGCTTACTGTAATCGAGTTTGTAACTGCGGAAAACGTACCTCGAATTGAAGTCTGTAGAAGCATGAGAGCTGTGTACGTTGATGAGTGTATCTACATCAGTAATGTGGGGCCCTGCGTTGTTCGTGCTCATAATGAAGGACGGCGGTGCTAGCCTCAACGTGCGTGGCAGAGCTCGGAGTGGACGACTGCTTACGGCAACCGACGAGACGATGAACTCATCAGAGTGTTCTGGGATGTTCAAGGTATGGTGCGTATGGAATTAATGCCTGAAGGCACCACCATAATCTCTGCAAGGTACTGCGAAAAACTGACGATTAATTCGTCCACACATGGATCACCCTCTTCTTCATCATCACAATGCTAGACCAAACACGAGCGCTGCGACATCTGCAACAATTCGACGCGTCGAGGTCATTGTCATCAATCATTTTCCGCACAGTCCCGACGTGGCCCCATCCGATTTTCATCTATTTCCAAAACTTCGGTCGTGGTTCAGTCAACAAAGTCAGACCTCCAGCTGTGACGGTATCTCTCGTCGGGAGAATTGGGTTCGCCGCTAAGGTGACTATGTTGAGAAATAAATATGTAGGCATGAGGAATAATGATGTAGAATGTTAGTTGTGTTTGTTTAATTTAAAAAGCTTTAAGATTGTTCGCATAAGCCATTCGAAAGCATTACTTTTCAGCACGCCCTCGTAGGATAACACAAAATTTATCAAAAATAAATAATCTTTGAGCGTGCGAAATCGTGACATTGCAAGACACGAGTCTAAATTTTTACTTCTGTCACTTGGCCTGAAGATAAGAGACAAATTTCCTTGTTCTTAAAATGAACTAATGCGGAGGTTATTAAGTTTAAAGAATAAGAGGTAGTATCGTTTATTAATTAATTAATGGGTATGATTACGGAATTCTGACACTTTATTTCCGACGGTTCCTAGCTCCATTCAGGTTGTCCTCAGATACCTGTAGCACGAAAGGATACAGATGTGGGGCTTATACAGAGTTGTGACGTGAATGGAAGCCGAGTCTGACTGTGGTAGAAACGTTTAGTACGCCGATACGAAGTCAGTGATATATTAAAGCAGTGTACGTAACCAAGACTCGAATACTTGTCAGGGCCGTGCATACATCTCTCTGTCCGACACAGATCTTTCTCTTGTAACCGTGTATTTCCTGTTATCCTTAATTCCTTGAAGGCTTTCTCGCTATACTGTAGAGTGGTAGGAAAGTTTTCCTGGAGAATGACCTGAATGCATCGTGGAGTTGATTTCACTTAACAAGTGATACGCTTTCTGATGGTTCGTTTGAAAGAGTACTGCGGGCGAAAGGCAGTAGCAGTAGTTGTTGTTTCTAGTTCCACCGGGCACACAGTTTTGTTCTGTGGATAGTGGTTGGTCGTGAGAAATATGTTAGAGGGTTGCAAGTTAAAGAACATAAAACACCATGGCCTTACTGAACGCGCCCCCAGCGTTGTGACTATCGTCCCCCGTAGCTTGGAGCTTGCCGCACGGAAAGTATAGTATGCTTTTCTGAACAGATGGAACTGTTCGCTGGCAACAGTGAAGCGCTAGTTACAACGTACGATGACTTCCAAGGGCGCCTGAGGCAAACGGAGAGCTGTCGAAGCGAAGAGCTCACACGATTTCGTGTTTTACGACAGCGACGAGTTTCTACGAATAGCTCTACATAAGACTGTCAAAAGTGACGCAGTGAGTAAGTGATTATGCAGAAGCATGACTTGCAGGATCAAGTGAGGGAGTTTACGAGACGAATGACTGTATCAACCGATCACATATATCAGATAACAAATGCTAATCGTGGTTTAAAAAGCCGCGCGGGATTAGCCGATCGGTCGGGGGCGCTGCAGTCATGGACTGTGCGGCTGGTCCCGGCGGAGATTCGATTCCTCCCTCGGGCATGGGTGTGTGTGTGTTTGTCCTTAGGGTAATTTAAGTTAAGTAGTGTGTAAGCTTAGGGACTGATGACCTTAGCAGTTAAGTCCCATAAGATTTCACACACATTTGAACATTTTTTGTGGTTTACAAAACAGTTTTGGGAACAGTGTCTAGTACATTGTTCAACGCAAGATAGAGTAATAACGGTGGGGGCTGAAAATACTGAAAAACGTTCTAATGACGGACAACTATCTGCTAGAGACGGAATGCCTGAAACTTGTGAAACAGTTGAAAGACATGGTGTTGTCTCTGAAGACCATGACATTTCTCAAGCATGAAACGTTTGTTTGCTGAGTTATTGCTGTATATAGTGTGAATGCGAAATTCATCTACAAAATTTCAGAGGTTTTTCGGGAATATTTTCTGAATATTTAGGCCTAGGGGACCTTTGGTGTCTGGTGGCTCGTTACAGAGTACAGTAATCGCATTTTTTTAAATTTAGTACATTCATTTATTTTCATGTCTGTTTTGTACTGAAAGTATCTCCACAACAGTGCAAAAGTCAGTGGTGTGTGCTGTACGACTTGTTTGCAAACAAACTTGTTCCTTTCACTCACAGTAGTTGCTGTTCGCAACAGTAATGCCCAAGTTATTTTTCGTCCTGAAGTGTGCATTCGGTACTGCTCGGGTCTGTCTCGGCTTTGTTTTTCCAGCAGTATTAGTTGTATGTTAACAGGCATGCGGTATGGAGACGTCATTGCTGCAAGAGTTGGTCAGTATTGACCCCGTGTATTGGGTCACTGAATTCAATGCAACCAAGAGCTGCACAATGACGCTGTGTTGAGTTGGCCCCGCAGGAAAGGTAACCACATCTGCATCGCGTGCGAGAAACCAGCGATTACATATTACAAACATTTTTCGTTGTTGCGAAGGTTTTTAAAAGAAACAAAGGTAATTGAGGCGTGAAGATGAATAAATCGCCATTACCGTACTCCTCTATCAGAGGCCTCCGGAGATCTCGTGTCCCTTGTAGCAATATATCCCGTAAATTGTCAGAAATTTTATCGGTGGGATTCGCGTCGACCCTGTATAACTTTATCCTTGGGTGATATCTTTATTGCCTTAAGATGTTCCTGTTTGTTATACGTCTGTGTCTTTCCTGAAGGAGGAGGAAAATATCGAGTGTGACTTGTTTAGTTACTGCTGGGTTTTCGGTTTGCGAATGGAATCTCTCTCTCTCTCACTCACTCACTCACTCACACACACACACACACACACACACACACACACACACACACACACACACACACGCACGCACGCACTGCGAAGCAAATCACGTCACAGCCTGCCAGCAGCGAACATGCTAATTTTGCGCCGCCTGCGAGTGGACTGGAGGAGGCATTGTTATTCTAACTGATGCATGTAGGCAAGATTCAAATGGCTCTAAGCACTATGGGACTTAACATCTTAGGTCATACTCAGTCCCCTAGACTTTGCGATACTTAAACCTAACTAAACTAAGGACACCACACGGCCGGCCGGAGTGGCCGTGCGGTTCTAGGCGCTACAGTCTGGAGCCGAGCGACCGCTACGGTCGCAGGTTCGAATCCTGCCTCGGGCATGGATGTGTGTGATGTCCTTAGGTTAGTTAGGTTTAATTAGTTCTAAGTTCTAGGCGACTGATGACCTCAGAAGTTAAGTCGCATAGTGCTCAGAGCCATTTGACACCACACACATCCATGCCCGAGGGAGGATTCGAATCTGCGACCGTAGCACCAGCGCGGCTCCGGACTGAAGCGCCTAGAACCGCTCGGCCACAACGGCATATTCTGATGAAACTCTCGAATATCACAACAAGCATCGTAATTTGAATCGGACATTTTACCATCAAACAACTTGGCGCAGACCTTCCACCGTGTGACAGCTTCGGCCTGCGGGCTAGCCGTAGCAGCAGTCACGTGCGCAGGCACGCAAACTCACGGTGAAAGTTGGTCGGTGTGACAAGGGCTTTAATGATGACGCCGATGTCATTGTGAAATTTGATCCTCGAGATTGAAACAAAATGCAGCAAATACTTTCTGTGCACACGTATTGTGGCACGCGCAGAGTCCTGCGGACGCAGGTAATGGCGTTATCCCTTCTTCGCCTCGTTGAGTCGACGTAATTTACGTATGGGAAAGCAGCGGTGTCACGGCGCAAGGTTGTGTCAGCATGCCCGGGGAGACCGTGAACGGCGCCTCGGAGCAGCGCGCGCCCCTGCGGGCTAGCGTGCCTGGCGCGTCGCTCACTCTCGCCGCGCAGGTAGCAGCCGCGTCGCTGGGCGTAGGAACTTTCTCCGCTGCGACCACTTTCGCTGGAGAAACCCCGCCAGCGGCCGCGGTCGCGTCATCCTGCCCGCTTCCTCACGGCCGGCGCGGTTCCGGCGACCAGTCCAGCCGCCGCGTCACGGGTCACCGCGGTGACCCGCCGGACCGGTGAAGGAACGTGCGCGCCGAGGCTGCCAGTAAATCCACCACTGTAAACAAAGCCGTGCGGCTTGTTTTGCTCGCTCCTCGGTGGTACAACACAGGGACAATAGTGATATCTACATCTACATCGATACTCTGCAAATCACATTCAAATGCCTGGCAGAGGGTTCATCGAACCACCTTCACAATTCTCTATTATTCCAATCTCGTATAGGGCGCGGGAAGAATGAACACCTATATCTTTCCGTACGAGTTCTGATTTCCCTTATTTTATCTTGGTAATCGTTCCTCCATATGTAAGTCGGTCTCAACAAAATATTTTCGCATTCGGAGGACAAAGTTGGTGATTGGAATTTTGTGAGGAGATTCCATCGCAACGAAAAACGCCTTTCTTTTAATGATGTCCATCCCAAATCCTGTATCATTTCTGTTACTCTCTCTCACACATTTCTCAATAATACAAAACGTGCTGCCCTTCTTTGAACTTTTTCGATGTACTCCGTCAGTCCTATCTGGTAAGGGTCCCACGCCGCGCAACAGTATTCTAAAAGAGGACAGACAAGCATAGTGTAGGCAGTCTCCTTAGTAGGTCTGTTACATTTTCTAAATGTGCTGCCAATAAAATGCAGCTTTTGGTTAGCCTTCCCCACAACATTTTCTGTGTGTTCCTTCCAATTTAAATTGTTCCTAGTTGCAATACCTAGGTATTTAGTTGAATTTACGGCTTTTGGATTAGACTGATTTATCATGTAACCGAAGTTCAACGCGTTCCTTTTAGCACTCATGTGGATGACCTCACACTTTTCGTTATTTAAGGTCAACTGCAACTTTTCGCACCATTCCGATATTTCTTCTAAATCGTTTTGCAGTTTCTTTTGATCTTTTCATGACTTTATTAGTCGATAAACGAAAGCGTCATCTGCAAACAACCGAAGACGACTCCTCAGATTGTATCCCAAATTGTTTATATAGATAAGGAACAGCAGAGGGCCTATAACACTACCTTGGGGAATGCCAGAAATCACTTCTGTTCTTGAAAATAGAAGTAAAAAACTTCAAAATGCCACAAGCGCTTTAGCAGAGCATTTGTTCACATTGCCGGTTTCGGTAAAACTATATTTCCATCTTCGGATCTGAAAAAGCATAGACCGAGTAACCACAAGAACTGGTGTGAGGCATCTACGTAACATTTTAATCGTAGTGTGGTTCCATAACGTACCTTATGCACTACACTTCGAAGCATGTCGTCCGTGTGTCGCATAATAAGTAGTTCCAAGAACATGCACCGCTTAGTGTATCGGTTTGTCAAAAATGTATAAAAATTCATACACAGTGCATCCAATATAAATGGTGGTATTCATTTATAGCCGCATACAGACTGAGATTGGCCAGTAAACATGGTCCGTGTTGCTGTCAGCCACCAGGAGGCACCACAACGGTAACAAACTGCAGTAGACCATTTTGTATAAAGCCTAGACCCAAATAAAAATCCACATACATATTTATAATGGAATTGTACACAGAACGATCAAAATCAAAGGAAAAAAATTTTATATTATAAGAAGCTACTTCTTAAAGCTTTTTTGTTATAAAATATTTAACTTTCTAATTCTTTGTTATCCGTGATAGAAAGTGCTGCATATCCATAATTGTCATTTAGTATGTCTTAAAGAAGCAAGACAACAATTTCTGTGCCGGTTCTGTGGCCGAGCGGTTCTAGGCGCTACAGTCTGGAACCGCGCGACCGCTACGTCGCAGGTTCGAATCCTGCCTCGGGCATGGATGTGTGTGATGTCCTTAGGTTGGTTAGGTTTAAGTAGTTCTAAGTTCTAGGGGACTGATGACCTCAGAAGTTAAGTCCCATAGTGCTCAGAGCCATTTGAACCTGGCACCACCGGGAAACGAACCCGGGTCCAACGCATAGCAGTCAGCTACGCTAACCACTCGGCTACGGAAGCGAACAATTAGTAATAGTAAAAACTAAAACTAAACTAAACTCCGCCCGAATAGGCCATGAAAACAAAACGGTACCGACCGGCCGCCCTGTCATCCTCAGCCCACAGGCCTCACTGGATGCGAATACGGAGGGGCATGTGGTCAGCATACCGCTCTCCCGGCCGTGCGTCAGTTTACGAGGCCGGAACCGCTACCTCTCAATCAAGTAGCTCCTCAGTTTGCCTCACAAGGGCTGAGTGCACAGTGCTTTCGAAGAGCGCTCGGCAGACCGGATAGTCACCCATCCGAGTGCTAGCCCAGCCCGACAGCGCTTAACTCCGGTGATCTGACGGGAACCTGTGTTACCACTGCGGCAAGGCCGTTGGCCAATTAGTAATAATAGGATTACTGGCTGACTTACGTATCCGTCCACATCTAGGTGAGAAAATCGTGAGATACAATGTTCTTAAAACGCAGTGCGAACGTCGATCAACAGATGCAACATGCCGCTGAATGTTAAATGCCACTTTTAGTTTTACCAGTGATGTTTTATACTGATTTTGGGAACAGTCGAAATATTGTTAGACCTTTTAAAAGCCGAAATAACATGTGACTACCATGATACTACGAATGCCATAAAACAGATGGTGCCCGCATCTCGTGGTCGTGCGGTAGCGTTCTCGCTTCCCACGCCCGGGTTCCCGGGTTCGATTCCCGGCGGGGTCAGGGATTTTCTCTGCCTCGTGATGGCTGGGTGTTGTGTGATGTCCTTAGGTTAGTTAGGTTTAAGTAGTTCTAAGTTCTAGGGGACTGATGACCTAAGATGTTAAGTCCCATAGTGCTCAGAGCCAAAACAGATGGTGTGCGGTCAAGTTGTGACTGAAAGAACAGCCGGATAGTGGTGACATGTTTTTACGAAACTATGACTTCTCAGTCACTTGTGATTTGTAACAGTTACGTGATTTCTTGCCCGCCCTTAGTTCAAATGGTTCAAATGGCTCTGAGCACTATGGGACTTAACAGCTGTGGTCATCAGTCCCCTAGAACTTAGAACTACTTAAACCTAACTAACCTAAGGACATCACACACATCCATGCCCGAGGCAGGATTCGAACCTGCGACCGTAGCAGTCGCGCGGTGCCGGACTGAGCGCCTAGAAACGCTAGACCACCGCGGCCGGCCCGCCCGCCCTTAGTACTGCAGGTTCTAGAAAAGACTGTTCTGACTGTTGCGATAGGCAGATGCCGGGTGATCTTATCCGACATGATTCTAATCGATGACGCGGCAGCCTGGAGCCTAAATACTAGAAAGTGAGAGAAGCTTTGGTATTTCCCTCTTCATCGTTGATCGTTTAGCGATACCAGATTTCAAAATTGGTGGCCTACTTGATAAAGAGAGCCGTGACAATTGTTTCTTGCTAGAGATCCCCGGAGTGCTTAGCATACAGTTCACACCATTCTCCTAGGTTGTGGATCGATGTTTTCTCTGATGTTGTGCCCGTAACATGGTACTTGTTGTGAGTATACGTAAGAAGAACATGTCCTTTTTTTCCTTGCAGGTAATTGTGGCTGATACTTATAGTGCTTGTACATGACCTAAAATTTCCTAGTAAACGCGAGAATCACACGTAAATACCAGCAGGTGCGGGGTAGTATCGTACTCCGACATCAGCCATGGCCTTATGGGAACTGCGCGTTGAGGACCTCACCGGGGGGGGGGGGGGGGGGGGGGACATGCTATACCAGGTTTTAGAGTGAGCGGTGAGCGAGGTGACTTTTTCATTCCGGAGGACAGCAATTGAAACCTCCACGCGGCCATTATGATTTAGCATTCGTGTGGGTTCTCTAAAGCGCACAAGACAAGTGCCTGAACGATTTCTTTGAGAAGGACGTGGCAGATTTTACGTCTCCGATCAGAGCTTGTGCAGCGGTACCTAACGACCTAATCGTCAAAGAGACTTTAAACTCCAATCTTTCAGTTTTTTTAGACGAACAATGGAGTAATGAGAGACTTGTAACCGATGACGGTAATAACAAAGGAGTATCTGCAGTCCCTGAAGAAGTGACATGTAATGAAACCAGATAATGAACTGAAAGGAACGTAACTTTAATGCTCGTTGAACAGTAAGGAAAGAATTTTCCATAGATTTTTACTAATGAAATGGTCATTGAAATCATAGTCGCAAGACAGACGTTTGGAAGAAAGCACATTGGCAATGATCTGAATGAGAGGATGGTATTTTCTTTATTTCAGATGTGTTTAAATATTTCTGGCGTTAGCGCATTTTAATGGAAGAGCAGAGATGTGTTCAAAGAGTGTTACGAAACTGCTAGCAAATGTAGCGGTAGCAACGTACAGAGTATGAAACGTGTGATGTTAGACGTTGCATGAGCAACTGTAAGAATAGTTTAGCTGGATACCTTAAGTAGCGAAACGGTTTATCAATATTTTCGTAGTGGAACCACTTCCAGTAAAAGTATGACGTATGGTTTTGTAAAACTGCACGGGATTGGTTGTAGTGAGTATTTGCTTTTGCAGGTAAATAAAGTCATACAGGGCAATAAATGAGTGGGTATTATCTTTTTGAAGTAGTTCCAGAGATCTGCTGAAGGAAGTCTGTTGTTTTGCTGTCAGCAACATTACACAGTCACGCCTCTCATTCATAAGCTATATCGCTTCAACATATAAACGTAAACAATCATATACTGAGTATGAAACAGTCATTGTCACCCTAGATAAGCGAGACCTTTCTGATAATGCGTCAGGTTTCCTTCCCATATGTCACCCATTGTGGTCATGGATTCATTGTGCCTTCATCGGCAACAGTTCGGGTGTTTTTCCAGCAGAATGTCGTTCCCGACGAACATTATGCCCGACACTAGGAGAGGCAGTGCAAAGTGGAGGTGCTCTGAACAGAAATAATTCCATCCGGGAAGTAGTGATGGCCAATGTCTTAGATTTCACTGACAGTTACTTTCCATCCCGCTGGCACCGAGGCGTATTAGGCTCAGAATATCCTTGCCTTCTACGCAGTACGGGCGGGGAGCTTCTCTGACGCCAACCTGTTTGGCTGTCGCCGACTGGTCGTGTTTAGCTTACAGTCGTTCGGCAACTGGCCATTGATCTTTCTCCTACAGTCAGCAGGAGATAAATATTATCTCGGAGTGATGCAACATGGCCGGCAGTAAGGCAGGAAGACATCGGAAGCGTCTTCGATTCGATGTCGTGACGATGTAACTGTTCTATCAGCTCATGGAGGTAACAAAGAATACTGATTGTGTGGCAGTGATTCAGACGTACTGAACTCAAAAGTTAATATTTATCTTGGATCAGTATTCGTCATTTATTGTGTCAATATTGATCTTTCGTGATTTTTATTTTACAGTGTTGAAATGCTGATGCCCACAACCGTATATTTTCTATGTATACCAATTGAAAACAGTATTTTATCTGATGCAGAATGCTTGTTAACTTACATTATGAGACGTGTAAAACTGAAAAGGTGATAGTCGCTATCAAATCGAGGCTGTATGCTCTTCATCGTAGCTTCTCCTATTCGGCACGCTTAGCTCAACAGTATGAGTGAAGTCTCCTGTCGTCTTGAAGGAGCACAATAATGGTTATCGGACGCCGGCGTCCAATTATAGACATGGCTACAACACTATGGTACGCGGCGTTGATGGTTCGTCGTTCGTGAGGACAATCAACGTATACAGGGTTCTTGATTAGAGAGCGGCGTTATCCCTCGATTCTAGGCTTTCGCTTTGTGCTTGAAATATCTTTGCGTGTACTCGGAAGTACGAACAGGCCTTACACAAACGGCTGTTCTGTTAAAGCACAATTCAATTTGTTTCTTGCAGACCTTTAAGTGCTGAAATTTAGTGGCTAGCATTCGAATTCTATTACCAGGGATGGAAGGAGCAAGGCAGAAGTGAGAAGTAGAATAGCTCAAGCAAAGGGTGTGAAACATGGACACTCGGGACAGAGGAAGACCAGAAGCTAAATTCTTTTGAAATGTGGTGCTATAGACGCATGCTCAAAATAAAATGGATCGACAAGGTCACAAACGAAGTGGTTCAGGAAAGAGCATGTGAGAAGAGAAGCTTCTGGAGTTTCATTGTTAAAAGAAGAGTGCAATTTACAGGCCATCTATTAAGACATAAAGGACTCCTGAACACAATCATAGAGGGATATGTCGAGGGAAAAAGACCAAGAGGAAGACCACGACTGAGGTACATGGATCAAATCGTGAAAGATGTGGGATGTAACACCTATAAAGAAATGAAGAGAAAAGCTGAAAGACGCACAGAATGGAGACAAGCTGTCATTGTAGCTGTTGCAAACCAATCCTTGGATTGACCACTACAGAAGAAGAGAAGACAAGGCGATCGGAAAAACTAAGGGTGTTTCAGTGGGGGCTGTGCTGTGCATTTCCGAGTTTTTTAGTATTGAAGTTAGCCAACCAGGTCATCGCGCACGCAAATTAGAGCAGCCTGACAGAGACATTGTCCCCATCGTGTTCATCGTTTGGTTTCCTCAAACCAAACTGACCTAGCTTTTGATTACGTAGCTTCAATTTGTCGCTTCTAAAGGCATATTTTAACTGGTAACTAGCATTTGGGCCGGCCGGAGTGGCCGAGCGGTTCTAGGCGCTACAGTCTGGAACCGCGTGACCGTTACGGTCGCAGGTTCGAATCCTGCCTCGGGCATGGATGTGTGTGATGTCCTTAGGTTAGTTAGGTTTAAGTAGTTCTAAGTTCTAGGGGACTGATGACCTCAGAAGTTAAGTCCCATAGTGCTCAGAGCCATTTGAACCATTTTTTTGAACTAGCATTTGAACGAGTGGTAACTCACCGACCCACAGATGTCTATGTATTACCGCAGTTTAGCGCGTGCAAGTGCGCTGGATTTGCACGCGCTTTGATCTGATTTGCTAACGTCAGTGCTAAATAACTCAGAAACGGCACAACATATCGTATTTTTTCTTAACAAATATTTCTCAGTGCAACCTCACATGCGCCACCCTAACGAACTTTTTCTGACCTTCCTATATAGTGGACGTCAGTTACGAAGAGTACGCAAGTTTTAACCCTAGTTCAATTTCACTAATTGTTACTAGGTATATAAATTGATATTTCTGCTTTCTCTCCGACCTTATCTTCAATATCATTTATCGACTTGAAACGTAGAAAATGTCCCACTTCTGTATTGGACACGCTGTTTTTTCACTGTGAGAACTCTGTCGCTCAAAGACCGGCAAGAACTTGTAATGACAGCTGTGAAGCAAAACGAGTTACTTTGTGACACTGAAGGCATGCAAACATTAATGCCAATCGGGCTGAGTTATTGTGTAAATGTCCGCCTGCTTAGCTGGGTGGTAACGTGCTGGCCTCCCATGCAAGCGGGCCCGGGTTCGATTCCCGGCTGGGTTGGAGATTTTCTCCGCTCGGGGACCGGGTGTTGTGTTGTCCTCATCATCATTTCATCATCACCGACGCGCAAGTCGCCCAATGTGGCGTCGAATGAAATCATTTCATTTCATTTCATTGTGTAAATGACCATGTAGGAATACTGTGCTAGTCAGAAGAGGCAAACTATAGAACTGTTCGGCCCGAGACGGTGTTTGTATTATTTAACTTTATAAGCAGATGCTCTTCCTGCTGTCACAGTCGTCGGTTAAACGTGAGAGTAGGAGTCTTGTGCACCGTCTGTGAATTGTAAGTACTTCTATGTGTTACCGCCTTTTAACCGTTTGCGTAACTGTTTTATGAATCGTAGATCTGGGAGTAGCACAGTATTTACCTGAAAGGGCGTGGAAAACCGCTTAAAACTACGCTCAGACTGATCGGTGTACTAGACCAACGATCGTTAATCCGCGGCATGGATTCGATGCGGGTCTGGCTCACTTACAGAGACGATGAGGTGGGGAAATTCGGCAGGGGACGCACTTTGTTCATATGTACTACTTTATCGTAAAGGCCCGTCAAAATTTATTTTCACGTGTTTTTAATCATATTTACGTACCAGCTTGTCAATGGTCAACGTTGAAGAATGGCTTAGAAACAAGTTTCTTTGGCTCCACGCGTGCAGTAAGCTTGTGCTTGGTTATCATACTGTTTGTGTGTCGTGTAAACGTGTCTGGTTCACAGTGGCGCTTTCATAGTAGTGTTTAAAAAACCGTGTTATTTTTTCTCATCGGATTCTAACACTCCTCTTAAATACACGTCCCATAAACAATGACTACATGAAACTTCATAACAAAGTGCTTGGATTCACAACTTAAATAATGAGTTAAATTTCCATTTCTACATCTGCATCTACATATGTGCTCTGCAGGCCACTGTACAGTGCATAGCAAGTGGTACTTCGTGCCAGTATTAGCGAGGCATGATACGAGACATAGATCAGGAGGTGCTAGTGGTACAGAAGCGAGTAAAATTTAATGCGAAAACAATGAGGACATGGTCAGAATCAGAGGAAAAATATGGTATTCAACAGGATGATACAGTGTACTAACATGATTTTTAAAGTTGTGCGTTAGTTATAATTCTTGTACACCAATCAAGTAGCAGTTTTGCCAAGACACGATTTTTTTTTAATTCTCTGACTTGCATATTTCATGTTTTTGATTCAAAGAGGACTTTTTGTCTGAAGCAGCAGAATATTGGCACCTGGTGTATCATCCTGTATCGCTGAAATGCATTCGCATCCTCATCGGACTTCCTCCTCCTGTGTTAAAGCCCCGTCCATTACAATGGGACAGTGAATCTAATCCCGGAAAAAAATCTTAGAAAATGGCAAAGTGAGCGTTCAGAATACTAATCGCGATGTCTAAAATTCTGAACGTGCTTTGACAGTAAATAGAATCTATTTTCTGACAGTATGCCCTACTTAATAGCAGTCAATGTGTAATTAAAACTAATTTACATGCTAGGTAACCCAGAGTAAACTGAACTGAGTTGAATACTTATCCATATGCCTAAAGTAAAGATGAGGCAGGTATGGCAAGCGTGATTCCTCAGTGCCTTTTTTAATGCAATACACATTATTAAAAGTACTGCACGACGGTCAGATCACCGTCTAGAGTGTTACTGCCCACACACCGTGACGCACCGTAGAAAGATTTGAAATTCAACGCAGAACATGGGCCTAAACTTCGGTAACCCTTCCTCCCGTTGCTATCCACCACAGGGCTACTTGCTGGCCACGGTCGTAACATTCACTAACAATTTTGGTTGCGGGAGTGGGTAACCTGTGAATGGCATATTCATTTGTGGAAAATGACCGTTGCTTTTGGCGGGAGGGTGTGATGCAGCCGAAGTAAGAATCGACATGGTAGAACTCATTTCCCCTTTCATAATCATAATTAGTCGCGTATATTATCCCATACTTAGGATGACTGTAAATAACTCCTGTACAAAACGAGCAATAACACTCCTTCCATTTAACTACCTGGAGCATTTATCATATTGAACTGAAATACACTCCAAAAATTTTCTGGTGGTGTTTGCCTGTTATTTCCGTGCCACTACTAGTGTATCGGCTGGATGGTTGCATGAAATAACCAATTGCCTACTGGTTAAGAATAGTTTGAGTTGTGTTCTGTGCCTCTCCGTTTCGTCGACGTGGACTAGTGTCCACGTACCGCTGCGTGTTAATTTTGCGCGGTTTTGAACAGCATGTTGATGAATGGCATCATTCTATTGGAGAATGACGTGTGCCCATGTGTTGCCAAGGGTATTTCGACTGCGCTGCAGAGTCTTTAGGAAACTCTTAGACATTCTTCATGCAGTCCCGGTCTCTCCACGATTTGGTTCAGACGAGGAGGTGCACGCCTGAGTACAATCGTGTTTTCTGTATGCAGTCGCAAACAATTTTGCTTGAAGTTATTGACCGTGTTGTCTCACAGTGGAATAAATGTGTTAACTTTTATGGTGATTACTTTTGAAATAATAGTTAATTTAATTTTTTTTACATCTGTCTCGTTTTCATTTGGCTGGCTCTTATAGAAACAACATTATTCTCAACGCGCCTACGAAATAGAAAGATAGCAGGACAGGACACTGTGACACACTTTCACATGACGACCAGACTCAATACATCGACTTCGATTTAAATCGTCACATTACCTCTAGAGCGAAGCTCTAATGCTGTCACCCAGGGAATAGGTCCTTTGAAGTTAAAATGGATGAAATATGCCCACGTCAAACAAAACGATGAATCTCGAACAAAATTATCTCATCCATGGTAAGCAGTAAAGATTCCAACCAGCATGGGTTCCGGAAACAGCGGTCGTGCGAAACCAAGCTCGCACTTTCCTCGCACGATATCCTGAAAGCCGTGGTAATGCGAATTCAAGCTCGATTTTTTCTCACATTAGATCCTGAAAGCCGTGGATCGAAGCAATCAAGTACATGCAGCATTTCCTGATTTTTCGAAAATAGTGTGACTCAGTAGGACACCAACGTTTATAAACGAAAGCACGATTATGTAGGGTATCAAACACAATTTTTGTCTCGGTTGAGAATTTCTCGGTAGCGAGGAAGCATCATGTTATCTTGGATGGAGAGTCATTGACAGAAGTAGAAGTAACTTCAGGCATGATAGGAAAATTTCGGGAGCCTTGCTGGTAGTGTTCTATATTAATGACTTGGCAGACAGTATTAATAGTAATGTCAGACTTTTTGCAGATGATGCAGCTATCTGCTATACATTTCTATCTGGAAAAAATTGTACAAATATCTAACCGTATCTTGAAAAGATTTCGAGGTAGTGCAGTGATTGGCAACTTGCTTTGAATACTTAGAAAAGTAAAAATGCATAGAAACGATGTTCTATGACAACGATATCAGTGAATTACAATTGGAATCTCACAGGTACCTAAATGAATGGTTGACATAAATTCAGTCGTGGGTGAAGGAGCTGGAAGACTACGTTTCATTGGTGGGATACAGGAAAAATTCATTCAGATTACAAAGGAGACGGGTTACTAATCATTTGCGTGTGCCATCTTACAATACTGCTCAAGCGTGTGGGGCTAATTGGGGATATTGAACGGATACAAACAAGAGCAGAGCTTGAATCAAGCGAGAGAGCCACGGAAATGCTAATAAACCTGAGTGGGCAGACGCATGAAGATTGACATCAGCTATTCCCTTAAAGACTACTACCAAAATTCCAGCAGGCAATTTTAAGAGAGAATCTTGCACATATTTTAGCGCTCTCCGTAAAGCTCCCGTAGTAGGGACCGCGAAGATCAGATTAGACTACAACGCGCACACAGGTATTTAACCACCCTGTGTACACGTTTGGAAGGGGAAGAGACCCTAATGTGGTACAGCACGGAGTACCGTTTGACATGCTTTCGCAGTGGTTTGCAGACTCTGTAGATGTGGATTTTGATATCAGAAACATGTCTTGATAGCATAAACGAGACGGCGCCGACACGTAAAGCTCTGTAATGAACGGTTGGCACCGTCGCAGGACAGCTTGGCGGTACGCAGGTACTGCGCTGCGGTGGGTGGTGGGTGTTTGGCAAATTGGACGCGCGGCCGTCCAAGAGAGCGGGCGGTCGTCGACACCGGGCGGACTGCCTGCAACGCGTGATCCCAGCTGGCTTTCTCCGTCAACAGATCCGTATGGCCGGTGCCTTCTGACGGAAGCGCGTCGCACAACACTACCGTTCCAAGCCACTCTCTTCATTCGACGTGTACATTTACCTATAGACTCCGCAGTACATATCGCGAGGCTAGATCGTACCAAAGTTGTCGATTTCCTTTACTGTTCCATCTGCGTGTTGCGCGAGAGGAAGAAATACTGTCTATATGCCACTGTACGTGCCCTAAACTCTCGTACCTCATTTTCATAATTCCTACGTGACTTTAACGATGGTGGCAGCATAATGGTCGCCAGTCTCCTTCGAACACGGATCCTCTAAATACACCGAAGAAGGTTTCGCGAGAACTAACGTCGTCTTCCTTCCAAGTAATGCCATTACGCTTCCAGAGCAGATTTGGTATACTTTATAATGGGCAAAACCAAACTGCTACGATCCTAAGAACAACAGAGTATCCCCTTTTGTACATAATTTATTTTTATAAAAAAAAATTGAAAATGTATTCTGATACTACAGAGTTACGCTGCCGATGTCATCATGGCAAAAAGTGAGACAGATGAGAAAATAATATCTTGGAAAACGCTGACGTCCAGCACCCACACTTATATTTTAATGGAGGGTTAAAATAGCCATCCGATTGCACAATTTTATTGCACGGACATGGTTTCGATACCAACTAAAGGTATCTTCATCAGAATAACTATAACTTATTCTGATGAGAATACCATTAGTCGGATTGGGAACGAGGTCAGTGCAATAAAATCTGTACAGTCGGTTGACTGTTCTTATCCTTCATAAAAAATAGAAAATAAAGGTCCCGAGTTCGAGTCTCGGTCGGGCACACAGTTTTAATCTGCCAGGAAGTTTCAGAAAATAAATAGTTTATGAAGAACGTTGCCATACCAGGATCTGACGGGACCTGAGGTCTCATATCTTTTAAACTGTATGCAAGAGATTAACAAAATGAAATTCAAGGGAAAAAATCTCTTCGTATTGAGTTTTGTTTCTTACACAACTCCACTCATGGAATCACATGTTGCAAAATTCACTGTAGAACTCCCTCTGCTGTTAGAAAGAAATGGCAGCATCGTAAACAGGTTATTCTGTTTTACAACTGGTGAGCGTAACTGCTCTTTCGGATGAAGTACGATATGTGATACATCAGCCATGCTCTTTCCGCTTTTGAATACATCCACTTTTTTTATTTTTCTGTTTCACAGTAAGAATTTTTAATAGCCAATTTAGATGGATGAATATGACATTCTTTGATCACGTTGAATTTGGAGATCTTACACGCCTTTAATAACAACAATGTTTCAGCAGCATCTTTAAAATCAAAGAAATAGTTTGTATGCTTTGGAACTACGTGGAACGGCCTGCCTTAGCTGACAGAACTTTGTAGAGAAGCACTGCCTGCCACAAAGGCCTTGCACCGTCCAGTAATGAAGAATGTTTGATACATTTTCTCCATAATTCGACACTTGGGACAATTCTAGGGGCATGCAATGGAGTGCTGAGAACACAGTAGCGACTTTTGACATTGCCATTCTGCGATTCATCTTGGCAGACTCCAGTTTGCAGGCGCTAGACAGTGCCGGAATGAACACCCTGATCCCGGTCGAAGTCGCAAGTTGCGGGAGATTGCCTTCTGACTTGACTGAAATGTACTGATTTACACTTTGTTCATCTTGTACGATGACATACCTAGAAGTAACCTAACAAGCCCATCATGGTCGTCTGAACATGCTGAGCTTGTCATTACCACGGAAGGTGCAGAGTCCAGTTAATTTTACCCCGCTGCATACGATTCTATTCGTTGTTCATGAAAACAGTTGTGGCAGGCACGTTACGCCTGGGGCCTATATGTGACACCATTTAGTGCCAAAACTAGTAGCATGTGTTAAAAAGAATAAATGACGTTGATTCAAATACATTATTCAAGTATTTCGTGTCCGGCTGCAGTCCCACTTTCCCTTATGGTTTGCCAGAGACTCAGCAAATGAAAAGATCGTCTTGTAAACGCAGTGTTGGAAGAAAGACTAAAGCTATACAGTACAGTACAGTACAGTACAGTACAGTACAGTACAATACAATACAATACAGGCACAGAGACATTACCTCCAGGAGCTCGAACATGTCGTGACTATTGAAAATTTGTGCCAGACCAGGAGTCGAACCCAGACTTCCTACTTTTCAGTGCAGTCGCCTTAACCATTAGGTTATCTGAACGCGCCACCAGGTTAGACAAGGAATTACTAAACAGCTTCCCTCCAGTTACTACCGAACGGACACGAGGAATAAGACGACAAGAAGAGAGGAAGGTTTAGTTTAACGTCCTGTCGGCAAAAGGAACATTGGAGTCGCACTGGAAAGGGCCGTTAAGGAAATCACTTCGCCTTATCCAAAAAACCATCCCAGAGTTCGCCTTAAGTGATTTAGGTAAACCGTCAGAAAGCTAAAATCTGGACGGCCGGCCGGCGATTTGATGCGCTACCATCCCAAATGTGAGTACAGTGCCTTACCACTGCGCCGCCTCGTTCAGTTCGCCCCCCCCCCCCTCCCCCGCCCCGCCACCCCTTCGCGAGGAGCAGATACTCTTGGAGGATCGTGCGATATGTATCAGCTGAATTAATTAAAATACGATATTTGGGCTGAAACCAATGATGATGCAATAACATGAGTTGGTATCAGTGGAATAACATTCAGAAATGCTGATTCCAATGTAATGAACGTGTCGTGACCAATGAGAATTTATACCAAATTAGTCTCCTTAACCACTACCAAATTAGTCTCCTTAACCACTAGACTATCCGAGCAAGCTGCCAGATATTGAACTTTCATTATCACTGGTATTCTCCACTTGCTCCTCTGATAACACGTCATGTCATTAGCATCCTCATTGCTTTCGTCCCCTTTACCTCCATCATTTTATGCTACTGAAATTAATTAAATTGTTATAAGAACGACTACAGTCACGAGAACTGTAGCTAAATTTTATCTCTGTCTCGATTATATCCTCAACGAAAACAGTGCACCGGGAACTGCATAAAAAATCATTTGCAGTGGAACAATCGCTACCAACCTGCCATTAACATGCAGAAGTATCTTAAGTTGTCCAAGGAAAACTCTACTGCTGACCAATATAAACTTCAATATGGTCCAACATGTGGACTGATACACGACACCCGTGATGAATGGAATTAGAGGTAGATGCTAAAAAGTCAGAGATAAGATTCTCCTGTTGCCTCGGGGTATTGAAATAGTTCATCGTGTAACGTGACTAGGTTGCCGTCACGTAGTATACGCGGCGTTCGTGTGACAGTACACTGTAGGGTTGGGTATAAGCACGATATCAGGTCATTCAGTCCGGCCAGATCATCAGAGCTTGACACTCTTTCCCCAGACGTTGCCAGTGGTAAATCGCTAGAACCTCGATTTGGGGCAAACCACTGCAGCCAGAGTCAGTTTCTCTGGCAACACAGTCTTGATGACTGTATGGCTTGAGTCGCAGCCATCTGCTGCCTTGGATTGTAACAGCAGATAGAAGGGCCACAGTGCAGTAAATTACCCGCCACTTCAATGCTTGAGAACAGCGGGAGCCACGAACGTGTTCAGAGCACAAAGATGGTGTAGTCCTAGGAACAGGTCCATTGAACGCCAAAATGTGGAGAATTGTGGTCTGATAGAGATAACAGAAGTGAAGTCCGTGCAAATCTCGTGAGCTACACAACGAGGTCGCAGTGTCATCTATTCTGACGTTGGTGAAACCATATGCCAGTCACTTTAATTATCACAATAAAACATTCGAGACCTCTTCAAGCCTTTGGTAACTTGGGAAAATCACAGTGCTGCTATTGAGACTATTCAGTTTTGTAATACTAAGCAGCCGGGTTCTATGTATCATTCCAGCTTGGAAAAAACATAGATGTGATGCCGGAGGATCTTTTACGATTGCCGTATGATAATGAAAATTGCCGTCTACTGACGGCCAGTGTAACGATTTCTTACTCTGGATGGCGTAAGATTTGCAGTACAGACAAGAAAGCAGTGGTACGCCACTGAATGGAGTGTCTTGCCATACTGCTGCAGTGCGGATGAAGCAGTGTAGTAACCGAGTAATGAGCCTGGCATTCTACAAAGCAGAATCTACTGCGGTTTCAGAAAGAAGGAACTTTTCGTGAAACTCAACACAGCTGTTCGTTTTATACCGTGACTCATTTTGCCTGGTGACGAAAGGCGACCATCTTAGTACCAGAGTCGGTCACAGAAATTTCCTGCAAGATAGTTTTAGTTTTATCTGGTTGGCTCAACTTCACGTTGGAAATAAGTTGCGGACAACTGCAGTGCGAGAGAGAAATTAAATTCTTGTGTATTGATAGTATGAGAAACTGGCAACGCTTTAAATTTTATAAATTAACTAGCATACCAGACGCTGATTCGCTCGTTTTTTGCGTAGTAATCGCAAGAAAAATAATTTTATAGGCATATATTAGGTGTACTGCAAAATTAAATTATCAAAGAGCCGTTTCTTTTTCTATGCAATTCTGACAATGTCGTTGTGACCGTTTAATAGCTTTCTTTGATTTACTTCACTAATTGCAACACGTTCTAAACATTTCACGCTAATTAAGGTCATAAAAGCATGGACTTTTCCGAATGTACTTTTGACCAAAAATGTTTATGGTAGCTGGGATCGGAGGTTTTTGTTAATCCTGCCTCTTGAGTTCTTGTGGAGATATAGTAGCTTTCAATCCCTAACACATATTTCTTTATTTTGAACCGAGAAGTCAAAAACCAATTTTCATAGACGTAGCTCTAAAAATGCTTTAGTACTGGTAAGAAAAACTGTCACCCGCTATTTCACCCCCTTAGGTGTTGAGCTTCCAAACAAGCTGAAACACGTGTTTTTTTTATTTCTGACCGAGAAACCCAGTACCGATTTTCGTAGTTATAGCTTCAAAATTGCCTTAGTAGCGACATATCTTCAAGAAAACCTTTCATCCTGTACTTCCGATGATGCAGACACAGCCGTCGCCGTTCACTGCATGCGATTTGAGGCACATCTTCATGTTATGACAACGTTGCCACTACTTTGTATCCAGCCTTAGTAGATTTCTACTGAATTCCTTTGCCTGTATGCTTCATTTAACTAGTATAATCATCGGTAGTACATTAAGACACAAGAAAAGATTCTGAGGTATATTCGCATGTTCAGGGCACACCGACTCCGCAGAGTGTTAGTTCAGTGCTTCCCGCCGCAGACAGCTTGCTTTGAAAAATTTAGCAAGCAGCTTGTTTCAGACGCTGTTGCAGGACATTGTAACTTTCCCCAGACGGGCAACAAAGCTGGCCGAGAGCCAAGGGAGGAGTGCAATGAAATCGCTAGCGGAAGTATGGCTGCCAAGAGGGCTGTGAAGCACGTTTGTGGCTCGTGTGGCTTCATTTCGTAACGCTGGATGCCGTTCTTGTTTTATGTATGCGCAGCCGCTCTCCAGCGGACCCCCGACAGCCCTTTTATGCTTTGTTTGCGTCCCCGCCAGCTTCCCGAATTAAAAGCGTAGCATTTAATGGTTGCTCTGAGGGAGCACATAACGGAACGAGTGCAGACAATTCAGCCTCTTTAGAGCTAACAACACACTTCTACGTGGTGCTTTAGCGTGGCCTCTCCTCTTTTTTGTTCCATACCTACTTTCGACGGTATTTGTACTTCCGGAAAGATATTGAAATAGAGAACAGATTGTCAGCGGTGTAATGCTGCATTATTTGCGTCCGCTGGGCTAAGAAATTGTCCACGTATTGTCAGCAGAATAATTACATTCGGTTTGTAGACAAATTCAATCGAAAGATAGGGACATTTCAGCGGACATGTCTCGGCTGATAATGGAAAACTTTTAAAGTAACGTCAGATTGAAATACACCTTTGCATATATTTCCTGTTCTTCTTTCCGCATCTTCTTTTACAGCGAACGTCAACTATGGAAGTTCGACAATAATCGTTGGCGGCCTTTACACGCTAGCGTTTGTGTAGGCAGGGCTGAAAATAGTGCCCTGAGGGTGTTTCGCAGTAGTTAATTTTGAGTCTCAGACGTCAGTTATGTAAGGAAGGTTGTCCTTTCACATGGGACTGTCACAGTAGCTATCCCCCATTTATTATGTAGCTTTGCATCCTGGGCCTTCAACGGGTGTCGAATACGTTCTTTCCATGGCCTGTTTGCTTTATTTCTGCATTCATTGTATTTTTAGGAACTTAGCAATGTCATCGCAACACAGTAGCAGAAGGTATAGTAGGAAACGTTTCTTTTACAGGCATAACTGGATAGAATGATTTATTTGTAATACATAAAAATTTAACTAGAAACTCTTACATGATAACCATAGTGACTATTCGTGTCAAACCGAGACAGTGAAGTAAATGGAAAATTTGACAAATAAAATCCATCCACTGTCTTTTCATAGCGTTCTTACTTCGCAAATTTTTTTGAAGTAACAGTTTCATCATCGGGTTATTACTTGTTATGTGAAGTCCTTCAGGACGATAACAACACGCCAGAAACACTTATCTGTGGGGTGTATAGAAGTGCTTTCTTAATTGTAATGTGCGAAATTGTGGTGTAATATTCGAGACGATCAAAAAGTAACGGGTCTTTCTGTTTTTCTCAAAGCGCTATTCTCTCGTAATATTTTAAGAACCAGCATCAACATCAACTTTGTCCCCTTCAAAGTAATCCGCCTCAGATGTAATAAACTTGTGCCAGCGCTTTTTCCAAACTTGGAGGCACTTCAGGAACTGGCTTTTCGGTATGGTGTTCAGTTCCTTCAGCGATCCCGTGTCGCCTCCGAATAGAAAGAAGTCGCAGGGGTCTGGCAAAGAATCAGTGGCTGAGGCAACATAGCGGTTTTATTTTTTGCCAAAAAATCACGAACGGCCATTGAGGTGTGGGCGGGAGCATTATCGTGATGCAATTCCAAGAGTGGTTTGTCCACAATTCTGGTCGTTTTCTTCGGATTGTCAGGTAGTGTTCCTTGTTGACCGTACGATCGTAAGGTGGTGGTGGTTAGTGTTTAACGTCCCGTCGACAACGAGGTCATTAGAGACGGAGCGCAAGCTCGGGTTAGGGAAGGATTGGGAAGGAAATCGACCGTGCCCTTTCAAAGGAACCATCCCGACATTTGCCTGAAACGATTTAGGGAAATCACGGAAAACCTAAATCAGGATGGCCGGAGACGGGATTGAACCGTCGTCCTCCCCAATGCGAATCCAGTGTGCTAACCACTGCGCCACCTCGCTCGGTGTACGGTCGTAAGGCAAGAACTCATGATGCACTGTCCCAAATCGAAGAAACAGTGAGAAGAACCTTCACATGTGATCGAGCGTGTCGAATTTTTTCGGTCTTGGCTTTTCAGCTAGTTTCCATTGGGACGATTGGGCTTGGTTTCGACGTCATACCCGCATATCCATGTTTCATCACTTGTCATAAGCTTCGTTGGCATTTCTGGATCGTTGTTGACTTTATTCAGAAATTCTTGAGCGATGCCTACGCGACACCGTTTTTGGCTTAAATTCAACAATTTCAGAACAAACTTTGCTGCTAAACGTTTCATGCCCAAAACATCCGAAAAAATTGCTTGGCACGAGCGAAAAGATATGCTGACATAATAAGCAACCTTTCTGATGGCGATTGTCCAGAACCATTTCCTTTATTTCTTCCACACTGTCGTCAGTAATAGATGTGCTAGGGCGGTCATCGTCTTCAACGTCTTCTCGAACCTCTCTGATACGTTTATACCACTCGTAAACTCTTGTCTTACTCGTAGTAATTCGCCAAAAGCCACACTGAATATTTCGAATGCGGTGCTGCATCCTATTCCATTTTTAAAGCGAAATTTAATGCAAATTCTTTGATCCATCTTTTTCGAAAAGAAAAATACCCCGTGCGCTCGAAAACACTTATAACCTTTCCGACTGTCACGATAACTAAATATTCAAAACAGCTGAAAATACAGACATACATCAAAAACATGTGTACCAACAAGACTAAAAAAAAAGTTGTAAATCGGATGTATGAAGCCCGCGAAATTAAATTCCCGTTACTTTTCGATCACACTTTGTATAAACAATTACAGAAAAAATGTGTAGACTGATGTTAAAAACTTGCAGCATTACTACTTGTAATTCGCATCACAGGCACTCTACATGATCTTCGTTTGTGACGCGCAAACATCAATACGCGTGTTCAGTTCATTGACACGAATTGCCTGGGCGGGCACGGCGGGAACCCGCTTTGTAATTCTATTCATTGGGTTGCCTATCTGCAAGCGCGATCTAGTTCGATGCGACAATACGGAGAGGAGGGTTAAGAGTGAGACTTGAAGACAGCAAAACCTATAGGTGCAACCTCTAAGTATGAGAGTTCTGCAGACCTTGAACAGGCTTCCCTGTACCGGTAGGACATTGTACGTAGCAATTATGTGCAGCAAATTCCCATTGGTTGTCATTAACGTATCACGGGACACATACGCCCCAGTACTAGTGAAAGGATTAACGTGCCATTGTATTTTGTGTAATTAACTTGCAAATTCCCTGTAAAACGCGAGGATATTCATCGGGACCTAGGGAGTAGCTTGTGAAAAATATATCACTTCACAGTCGATTGAATTAATTTGTTGTTGTTGTTTTGCATTACGTAAACATCGAGGTCAAGGAGCAAATCGCGAAGCTGTGGAATTATGGAAATTGTGAAGACTTCCTGTTGGTATCTCACTTCGTTCTAGCAGCAGCTCCTTAGGTACATTTAGCTCGTTGGCTAAATTCTTATGGAAGATACTCGAGACATACTTTTTGGAAGCCTATGTAGCTGGGGAGCCTGCTGTGCAATGCTGTATGGTCATTATTTTTGCGATCTTTGTGATTTGGTAGTTTCATGGACGAGAAAGTGGTAGGACAGCTACTGTAAAGTTCTTCTTTCTATCGGTACAAGATGTGTATTACATCAGCCAACTTAAAAGTGACGGCGGCATTACCCCCATTGCGCTATTAATACTTAACTGTTCTGCTTAACTGTTTGTACGTCAGCTATCGGCCGCGATGGATTGTAGGTCGACGTTTTAAATATTGCCTGTGGGAGGGCTGGAGGGGGGTAGGATTTGCGCTAGTGGAGATGATTATACGTCGACGGAAATAATAAAATACTTTTATTTTTGGGGAGGCTGGACCTCTTGTTTGTAAACACGCATAAACTCGTTGGGTCTACTGTAGCTTGAGGGAGCCTCCTGCACGAGGAAGCTTCTAGGGGGGGGTGAAGCATCGCCACTCACGTGCTTGGGGAAAATGAAAACATTTATAGCTAAACACCGCGAATAATTGTAATGTGTGACAGTTTGCTTATTATTGTACCGTATATTTGCTTTCGTTTCATTCAAGGATGGAACTTGGGGGAATTCAGGCTGCTATGCCTCTGCCGAAGCTGCCGTTTGTCTAATATTTTCTTCTTCGTCTTTATTAACGTATCTACTAGTTGAAATTTGGCAGCATTTTTGTTAGTCTTTTGCCAGTCAATCAGTGCTATGAGAATATGCTCTGTCCTCCATTATAGATTGTATACAGATGCTCTCGCACTATCCTTGCTTACATGCACACTCTAGGTTGTATATAGATGACCTGACGGATATGGTGAGCAGAAATGAGACGGTTTGCTGATGACCCTGCAGTATACGGGGAAGTATAGTCGTTAAGTCACTGTAGAAGAATACAGGATGACTTTGTAATTCATGTGACGAATGGCAGGTTGCTCTAAATATAGAAAAATGTGAGGTAATGCAAATGAGTGGGGAAAACAATCCTGTAATGTTCGAATACAGCATGAAGTGGTGTGCTGCTTGACACAGTCAAGTCGAATAAATATCTAGGCGTAGAGTTGCAAAGCGATATGAAATGGAACAAACACTTAAGGGCAGTAGTAGAGTGGCCGATTTGGGCGACTTTGGACCATTGGGCGAATTTTAATAAAGCCTAGGTAATCTGTAAAGGAGATCGCATGCAGAACACAAGTGCAACACAATCTTGAGTGCTTCTCGAGTATTTAAAATCGCCACCAGGTCGGATTAATGGAAGGCATCGCAGCAATGCGGAGGCAGGCTGCTAGATTTGTTACCGGTAGGTTCAAACAACACGTAGATGTTACGGAGGTGCTTCGGGAACTGAAATGGGGATCCCTGAAGAGAATACGACGTTCTTTTCTCGAAACAGACTTGAGAAAAATTGGAAAACCGGCATTTGAAGCTGACTGCAGAACGATTCTTCTGCCGCCAACGCACATTTCGTGTAAGGACCATTAGGTCGAGATAAGAGAAATTAGGGGCTCTTACGGAGGTATATAGACAGTCGTTTTTCCCTCGGCCCTATTTACGAGTGGTTCAGGAAAGGAAATGACTAGTAGTGGTGCAAGGTACCCTCCGCCATGCAGCACACGGTGGCTTGCAGAGTGTGTATGTAGCTGCAGATGGCCCCCATTAGCCTAACCTTGTACAGATCCCACACATATGCATCGCACAAGGGCTCGGCTCACTTCCATGGACAAGTATCCTACAAAACACATTATCTTACCTACAGCTGAGACTATGTCATACTCCCACTTCATACATATCCACGCATTCTTACGAACTAAATAATTCTTTTTGTTAATCTTTAATTCTGAAATTTTTTACTTGTTACAAGGAGAACCTTTCCTCCGTTGCTAGTCAGTCCATCAAGCCGGTATTTTATAGAGATATGAAAGAATATTACTACAGAACGTTATAGATCACATTTCATCATAGATAATTCGCCATCTACTTAAAGCCCGAAGTTACAACAAATGCTGTCCGCTAAGCCATTACTATACAGCGTAAACTGTAATTGTCTTGTCACACTTCCATAAGTCGCGATAAATTTGTAGGTTTGCGAATTATTTCATCCAAGGCTCTCTGTCTGCCACGAAATTTTTATTTAATAACCAGTCTGGCGCTAGATATGCCATACAAACCTATTTTCTGTAGTACATGTTTGTGTGTTGCTGACTTTAAAAGTTTTTGGTGATGCCAGGAACACGGAATCAACCGGGTTCTTAAAATATTACGAGAGAATAGCGCTAAATAGTTTGGTTCAGGCGAGGATGACGCATTACAAGCCCTCTGTTGCTGCTTCCGTTACAGAAAAAAGCGTAAAACGTCAGCAGCCTAAGAATCATCACAGTTTTTCATTAGTGTACACTTCGTGAGCTGGCCGTAATCACCAGATGTAGCGCATCGTCTCTCCTCTGCCCTGCGGGGGAACATAAGAGCTCCGACAAATGGACAACTTGTCTATGATCGCGAAACCAGCCAGGCGCGCCTAGGATGATGTAGGGGTATAAATAGTGCACGCTGTGTATGCAAACACGAGAGCACGTTGTATGCTCCGAGCGTGCAAGAAGGCAGGCCGTGCTCCCCGGGATATAGGAGAGGCACGAGCAGAGACACAGTTCCCGTGACCTTGGCATGGAACTGCGGGACGGGAGATTCGCCGCGCTTCGGCACTCTTTTCTGTAATATTGGTATCAGAGAGGTTCACAAAAGTGTATGAAGCAACACTAGAACGAAGCGAGAATGCGTCACAAATCTTAAGATCGCAAGTCAAAGATGTCACTTTGTTTCTAGATTGAGTGTTGCTTACAAAACGTAGATAACTGATTTTATATCTTGAATTAAAACGCACTGCACTACTCCTTAAATGTTGCTTCCTATTCATTATGTAATAGATAATTTTTTATGTAATAAGTTTTGCTCAATTTTTAGATGTTATTTTGAATTTTTGCGTAACTTATCCAATACGTTATTTTTTTACATATAGGAAATGGCACCATGCTTACTTTGTATTTAACATTGACGATTGCTAATGCTTTTAACGCCACCTAGTGGCCACAGAGTGTCAATTAAGGCAGGCTGCCTCACTGAACAGCACTAGCGTGGCCGTGCAATTGACGAGACACAGTATACCGAGTTTTTTTTAATGTGGTATCTCTTCATTTTGTTTTTATACAATTTATTACTGTAATCAATGTGAAAATATTACTTCTCATTTTTTCTGTTTGTCTGACAGACTCTGATAATGACTTTGGCCGAATCACGTGAAGGTGTATTTTAAAAAAATAGAGCTATAGTAGCGATCAAGACGGACAGCTATGTAGTCTAGTTATATAGGCACAAAATCTACTCAGGTATGCGCATATGCCGATGACCTAGTAATTATTAGCAGAAGAGAAGGCTCCTTAGAGAGAACAGTGAGTGACCTGCAGAAGTCACACAACCTAGACGCCTTACTATCACTGAAATGAAGTTAATTATGTTCACCAGGAAGGAAAATAACAACCTGAATAAATTATCAGCGGCAGGCTTAAATTATGAACATGTACAGAACTTTGACTATCTGAGATCTTTTGTTAACAGCACAAATTCGATTACAAGCACGCATCAGGTGCGGTAATAGATGCTTCCACCCATTTTAGAAATTACTGGACTCCGGGATATTAAAACCGACATATAATAACTGCGGATGTACAAGGTCGTAATCCGGACAGTCGTTAGCTTACGTATGTGGTACGTGAACATTATCGATTACTGATTAGCATTAGCTCATAATATTCAAATGACAGCATGCTGCCGGAGAGCTGTAATAATGATATGTGACTATCTAGAACAGACGGTGTGTTGGACCGCCTTACACACAGCGACGAAATTGTAAGATCAATAAAAAGTACGAGGGCTATTTGGAACGTAAGGTCCGATTGGTCACGAAATGGAAACCACAGTGAAAATTATCTTCCAGCTACTTCTGTACGTAGTCGCCGCTCTGGCTGCCAGTGAGACGTTTGATGTAGCATTGTACCAGTTTTCTCATGCCCACGTCATAGAAGACAGTCGCCTGTGCTTTCTGCAATTCTCTACACTGGCCTGCAGCTTGTGTGCGCCAAAATGTTGTTTTCATAGTCAGCGGTTACTGTGAGCAGAGATGATATTCAGAGGCAGCCAAGTCAGCACTGTGTGGTGGGTGATCAAACAGTTTCCGTCGAAAACGCTGCGGAAGCTTGCCCCAACAGTGTGTGGCCGACAGTTGTCATGACGGAGAAAATATATGACAGTTACGTTCTGTGGGCTGCATGAAATCACGCGAAATCTCTCACAGGCACTTACACTTGGCGAGAAGAGAGACTGTTTTCTAGGCGTCTTTACGTGCAGGATGTGCACTAAAAACTGAAAAGAGATACGTGACGCGATTGACGGGCGTGCTAGAAACATTATCCAGCACATCTCTGCAAAACTTCACCGCATTGTCATAGTGGTTTCTATTTCGCGGTCGATCGGGCCCTACTTTACGAATAGTCCTCATAACAGAATAGCCTGTGTTGCTCATGTTCTTTGGATAGATGGGAGGGGGGGGGGGGGGGGGGGGAAGGCTGTGAGTGTGAAACCACCAAAGCAGTCGATAACGAAATGAAAGAGAGTGTATAAATTCTTAGGGTTAGTGTATGAGGAAGAACCACAATGGAAAGGACAGGAAGGAAGAAAAGTTATTTCAGAGGCTCAGACACACACACTGTTGCAATGCCGTGAGTAGAAGGTTGAAAGTATGATCAGCAGTTTTCTGCTGTCCTGTCTGTCACTAGGTAGCAATATTAAAGAGAGAGTTTCACAACGGAACGTATATCTATGCATCAAAGCGGCCTGTTGCGGTGATAAATTATAGACCAACAGGGAGCCGTGTAAAAAACGCACGATTTAACGTAAAATAGGCCGATTTCTGCGTCATTTTTCAGTTTTACATACTAACAGTGGACATCCATGGGAACTTTGCGTCCTGTAATAGGAGTTGGGTTCCTGGAATTTACCTGGGAATTCCACGTTTCTTGATGTTAGCTTCGTGGAACATAGAAAGGAAAGAGTATATCTTCTCAGGCTGTGTAGGAGATACGTTGATGTCAGTGTTTTGAAATTGCATGTGTGAATGCTCATGTTGACTGATAATACTGCAAATAGTTTGACACTGCGCTGTATTTTCATGTTACCATAACCTAATGGTATTGTACTGATCACAATACGTAGCGTAATTACCGAGAGATGTGGCACCGTTGTGAGATATTGGACTCCCATTGCGGTAGTGGGCGGTTCAAAGCCACGTCCTGCCATCCAGATTTAATTTTATACGTCATTTCTCTAAATTTCTTAAAGGAAGACTACGGTCGCGAAAGTGTGCTTGCTTGCTTAACACTTTTCTTGGAGGGCGTAGAGCTCACTTTACTCTCTGGTGATGAAATGCTAATCACTTGAAAATAAAAGGATAACTTACTATGTTATTAAGAGGTCCTCGTAACAACAGCGACGACAAATGACTACAGTCTTTGTATTCACCTCTTTGGACGTCAGATTCGTACTACACATGTTTATTTATTTGTTTATTTTTAATTCATCGTTTAAGCGACACTTGGCCTAATACTACTCCAGGAAAGTGTAGTGTCAATGTCTGTGAAAACCGCGTGTACCTGAATTCGTTGTTTATTGTGTTCGCTGATTTTCCTTTAATTCCTTATTTCATAATTTGAAGTGTACGTTGTTTCTTTCGAAGTAGAATTGATGATACACGTTTCCGCAATGTGGCGCTTCGTTCATAGAATATTTGCTTGCAAGTTCACCGATGAAACGTCGTTTTTCCTACTGGCATCACCACAGCCCTAACAGTGTTACTAAAAATTCTCTGAAATAAAGATGCAAAAGTTTCACTTCCGTATGCAACATTTCCCTAACATGTGTAGTAGCTAGTAACGTTGCAGCAGTAACTAAATGGGGAACCAACCTGAATAAGAGTGTCTTTATTTTTCAAGAAAAGTTCTGATGTGCACCAAATGAAATTGAAATGCTCTCACCGTGAAGATGCAGATTGTAAAGAGAAAACCAACACTTGCACGGAGCAAGGGCGAATGACGCGGGCGAGAAGGGGCTCTCGAGCCTATATATAAAGTGGTTCCACGAATTTCCTACGTGAATCATTGCTTGTGTTCCCGTGCTGTTGGTGTGCTTATTTACACGCTGGAGCTTGTCCTTTCTGCCCTTCGTTGCAGACGTCATAAGAGCTCGCGGGCGATTGATATGGTTGGTGGCTTACAGCATTGATGGTACAGAAGTAACCTCCGCTTGTAGAGTGCAGATGAAGATGGCTGGAGTTTCTACGTCTTCAATACAATTCCGAAGGAGGCTCATCCCACTCACGCGAAGATCTTTCTCGTCGCACATAAACGTTACAATTAGAGCCCCTCCAGAGGTTGTAGGTATGAGGACGGAATGTTCTTCTTGTGTATTCCTCTGAAAGAGTCTGCGTTTAACAAGTTTATTGTTGTGACGAGTTGCTCACAATGTAGTGGATCCCCTTGAACACAAAAGCTTTGCTCGCATATTTAAAAAGATATCTCCAATGTATAGTCGTAATTTTCCTTTAAACGTCGTGATAACTTGATTCTTTTTGTTTCCAATTAATATAAATTGAAATTTGGCGACGGATTGTTTAGCATGTATGAAAGTTATGTGTGTTGATATTCACGATCGTATGAAGCGTGCAGTAGATGCGGAATTTTTCGGAAAATTTACAAAGATTGTGCCAGCTCCTTATTCGCATGAAGTAATGAATGCTATGGAGAGGGCATCTCAAATTTATTCCGCATTCCTAGATTTCCAGAAGGCTTTTGACACCGTTGCTCACAAGGAACTTTTAATCAAATTGGAGTAGTCCGAGCCGGCCGGTGTGCCTGTGCGGTTCTAGGCGCTTCAGTCTGGAACCGCGTGAATCCAGTCGGACTACTCAAGAAAGGCTCTGAGCACTATGGGACTTAACATCTGAGGTCATCAGTCCCCTAGAACTTAGAACTAATTAAACCTAACTAACCTAAGGAAATCACACAACACCCAGTCATCACGAGGCAGGATTAGAACTTGCGACCGCAGCGGTCGCGCGGTTCCAGACTGAAGCGCCTAGAACCGCTCGGCCACTGTGGCCGGCGGAAATGTTTTAGGCCCTCTGCATTTCCTGATCTGTATCGATAATTTAGGACACAGTCTGAGCAGACCTGTTAGATTGTTTGCAGATGATACTGTCATTTACTGCCCAGTAAAGTCATCCTAAGATCAAACCCAATTACAAAATGACTTACACACCATATCTGTATCTACATCTACATCTACATCTACATTGATACTCCGCAAGCCACCCAACGGTGTGTGGCGGAGGGCACTTTACGTGCCACTGTCATTACCTCCCTTTCCTGTTCCAGTCGCGTATGGTTCGCGGGAAGAACGACTGTCTGAAAGCCTCCGTGCGCGCTCTAATCTCTCTAATTTTACATTCGTGATCTCCTCGGGAAGTATAAGTAGGGGGAAGCAATATATTCGATACCTCATCCAGAAACGCACCCTCTCGAAACCTGGCGAGCAAGCTACACCGCGATGCAGAGCGCCTCTCTTGCAGAGTCTGCCACTTGAGTTTATTAAACATCTCCGTAACGCTATCACGGTTACCAAATAACCCAGTGACGAAACGCGCCGCTCTTCTTTGGATCTTCTCTATCTCCTCCGTCAACCCGACCTGGTACGGATCCCACACTGATGAGCAATACTCAAGTATAGGTCGAACGAGTGTTTTGTAAGCCACCTCCTTTGTTGATGGACTACATTTTCTAAGCACTCTCCCAATGAATCTCAACCTGGTACCCGCCTTACCAACAATTAGTTTTATATGATCATTCCACTTCAAATCGTTCCGTACGCATACTCCCAGATATTTTACAGAAGTAACTGCTACCAGTGTTTGTTCCGCTATCATATAATCATACAATAAAGGATCCTTCTTTCTGTGTATTCGCAATACATTACATTTGTCTATGTTAAGGGTCAGTTGCCACTCCCTGCACCAAGTGCCTATCCGCTGCAGATCTTCCTGTATTTCGCTACAATTTTCTAATGCTGCAACTTCTCTGTATACTACAGCATCATCCGCGAAAAGCCGCATGGAACTTCCGACACTATCTACTAAGTCATTTATATATATTGTGAAAAGCAATGGTCCCATAACACTCCCCTGTGGCACGCCAGAGGTTACTTTAACGTCTGTAGACGTCTCTCCATTGATAACAACATGCTGTGTTCTGTTTGCTAAAAACTCTTCAATCCAGCCACACAGCTGGTCTGATATTCCGTAGGCTCTTACTTTGTTTATCAGGCGACAGTGCGGAACTGTATCGAACGCCTTCCGGAAGTCAAGAAAAATAGCATCTACCTGGGAGCCTGTATCTAATATTTTCTGGGTCTCATGAACAAATAAGGCGAGTTGGGTCTCACACGATCGCTGTTTCCGGAATCCATGTTGATTCCTACATAGTAGATTCTGGGTTTCCAGAAATGACATGATACGCGAGCAAAAAACATGTTCTAAAATTCTACAAGAGATCGACGTAAGAGATATAGGTCTATAGTTTTGCGCATCTGCTCGACGACCCTTCTTGAAGACTGGGACTATCTGTGCTCTTTTCCAATCATTTGGAACCCTCCGTTCCTCCAGAGACTTGCGGTACACGGCTGTTAGAAGGGGGGCAAGTTCTTTCGCGTACTCTGTGTAGAATCGAATTGGTATCCCGTCAGGTCCAGTGGACTTTCCTCTATTGAGTGATTCCAGTTGCTTTTCTATTCCTTGGACACTTATTTCGATGTCAGCCATTTTTTCGTTTGTGCGAGGATTTAGAGAAGGAACTGCAGTGCGGTCTTCCTCTGTGAAACAGCTTTGGAAAAAAGTGTTTAGTATTTCAGCTTTACGCGTGTCATCCTCTGTTTCAATGCCATCATCATCCCGTAGTGTCTGGATATGCTGTTTCGAGCCACTTACTGATTTAACGTAAGACCAGAACTTCTGTCAAGTCGGTACATAGAATTTTACTTTCGAATTCAATGAACGCTTCACGCATAGCCCTCCTTACGCTAACTTTGACATCGTTTAGCTTCTGTTTGTCTGAGAGGTTTTGGCTGCGCTTAAACTTGGAGTGGAGCTCTCTTTGCTTTCGCAGTAGTTTCCTAACATTGTTGTTGTACCTCGGTGGGTTTTTCCCGTCCCTCACAGTTTTACTCGGCACGTACCTGTCTAAAACGCATTTTACGATTGCCTTGAACTTTTTCCATAAACACTCAACATTGTCAGTGTCGGAACAGAAATTTTCGTTTTGATCTGTTAGGTAGTCTGAAATCTGCCTTCTATTACTCTTGCTAAACAGATAAACCTTCCTCCCTTTTTTTATATTCCTATTAACTTCCATATTCAGGGATGCTGCAACGGCCTTATGATCACTGATTCCCTGTTCTGTACATACAGATTCGAAAAGTTCGGGTCTGTTTGTTATCAGTAGGTCCAATATGTTATCTCCACGAGTCGGTTCTCTGTTTAATTGCTCGAGGTAATTTTCGGATAGTGCACTCAGTATAATGTCACTCGATGCTCTGTCCCTACCACCCGTCCTAAACATCTGAGTGTCCCAGTGGTGCGAAAAGAGACAGTTGTTTCTCAAAATGGAAAAATGTCATCCGCATGAGTACATGAAGAAACCCTTTAAGCCGGCTGGAGTGGCCGAGCGGTAGGCGCTTCAGTCTGGAACCGCGCGACCGCTACGGTCGCAGGTTCGAATCCTGCCTCGGTCATGGATGTGTGTGATGTCCTTAGGTTAGTTAGGTTTAAGTAGTTCTAAGTTCTAGGGGACTGATGACCTCAGATGTTAAGTCCCATAGTGCTCAAAGCCATTTGAACCATTTTGAAATCCTTTAAATTTCGGTTACACCATAAATCACACAAATTTAAGGGCTGTAATTTCGACCAAATACCTACGAATCACAATTACGGACAACAAATTGGATCGATCACGTACATAATGTTGTGGGGAAAGCGGACCAAAGAATACGTTTTATTAGAACGCTCAGAAGGTGCAACAGGTCTACTAAAGAGATTGCCTACACTACGCTTGTTCGTCCTCTGCTGTTGACGGAGGACATCGAAAAGTTCAAAACAGGGCTGCTCGTTTTGTTTTATCGCGAAATATGGTTGAGTATCACGGATATGATAAGCAAGTTTGGATGGCAATCATTAAAATAAAAGCGTTTTTCGTTGCGGCAGGATCTTCTCATGAAATTTCATCCACCAGCTTCCTCATCTGAAGGTGAAATTATTTTGCTGTGGAGAACTTACTTATCCAGTAATGATCAACAAAATAAAATAAGAGAAATCAGGCTCGTACAGAAAGACTGAAGTGTTCATTTCCCCCACGCCTTGTTAGAGAGTTGAACAGTAGAGAAGTAGTCTGAAGGTGGTTCGAAGAACCTTCTGCCAGGCACTTAAGTGTGAGTTGCAGAGTAGTAGATGTAGGAACAAACAAGAACGTGGTTAACACTAAAATAGGCGCTACATGATGCAACTTACACTCCTAGCTTGGTTTTTATATTATTGATAAAAACTTCGTTTCAATAGTTCTCTCAGCGACAGAATCTCCGTTTTCAGACTAGAAGTAGCGAATATGTTCGTGAAGAGGCGCGCTCAGTTTGTATAGGAAAAAGAGGTCTCAGACATGCATAAATAATATGTGAAGTCGTCAGGAGAACAAAAAGGCTCTGATGAGTTTGATGTGATAGGAATACTTCAGTATTTTCTTTGCATCCATGTATGCTTTGAACAGCGATAGACTGAAATATTAGGAGTAAACAGGCGTCGATGTTTTGCATCAGTCCGTGCGTAGCGTGCAGCTACACTCCTGGCTTTTAGGATATTTCCCAAGCGGCCAGAGGGGCGTGTTTGTTTCTTGTTGTCCGTGTACTCTTCTGTGTCAACTGTGTACTCTACCTCTGCCGCTTTGTTCCGAATTGGCGAAGGTTGGCAGTGCCCAAGAAACAAAGGATGAATGTTGCTCTGTGAGAAAAAACACAAATTTTTATCTCTATTCCGTTTTTGTTCACCATTGTGGTATTCCTCAAAATTAAAAATCTGTCACCGTCTGCGACACTTCAAGAGCGACAGTGGTATTGCATTTTTGCACAACTGGGTGTTATGAAGAGATTTAAAAAGCCACTGCTAGTTTTAGAAGTTCGGTTACTCCACATTTTATCCGCAGTGCTCTTTCACTCTACGAAATACGAGACCCCGCTAAACATTTTGAAGTAATTGTGGTGGAATACCTCCTTAGGTTCGCTGAACGTTTGCTCGGTGATGGGGTTTTGAACTGTTAGTGACGGACCTCTCGGTAGCTAACGCCTTCGTGATAGTCGCCGACAGCCTAAATTGTACAGTTTACAGGGTGTAGTCGATGCTGCCGATTAGCTAGCTGCTCACACAAATGCTCTTCCGCTCTTTTTGGTGTTGCCTTTTGCAGGTTGCTTCTATCAGTCATTTTTCACACCTTTTGGGCTCCCATCTTGAGTTTGGAGAGAAGTGTCTTTTGGATGCAGTGAGATCTAGATTGTTATTATATGTATTATGAATGGAGAGGAGAGAATTGTATGAAATTTCAGAGAGATTACTGAAAAGTTCTTATCAGTAAGTCATTACTCTACCGCCGCAAACGGATTGTTTATTGCGGAAAATTTGAGTACGTGATATGAGACTTCAGCTCTGTTGGTACAACAGGATACAAGATGCGAACCGAAGCATACAGTACTGACTGACCGTTTACATTTGACAGCAGTTTGCTTCCAGTTCGATGCAGTTCATTGGGCCTTTTTCACGAAAAGCCTCGTATGCGCTACTGACAGCATGCCGGAACTCCTATTCTATCGGCATACAAGTAGCTCATCCCCAAGTCTTGTGTGTTCACCAAGCAACGACGGAATATTTCATTAATGCTAGAAGCCACTTCCGCTGTCGTAAAGACTGGTGAGTCAATGAGAGCAAAAACTTCTTCGTGAGAGAATAGTGTTATGACTGTAAGAAAGTAACAAATCTATAGGCTGTATAAAGTCCTGACGAAATAGCGTTTATCATATTTTTATAATTTTTTTATTAAGAGCGAGAAGGGTGAGATTTGGGATGAGGAGGCAGGGGGCATATGGTGTCATACTCATTGCCTTTTCTGTAAGTTTAAAACTTTCTGGCAGAAGGGGGAAAGAAAACTTCCATGTGACTGCAAAACTGTGTTGGTCGAAGTGCGTAAATTCAAATGTTACACAATTTTTATACAGTTTGCGGGCGGCTGTGAGGCATTAACGATTGCGTATTAAAACCTTAAAATGCACGGAAATTATGATCTGTATTTGTGTAACTTTGCGAACAAATTTTCAATTAGTGCGTATTGCACTCGTATTTCGAAGTGACTTAAAACTGTTTTTTTTCCCTTTCTTTAGTTTTTTTTTCCTTGCACCAGTTGCGATTCTTTTTGCCCCCGACTTCGTGACGCAGTGTGCTGTGCTGCGCGAAATCAACATAATATTTGGATGACGACGACGTCGGCTGTTACTCCTCTGTTTATCTGTGAAAGACTTCATATGTGCCGCTTCGTCTTCCATGAGGCAGAACGAAACGATCTCAGCCGTCATTGAAGTACGTCGATGGGACCATCTCAGAAGATTAAAAGAAACGTAGGTATGCGACGGACGCCGTTACTTACGGTAAGGACAGACAGCGAGTTCTACTCGCAGTGAGGACGGCTGTGAAAATCGTACCTGCGTTTGGCTCGTCGTCTGTGTAGGAAGCGCTTTGTATGAAAGGAAAGTATCTGTATTATAGGAAAAAAATAAAATTTAAACATGTGAGCGGGCAATCGCCATACTTTTTTCCGTTTCGTCTGGAAAAAAGCTATTGATTGAAATGAGAACAAAGAGGAATCTGAATTTCTCACGCATAAGATAAGCAAGGCATTTCGGGAAATATGGCCACACAAATGAAAAAAATTACATAGTCAAGGTCGCATTATGATTGAGAAGACAAAGTTTCTTTACCCACCCATGAAACCCCGCGTTGTAATTATTACATTCTTTTGGTAGTATCTTTTCGTGTATGTTGTTAAATTATAAGGAGAAAAAAAAAAAGCTCGGACATGTTTACGAACATGTTAACTTGCTTCAACTACGTCGTATTTTTGCTCGTCTCCGTTTCAGTGACAAACTCAAGCGAACCCTCACTTTGATTCGGGTTGCTAACACGCCTTTCTTTCCTTCGTGGAGAGTGTTACATACTTTTCTGGAACAAGGGACGCACCAGACCTAATGGCTCGGGAGATCGTACCACTCTCCTTCTGGCCTGTTTCTACGTATTTCCCTTTCTCTTCTGCACAGCACATGTTTCCAGTTACGAAATTTACAACATACAGCGCAAGGTGGCAGTCGCCGTATAGCAGTTCCGGCTGGAACGTTAGGTAGTGGATGGTTTGTTTGCTTCTAGAGGTGTCTGTGAGGAAGAAGAAGCACTCAAAAGTTCCGTAACCCTAAAGAGATACTTGCATTTCGTAAATACTATGGAGAAAATCCGAAGCTACAACGTTATAACCAGCTTGAGAGTGACTCTTGGATATCTTTCTCACATCTACCGGTGCTAATCATTGTTGGTTTACTTGACGCCCTTTGTAGATACAAGATAAGAACCACAAAGCTATTGAAAAATATCAAAGAAGGGGAGAAAATACCATGTCAAGAAAGTAAATACCCATCTAGAATAAAATTCTCAATAACAACGAGACAAAAATAGAAAAAATCAATATGAGGAGGCAGCAATATGTTATTTCAAATGAGCGTTTGATATCTCTAATTAAAGAATCACGCAGGTGAAGGGTTTAGCAGTCGTTTGTATGTTTGTGTTCTCTTAACTACGCCATACTCTTTTTACCTTGAGATTAGTCAAAAAGAAGGAAAAAGTTTGACTTGGGGGTTCTAGAAGACGTATTCCGTTAGAGCAGAAGGAGGGCGGTGGTTTGTAGAAATATTTAAAAGAGGCGAAATTTTGTTTTATAATGAAACGAATATTCCCAGAACAGTTACAGTGATCATCGATATTCAGCGTTTTGTGTAGCTATGTACTAACAGTTCTTAATTCTGTGCATTTACTTTCGTTAAATGAAAAGTGCGCGTCCTCCGTCCATAAGACGTTTGACAGCTAGTCCGCAATATCTGTCCTTCAAAATGGTTCAAATGGCTCTGAGCACTATGGGACTCAACTGCTAAGGTCATTAGTCCCCTAGAACTTAGAACTAGTTAAACCTAACTAACCTAAGGACAGCACACACCTCCATGCCCGAGGCAGGATTCGAACCTGCGACCGTAGCGGTCTCGCGGTTCCAGACTGCAGCGCCTAGAACCGCACGGCCACTTCGGCCGGCGCACCTGTCCTTTGTACCAGTTAGTAAATGATCAGCAGTAGATTCTGAATGCCAGTTGTGCTACGAGTCTCTGCAAAAAGTAACTATATTGGCAAGAAATCTGTTCATTATTTAAAATAGTCGTACGTATCTCATATCATTACTGTAAAATTAGCACAATGATGCTGTTAGCTTTCCGAATCATTGATTTTCTATTTCGTATCGGTTACCCGGTAGTTTTGTTCTTTGTATGATAGCATTCATGTTAAACTACAGTTGCCACGTCGAATGAAATCTGATGTGGATGTTGTCTCACGTATCCTGGTTTTAACACGCAGGAAAAGAAAAGCTCGACTTCTGTTAATGAACAATTCTCACGAGATGTTTGTACCAGCTCGGAAGAGATCGCACTACAAGACATTTTTAAAAATCATTAAATTTTGATTCTCAGTTGATAATGACCAAAAACAATACTTGATCTTCGACTGTCATATCCAAAACAAACAAAATAAATAAAAAGAACGAACGTTTGCTCTTGCGAAGCGTAATCTAGCCTCATCTGCGTTTGAGCTGTATGCCACGGCAATTATTTAATATCAAGTGTATTGACTGTAACAAGATTATTGTTTTGAAGATGGCTTTTTTGCTGGAGATATGAAGTGAAGGATCTCGGAAAGATTCTTCTTGCCGAAATGTGATTTTTAATTTCGTAGCTTTCGACATAGATTACATTACATTTATCGTTTTCCACGGATCCCTTGGAGAGGAGTCCCTGGGATGTGGAAAGAGTCTGTTTTTTCACTCAGATACACGGATATTGTACAATTTTAATGCAGACAGTGTTATTAGCTATAGTCCTTGTGAAGATATTTTTCGATGGAGTAGAACGAGTTGGCCAACAGGAAGTTCTTTAATCCACTCTGAAGCCAATCTTTATCACTTTATCACATTTCTTAGAACCGGCTGCCAGAATTGAATTGCAACATACTGAACCTTATGGGGATGACCTGTCAGACTCGTAGTCTGTGAAAGGGAGGGCAGGGGGACGTGCAGTGCTGCGCGAGACGTAATAACAGCTTCCGAGCGGGGTCAGCGGGCGAAGGGCTCTGTTGAATGCCTCCCAGTGGATTTCGGGAGCGATGCAACTCTTCGTTCGCGATTATTGCGTAATCCGACGGGGAGATTCTGCGAGAGGGGTCCTGCCTGGCGGCTTATCTGGCGGACAGCAAACTGACATTTGTGGCGGCAGCCGCGGCGGCTGTCTATTTGTGTAGCTGTGACGGCGCTGGCCGTCCACTAGCTGGCGTCACGTGGCCACCCGGTGAGCCGGTTCGCTGCCGGGGAGCAGTCTGGCCGCGCAGCTGCGTCGCAGACGCCGTGCCCGCTCTCACACAAACGAGACCGACCGGAGTACTTGCTCCTTCCAGCGACCACACTCCACCCACCACCCTACCCCTCCTCGATCACTGTACGGGCGATAAGAGCTCAAGAAGTAAGCTACGCCTGTCACACGTAGTGCTGGTGGAAGGGGAATGAGTTACGCGTTATGCTCCTCGCACTGACCAGTTCTCGAATTTCTGTAATGTGCGTCGGGGAGGACACTTTTCATTGTACTGTACAGTAAGGTTTCACCGCTTTCCACTGACACATCGAAGTTGTGTAGGGCAATAGTACAAGCTGTTAGTAGTCATAACTCCTGCGAAATAATCCTGTACAGGACGCGAAAGTGCTCTATTTCTCTGCCAGCCACCTGACTTTGCCTTCAGTCTCTACAGGGCCGATAAATTTTCTCAAAAATTGGGAGTCGTTCTTCGGATGTTAGCAAAAACAATTTTAATTAAAAACGTGACCTTTCGCGTTGCCTCTCTTTTAATATATTTGTAGTCTCGTTAGTCAGGCATGATCTGGATCTCACACGCTTAAGTAATCGTTGGTCACATTTCCAGTTTTTGCAGAAACCAACGAAAGAAAAGCTATTTCGGTACAAATCGCTTGACTGCCTCTGGGAATATTCGCCTTCAAAATTTGTACTCTTCTACACTCGTTCGAACCAATTCTGGAAACATAACCTATGTGATCCGAAGTGTCCGGACACCACTATGTGATGTGGAACTGAAGGTTAGGTGTAGCGAAAGGCGGAGTCACCAGTATAAAAGATGGGGAGTGTTGTGTCTTCATTAGTCAAGCTCCCCCAAGTTGCCTGTCGGTGATGTGGCTGCGAAGTGGAAATGCCAGGCAGACCTCATGTATTGACGGACAGGGATCGTCGAGCAAGGAGCTACTTTTCGAAAATCTTACGAAATCAGCGGGAAGCACTTGTGAGTTTCGAGGTGCTGGCAGCAGTCCAGATAGGACAATGGCTATGTTGCTATGTTTAGGGAATTAAATGGTTCAAATGGCTCCACTATGGAACTTAACATCTGAGGTCATCAGTTTACTAGACTTAGAACTACTTAAACCTAACTAACCTAAGGACATCACACACATCCATGCCCGAGGCAGGATTCGAACCTGCGACCGTAGCAGCAGCGCGGTTCCAGACTAAAGCGCGTTGAACCGCTCGGCCGGCTAGGAAATTAAAAATATAAATAGTGTATAGTTGTTGAACAGCAGCTCCTCTTCAGACACACATTTCTGTACCCATTGATAAGCGACCCTTGATAAGCGACCCTTGAACTGGAGTAAAGAGCAACCCCAATGGACAGTGGATGACGTAAAACGAATGATTTGAACTGATGAATTACACTGTATGCTATGGCAATCCGGTGGAAGAGTTTAAGTTTGGCGAATGCCTTGGACAAGTTACCTGCCATCATGTTTCGTGCCAACAGCGAAGTATGGAGGGAGTGGTGTTTACCATATGGGGGTGTTTCTCGTGGTGGGGGTATAGTCGCCTTACGCGCTTCCGTAAGCTCTAAATGCAGAAGGTTATGAACGCAGTGTATACTGTGTATAGGAGAGGAACATTTCCGAGACGAAGATCGTATCAGAATGACAGTCCATCCTGTCATAAAGCAGCATCTCCGAGGCAATGGTTTGTGGACAGTAACATTCCAGAAATGGGTTCGCCAACCCAGAGTCTCGACCTGAATCCGGTGGAACACTTTTGGAATGAGTTAGTATGTCGACTTAGCCCACGACGTCACTAACTTTTCTGGTGTCGGCTCTTAAGGAAGAACGGGCTGCCATCTCTCCACAGACATTCAGACACCTCACTGACACCTCATCAGAGGTCTAACCATCATAAGGGAGAAGGATAGAATCATCTCACATTTATGTCCACTAATAGGTTCAAAAATGGTTCGAATGGCTCTAAGCACTATGGGACTCATCTGAGGTCATCAGTCCCCTAGACTTAGAACTACTTAAACCTAACTAACCTAAGGACATCACATACACCCATGCCCCAGGCAGGATTCGAACCTGCGACCGTAGCAGCAGCGCGGTTCCGGACTGAAGCGCCTAGAACAGCTCGGTCACATAGGCCGGCCACTAATAGGTGTCCAGATGCTTTCGATTGTTTATTCTTTTCTTGTTTCCACCCAAGCTTCCACAGCAGTCGTCACATTTTAATGTAACACGACCGATATAGCGTCACACTAAAGGCGTTATACGCTGTTAAGTGTGTAACTGCCGAATGGTACAGGAATACTGAGATACCTATACACCAATATGCTTTAAAATCAGATATGTAGGGTGACGTAGCGGTATTTTTATTGCCTGGTAACCCATAATGCATGATGGCGTAGGTAATATGCTATGAACGACATGCTATTCTGGGTAGGTAATGCCTGCCAATTTGGTTTTCACCGTTTTATTTAACCGAGTGATTTGGCACTGTGCTTTAGTCTTTTAACTCATATTCAGGAGGAGCGGATTTCGAATTTTCGTACTGCCACTCTCTTCTTTTTTTCTTGCAGATTTTGGCAGGGTAGTCCTCGTCCAGTCAACAGCGACTTCATTTAGGTTGAACTGTCTCAGTCTCAGCATGTTGATATTTACCTCTAGTCAGCGGGAAATCCAAAGAAATCTCGTAAGTCAGCGCCATTGGTTCGGTACTCGGACTCGGCCCCTCTCGAACGCCGTTCTAGAGTCGTAATTACAACTCATTGCTCGTTATCAGCGATGTACCGTTTCGCGCACAGAGAACACATTTCTGTGAGTCGCCAGCGCACGACGCCTCTACCCGTAGCGCGGTCTTGAACGAACGCATCGATCATCCGAAATCAAACGGTCGTCACTCAGAAACCTGCTTCAACGCAACACTACTAGGTATCGGTGATAGTGATGTACCCATGCCTCTTCGGTCTATGAATCAACCTTCTCAACTAATTTCCGAAGAACGAATATGTTAACGTTGAATAATTTGGCGTGATGGACCTCTTAGATTTGTAGTTTGACAGTTACCCATTCATCTATCAAGTCACGCCGTTGCACTTGATTTAAAATACCCGTCCTATGTCGCTTATCTACCAATAAGTGAACGACACGTGTTGCGCCCTAACGCTCAAACTCTTTCTTTTTGCAAAACAGCAGATAACGCTTCTGTTCTGGTTCGACCTTCAGCTAAATACTTATCGATTAACATTGGGCAGAAAATGCGCACCCGGCATCTTCGCCAGTATTCCCTCTTCCTCTTGGTTGAAGTTGTGTTTTGGACCGGGACTCGAGCCTAGGGTATTTTCATCCAGGAGTGCTAGTCCTGCAGGGCATGCGGGACAACTTCCTTAAAGTTTGGAACGTGGAGTTAGTTACAGGCGGAAGTAAAACTATGAAGGCACGTCGTGAGTCGTGCTTAGTTCACTCGGTAGAGCACCTCACGGCGAAAGGCAATCTCCCAGTTTCGAGTCCCGGTCTGGCAAACAATTTTAATATACCTGGGAGTTTCAAATCGGCGCACACTCCGACAGATTATGTACTCGGAACGTTATAACGAAACTAAATTGAAGGGAACAAAAGTTGAGGGTGCGACTGTCAAATTAGCGTCCCATCGGCGAGTATGGGCAATCCAGAGAACTTACCGAAAAGAGTAGATAAGCTACTTAGGCAGCCGTTTGTCCAAGCAAGAAAAGACAAAGTTGTGTGTCTCAACAGAGGCGGGAGTGAAGCGGTTTTCCAGCAAGATAGTTGATTTGGTGGATGAGTACTTGCTGCCTAAGAAACAAAATTAAATATTGTAGCTGAAGCTACTTAAATAATAGAATCTAGAGTAGAAACCCATCATTGTCAATGAAATAGATCTCTTTGAGTCATTGGCTTAGGATTAATGAATGTTTATGAAAATACAAGAAAAGAAATGGCCGTACATGTTAAGATCATCATCATTGTCGTCGTCGTCATCATCATCATCATCATCATCATCATCATCATCATTAATATATCCCACGTCGTTCCATCTAAGTCGACGTGTCAGCGAACGAAGCTTGTCCACCAATTACGGTCCTTTTAAACTTCACTCTCTCTTCGATGCTGTCCCAAGTATGTCCTCTCTGCTCAACGTCAGATTTCACCATAACCTAGTATCTGAGTCTTGATCGTCCTCTTGATCTTTTAACCCTGAGTTTCAAATTATGCAGTTGTTTTGGTAGCCCGTTAGCACCCGTGTGCCGCATACGTTCATACCCTCTCACATATATCATAAAACAATGTGGTCAAAGTTACCGAGCATATAACAATTGAATTGACGATTAGGAGGTCTGCTGCTTTTCATTACAAAATTTGAAAGAAGCTTACACAAAAAAAGCCTGCCGGCGACCTCTTAGTATTTAGCGCCGATTACCCCTGTACCCAGAGATTCCGTAGTAGTGACTAGATGAATTTTCCGCAGCTAGTAAATCGTGCTAGCTGATATAATTTAGAAGACTGGTGTAAAACCTCCGGAATATTGTTCAAAATTGAAACCTAGAAGCTCGAAGGAGTTATTTTCCAGAAGATAACAATTATCTCGCAAGAGCGGCAGCCGTCCCGTGCCCATGTTCTTATTTCCCAGCGGAGGGGGTCAAATACTCGGTAGATTTTCCCTTTGACCTGCTAATCTTTCTTGGCAGTCCACTGTGGCTAGTTTCCAAAAATAAAATGACCTTGTCATGAAAGCTATACTGGTGACACCGCTGTTGCCATCGTCTGGTACGTGTACTGGTGTATAATAGTTCACCGTTTTCAGCCGGTGCCCGAGTCAAAGCTCGACCTTTGAAGGAATTCTCTATTCACTTCGTCAGGAGGTGATAGAGTGCCCGGGCGGACGCGTCTGTTAACCCAGCAGTGGGCTGGTTTGCTATTTGCTGGTCATCTGAGACATGCGCAAATGCGGGAAGTGGGCAGTGAAAGCAGCGTAACCCCCACTTGGTCCCACCTGGCAGATTTAAGAAGAACGATGACTGTCACAGCACCACCACTTCCATCTGAAATAATTTTTTTTTTTACGCTTCGTTTCTACCGCCTAGCTTCAGATTTCACTAACATCGTAGCCACTGCCTGTTAAATTTACGAGTGCATATCCGATTTTTTTTTTTAACTCAGGCCCAGTAAGTCGAAGTACAAGAAGTTTTTCGCATTTGACTTTTCCACGTTTCTAAACGTATTATAATGTATATGTTTAGTACAGACTAGGATACGTCTGTTCTGCACAATTTTCGTCACTTTCTTGTAAACATGCAAAATACCCTCAACACGAGGCAGTCTTTTACTGAATGCAACATCTCTTTAATTTTCTGTGGTACCATTTATACCTATGTATACATTTTATTCTCTCTGAGGACAGTATACTGAACAGTATTACATCAATATTTATATCATTTTCAGACTAATAATAAGATATAGTATGTTTTTATGTTGGTTAGTACCTCCAAGTACATGTGACAAGAGCAAGGCATTAATGCTTAATTTCCCCTTGGGCACCAGGACAGATGACGAAACATGGACTGAATGCAAAATGGTTGGTCTAATCAGAAAGGCATAGTCCACTTAATGGTGTGGTTACGATCATGCAGAAAACATCAGGTAGTAAATTTGTGACATGTTTGCGGGAAGACTGTTCGATGCAGAGAAAAAACAACTCTCACACTGATGTGTGTACATATTAAGGTATCACATATAAAAATATCGGCACTTATACCCATTACACCCTATATATTCTTCAGCAGTGGGTTGGTTTGCTATTTATTGGTCATCCAGAGAATGCACAGGTGGGGGAAATGGGCACTGAAAGCAGTGTAACCTCCCCTTCACCCACTGCTAGCGACCTGAGACGGATTTAAGGGGTGGAAGAAGAGTGTCTAAAATGTCACCTATTCCCAGCTGGCTTCCAGGGACAACAAAAATTTGTTTTTCGGTGTTTCATGTAATTATTGAATGGATTCAAAAATTTAAGATGCTGTCATACTCTACTTATTAAGAGAGATAATCTTACATTAAAGATGTAACACAGTAAGTCAAGTATTAAATTAAGAAACTGAATACATCTCTTGAGGTAGCCTAATTCACAACATAGAAATTATACAGATTGTATACATCCAGTATTTGAGAGTGAGAGCACTTAGCAACTTCTGACAAAACACACACTTTCAAACACCCTTGAAACTTTTGCTTGTCAATAACCCCCCCCCCCCCACACAATTTTTATATATATATATATATATATATATATATATATATATATATATATATATATATATATATACACACAGAATTTTCAGACAGTATCCACATGTGCCACTGAATCAACCTTGCAAAATTGTATTATTGTACAATCCAGTGTCCGCCCCCATAGCTGAGTGGTCAGTGCGACAAAATGTCATGCCAAGGGGTGTGGGTTCAATTCCCAGCTGGGCCGGAGATTTTCTCCACTCAGGGACAGGGTGTCGTGTTGTCTCTATCATCATCATCATCTCGTCCCCATCAACGTGCAAGACGCCGAAATGGCGTCAACTCAAAAGACTTGCACTAGGTGACAGGCTTACCCGACGATAGGCCCTAGCGACATGACATTTACATTTGTACAATCCAGTTCAGGCAGCATGGTATCATAAACATAGGTTTTGACTTGTTCATTAGTCTGTTAGTTGAATAGTACAAAACTAATAAAACCGATGTAATTACAGCAATCTTCAGCCACAAAGATTTTATGTGCTTAACATCTAGTAGTTCTTATCGTAAGGTTTGAATCCTGCAACTGTGGTTCCAAGAGAATGATGTTTAAGGGTACTTTAAGCTCTAGTCATCAAATTTACCAGATATCAACCTAGCTGGAGACATTGGAATGTCATTGAGTGACAGCTTAAAGCTCACTAACCACCTCCTCATTGTCTAACAAAATTATGCAACTGTACACAGACATCAAATGCCATCTATCTCTTGACTACATGCCAAAGAGTTGTAGAATAGGGCCCAGAGGATCAAACACTATTGTGTAGGGTGACCACAGTATTATATAACACCACTGTGTTGCCTGTACATATGTTTGATAGAGTCTTACAAAAGGAAATTAAAATAAAGAAGTTGTGATGTTGACTGAAAAAATATTTTGCAGGTTTAGTGAGCAAAGCAGTGACCTGCTTCAATAGGGTATGGGACAAATTCTCTGGTCTCTTGTGAGATCAAGAAAGACTACCAGATAAGGATTTTTTTTTATATTTTTGGCATTATGTATCATTATTTTCTTTTTAAACATTTGAAATATTTGTCCATCGAGATCACAGTTTTACAAAGAAGTTATGCATGGAAAGGACTTACTGTGTAAAATCCAAACTATAATATTTTTAACATGGTGAATTCCTGCTATTTACAGGGGAAAATTGTGTCTTGTTTCAGGTATTGCCGGACTCTTTACTGTCTTCTCCAGTTTTGTATTCAGCACAAGTGTCATCAATGTTCTTCACAGTGATATATCTGATCTCAAGTAAGTTATCATGATTTAGATATCTGGTACAAAGTCTGTAGGTGCTCTTACAAGATGGTCAAGTGCTGGACCTGTAACCAGAAATTTTAGGCATCAAATCCTGTTCTAACCAGTCTGCTTTCAGTATTTCATGGTTTTCATATCTCAAGCTGAACTTGGACAGTTCTTTCAATAAAGTTATGATAAATCTTTCTTTCTTAACCTCATTTAAACTGAATTATAAGATTATTAGTGCTTGATGTTGATAATGCTGTTATTCAAAATACTAAAAGCACCTTACGCATTCACTGTTAACTGGAAGTACATGAGATGATGCTCAGGTCTTTTATTGTCTCCTGTTTCTTGATTTTTTTTGTGATTGAGCTATGATTAAAAACAGTGTATTCCATTTGAAGTTATTGAAACAATAGATTAAATGTTTGGGGGAAAGATTCTGAATTTTTGTTTTGTTTTACTGAGCATGATCTTCTGTTTGGTCTGCTACTGTGGCAGATTTGCTTGGAGATTTCAAGCAGCCTTAAGCTATCCTCTTACCTTGCATGTTTAAAACAATAGCTGCTATTCAGTACTTTGCTGTTTTTTTCTGTTTGCTTCTGTTGATGGTGATTGTTGTTTGTTACGGTAATTGTGCATGCACCGCCTCTGTATGATTTATATCCATATTTTTTTAGTGCTGTCTTTTACTGCTTTTTTTAAAACTACTGTACTTCAGATGTTTTTGTACCTTCATGGTTTCTCTGTGTAAGTGAGAATAAAAGTTAGTGGTAATAAGTCTTTCTCATATGCAGGCCCTGAGTATGAATGTTTTATTTGTGTAAATGCCAATTTATTCTGAGATTGAGGCATTTACTAGAAGTCCTGAGAGTGCCTATTGTGTCAATTTTCTTATCAGTAAAGAAAATAGGAACTGATAAGATCAACAAGTTATCCATATTAAAAGTTCCTTCTGCACAAGGGGAAACAAAAAGAAGTAACACTTGTGTTCTTTACTTTGGCTAAAGAATGAAGATAAAGAAGAATTAAGACATTTTGATTTCATGTGTTCTACTTTCAGTGCATATGACAGCATTGTTACATTAATTGGACCAGTAATGGATTTCTGAAAAACTCATACAGTATGTAGTGTGCATCCAAACTAAGTTTATAGGAATTACGGAAAAAAGTAATTGCGTAATATGTCTGAAAGAAGGTTAAAAGTAAAGCTGTCATCAACCTGAAGGTTTGTTTGACCATCACAGTGCTTTACTAGTTTAATGTGTATTACAAAAAGTTGTGCGACTCTGACTGGGTATTGAATCCAAACTCTTTGGAAATTTATTTCCATGTTTTACTATTGACTGTGAGCCACAGTTCTTTAATCATAACAAAAGAAGTATAGAAGTGTGCTCATTCTTCTCCAAGCAACCGACTCTGAAACTTTACTTTCTCTCGTAAAAACAGTAACTGTTAATAAAGGAAGTGTGGGGCACGTGCGCCATGCATGAGAGAGAGAGAGAGAGAGGGGGGGGGGGGGGGGAGGGGGGGGGAGAAGGGGAGGTTATGCACTTGATCCAGTGATCCTCCAGCGTTTTCTTGCCATTGGACAATAGGTTCTGCCAATGCAAAATACTCATTGAGTGCCACTATCACTTCCTCATTTGATGAAAATTTCTTCCCAGGAAGCCAAACTTTCAAGTTAGTGAACAGCAAGAAGTCAATGGGGGCTAAGTCTGATGAATAGGGAGTAAGAGGAACCAGTTCAAAGCCTAATTCATTCACTTTTGCCATTATTATCGCTCATGTGTTGAATGGTGTATTATTTTTGTGAAAGAGCATTTTTTTGTGTGCCAACCTTGGTCTTTTTTCAGCCAATGCAAGTTTCAAATGATCTAACAATGAAGTGCAATAGGGCCCAGTTATGGTTCAGCCTTTCTACAAGTAATTTATGGGGATGGTTCCTTGCGGACACCCAAAAATTGTGGCCATCACCTTACCAACTGACAAAATTGTGTTTTACTACTTCAGTGCACATTCAACAGCCTTTGTCCATTGTTTCGACTGTCATTTTAATTGGTGTAGTGATGTAATTAGTAAGTGCAGGAAATGTTGCAGATTGTGATTAAACATTGCCAGGCATTATGTTGAAATGTCATGCTAGATCCACTTTTTATTGACTGTGAGCAATCACGGCACCCACCTCACACACAGCTTCTTCATAGCCAGTTCTCCTTGCAGGATATAATGCTCTCACTCAGTTGAGATGCATACAGTCTTAACCAATCTCTCAAATTTTTATTCAGTGGCCATGCGTTACCATTTCTTGGATTTTGCCGATGGTTTCCTTTGTGGTGACATCAATTGCATGAGTGGAGCATGGTTTGTCTTTGGTGCTCATCCGCCCAAGCTTAAAATTCATAAATCCAAAAATAAATGCTTTTTGATGGTGGTACAGAGTCCACATGAACTTCATCTAGTTCTGTTTTGTTTTGTGTAGCAGCCCAACCCATCAAATGAAAATGTTTAATCACAACAATAAACTTTTTATTTTCTTTATTTATTTTTTCATCCCAGTCAACACACTGACCAATTCAGATGACTGACAACAATGAAGTGTATGCTGTACAGTGTTGAAATTCTTTCTATGATCCTTGGAATAATCAAGCTTACCAATCTTAGAGGCAGAAAAAATATTCTATTCTTTATTGGAAATTTACCATACTCATCAAACCACTCTCATAATTCTCATTTGAAGAATTTACTTTTACCCATAGCATCAAGGAAAGGTTCACCTTTTTTATATATGCGTCACATGAATCTTCTGTTTCATGTACAAATGTTCGCAACACTATAACAGAACTTTGTCTTAAATACTGTTTCGTTGTCACATTTGTCTAACAAAATACACTGCTTTTCTTGCTTGGTTATTACGGTATCTTTTCCAGCTTTTGTTCTCCAGTTTTTCGTTTCCTGTTTCTGTTTTTCACACGGTTCTATCATTCAAGGTTTCTTTCAACTTCTCTAGAACTGTACCTATAAGTAGTGTTAAGTCTTAATCCCTTGTAAATGTAGCAGACCAGAAGTATGGGTGTCTTACAAGTCTTTGGTCATCCTTGCCTCATTCTGTATTTTTATGTGTATCCCTTTTCCCTCAGTTTGTGGAAACTGTACATGTGTGACACACTTATTTGCCTCCTCCTCAAATGCTATCATAACCTGCAAACTTGTGAGTATATCCACTCCAACTTAAAATTTTTTATACTTCTTTTGTTTTCTTTCTTGTTGTTACATGAAATTCACTGACATTTTTATTGTGCAGTTTCAATACATTATTTATAATTGTGAATATGGTTGACTTTGCACATGGTAGCACTACGACAGACTAGTGTTAGAAAGTTGAATCATATGAATCAGTTTTCTCTGTCATTTAACTTCAAGTCAAAAACTACAATAATCGCTTATTTATTCTTTGCAGAGATGCATTATTTTTCTTTCTATTGCTGATCGATCTATCTAAAGCAAGTGCTCTGGCACAGTTAGCACTTAGCGCTAGCAACACAGAAGAAGTGCGACGTAATATTGCTCGAGGGATGGCAACTCTGGGACCTGCCCTCACACTGGACACACTTGTTGAGGCGCTTGTCATTGGTGTTGGGACTCTCTCAGGTAATGCATCAAAAGTACACAGTAAAGCTTCAAAATACACTTGCTGCAGTTTTGTCAATTTGATCAGATGAATATGTTTAGTAAATAGTTTAATAATATTGTAGACTATATAGAAGTAAAATTCTGGCTCTATGGGTAATTATGAACTGCATATAATGAAACAGTCAATTTATTCACAATTTCAGTGCTTATTAAGTGCACCTTTGTCAAAAATGAAGATAATCCATAGTGCACAAATTATTGTATGTGTATAACATGCTTCAGATTCAATATTCCACTTTCTAAGCAATAAGATACATATCTTTACAGTAGTTAGAAACGAAGTTAGCATGTTAATTCCTCCAGATGGCATTTACGTTTTAGCAGTTCTTAGGAAAAACATAACAGACTGGAAATGAATGACTTCAACAAAGAACAAAATTTTACTTCTGTCATGTACAGAAATAGGAGTTTGGAATTATAATTTAATGTGTTTTTTGCATAACCTCATGTTTTAAATAAATTTTATTAAGAAAATTTCTTAAAGACAAATTACTATTGCAGGTGTTCGCAGATTGGAGGTCCTGTGCTGTTTTGCTTGCATGTCTGTCATTGTTAATTACATTGTCTTCATGACATTCTATCCAGCATGCCTTTCTCTTATCTTAGAGGTAAGTAGACTCATTGCCAGATCAAGTAATTTCTAGAATATCGAATTTTATATACCTGTGAACTGCGAGTCTCAGAACCTGACCTTAAATATGTATTTTAGGATAATCATATTTTTTTAAAGGGACATTTCCTTGATATTTGTTGCATTCAGTGAATGTATTGTAATCTGGAATAGGGTTATTCACAGAGTATTCATTGCTTAGAGGAATAAGAATCAAATTTTTATTTTTTTTTACTTTTAATTTTGCCATCATTTAACTTTATTTTTCTTTCTGAAATTTTTCCCTGTTTTGACCATTTTACTTACTTTATATATTGTGGCAATATTTAATTCATCATCCTGCCAACAGTTATCACGAGCTGGTAAGCACGGCAGGCCTGCTTGGCAGGAACGCTCAGCTATAGTGCGCCATGTGCTCCAGGAGGAAAAACCAAATCCAGTGGTGCAGAGAGTCAAGGTGATCATGTCTGCAGGTCTTGTACTGGTTCATGCACATAGGTATGTACAGTTTATTCAGCATTATAGATATGTTAAGATATTATCTTGGGACACCAGACTTTTCGGATGCTATGTGGTGTAGACAAAGAATTTATTGCTTTAAACGAAGTATCACTATATGGTCAAACATAATGCTTCACTTTATTTCTTCACATTATTTGTCCCAAAAGGTTTGAAAGCCTCAGTTTATGTCACCATGTTTCTTGATATCATCAGAGTGTGCAGTAACATATCACTGATGTAAAGTTCCATCATAGGAAAATTCAGCTAACCAACTGGCAAATTACAAGGGCAAATACTTACATTTGGAAACTGAATTTGCAAATTATGCGAATGGAAATGTAAAGATATAAATGTGAAACTGTATCATTTCTATTACATATTGACCTAGAGTATTCTTTGCATTTTGCAGTTATGTAGCATAGGAACCATTTTTTAAACATTTCATGTCACATATCTTTCTCATAGGTCACAAATAGCAATGTATTCCATATATTCATTCACAACTTTGTTACCATAACAGATAAGTTGAGGTGAAGGCTGGCCAGTCTTTGAAGCAACCTGTTTCCTTCTTTTAATGGCTTTTGAAATTATTCTTGAGTGAAGGAATAGCTATTTGTGGTCCCAAGGTATTAGTCCTTGACTGCTGCTTCACATTCTCTTCCATTTTGTGCTGCATATAGTGTTACACAATGCATGCTTTGTCCTGTGAACTTGACAGCAGTGTGTTATTTGTTTTTATAGTGTCCCAAATGTGTTTATAACGTCCTGTGAACTTGACAGCAGTGTGTTATTTGTTTTTATGGTGTCCCAAATGTGTTTATAACTGGATAAAATTTTGAGTTCATGTCACTGTTTCATGAAACATTTTCACAGCATCCTTAAGAGTGGAATGTAATTTTAAAACTGGTGCAGTAAAATTTTTCTCTGTTTGGTTAAGTATACATAAAGTGTGTAGCAACAGCCAAAGTTTAAGGTAATAATACCTTCTGGCATTTCCATTTTTTATTTCATTCCCTCCTTACCTACTGCTGTAGTACAGTTTAGGGCAGTATTTTAGAACATGGTTCTCCATATCAATCATTGTAGAAAATGAATTTCTCTGCTGTGCATTTATTTAAGCAAAGACTCGTTATTTGGTAGTGGGTCAGCACTTAATATTTTCCTTTTTTCTTTAGCTTTGTTAAATATTACTTATCTAATATCAAAAATATTTTCCTATAAATGTTATCAGAAGATTATATTCAGATTATTCAATTGTCTACAAATATAAGTACAGAGACGTATTAGTTAACTAAGGTAATTTCAATGACATCCGCTTTTGCTTATGTAATGACAGGCGCATTTTTACGTATTTGAAAGATGAGAGGATAGTGCCGTGATGACGTAAGCACTGTCAAAGCCAGAACAGGAAGTTACAGGTCTGAGGGCAGGGTCACACTTCCTGTCAGATGTCGTTCTATTTGTGTGTTCCAAAGGTGTTGGGTCGTACCCACTATGAGCCACCACTTGTTTTCTTATGCTCTTAGTCGGTGGGGACTTGGCGGCGACGATACAACCAGTGTGCCTTCTGTGGGAGTCCCAGGAACATCCCTGCCATTGGTGGTTTCCCCCACTACTTCTGTCTCTTCTACTGCTGTCTACAACCATACTGATGACTTCACAGCATCCTCTATCCGCGAGTACCTGCTTAGGTAAGTTGCAGTAATGACAAATGTGAAATGAATTTCAATACATAACAGAAAATTTGATAATGTTAGAATTGTTCCTAGAGAACTGGTAATCAAAAAGAGATTTGAATCACATGTAGCAGTTCACTTACATTCACTATGGAAGAATAATGGTATCTGTTAACATTCAAAATGTATTCATCTACATGTTAGTGCACACCAAAACTGAACGACTGTAAAGTACATTGCACGTGACTGAGTCATGTGTACTTGTTTCTGTTGGATACACTAGTGAAATTATATATTTTTCAGTTACCCATCTACAGATACACAATATTTACAAAATTCTCCAAGTTCTGTAAACAAGATTTTTTTTATGTTCTTAAAGAAAAGAAAAGTTACAGTTTCTGTTTGTTTTAGTCTTTTTTATCGAGACATGAGGGAGCCTAGATTCCAATGGCTAGTGACTCCTGTTATTGTAATAACTTGTGCCTAGTTCTACTGTTACCTGGTAATTAGACTTTTATTTCCTATCCTTAATTGACAGTGGCCAAAGGAAGGTGTAGAAATTAAAGAAAGAAAAATATTCACTCAGCTCATTTTGTTTTGAAGAGTGCTTTGTAACTTCTTATTTTTAGGCTGATCTACAGTTTCATCAGGGAATACATTTAACTTAACAGCTATTGACATTTTTGTATGTGTGATATGATTGAAAAATCCGGCTAATGATTTGAAAGAAAATGTATGTGAAATTTAGTAGGATATAGAAGAGATCATTTACTGTATGTGTCAGATGATATACGAACTGTTTAATTGAATATGAATGATACGGTTTCAGTATAAACGATTTTTCTTTCTTATATATGTAAAACAACATGTCATATTTGCCAAAGGAAATTTTGATATAGCTGTTCATATTGCTATAACTGTAATCTATAATGACATACTGTTTGCTGACTTGTAATTTATATTGGATAAAGCTAGCTTGAAATTTTTAGGACTGTAATATTGCATGTTCCAGGTGGCTGACTGTGAGTGCTGACCACATTGTCATTCTTATCCTGCTGTTAGCACTTGCTGTAAAGTTCGTTTTCTTTGAAAGTGAGGAGGATATTCGGGAGCAAATGCTGGTATCTGACCGGGCCAGTGACAGGGAACGCAGGCACAGGAGTTACAGTCATGGCCATGCTTTCGATCGTATGCGTCCAATGCTTGAAGCCGGTAAGTTTGTGAGTGTTTTTATAAAACAATGTTCTCCATACTTTTTGACCACATTTGTGCATAAATGTTGTAGTTTTATTCAGTAGAATGAGTGTGTCAGCAGCTTATCTCTCCTACATTCCAGTATTATGAATAATCCTGCCTTAGAATTAGCACTCTGAAATTATAGTGTAACTGTAATAGGAAATCTCCGTTTTAGAATCATTTTTATATCTAAAGCTTCATTGGCAGGTATGTAGGTTACCAGATGAAGAACCAACTTCTTTGGCAGTGATAGAGAAAGTATAATTGAGTAAGCTATATAACCAGGTACTTATTGTGATTTAGCAAAATTGTGGAAAATCAAGTCTGCAGTGGTCATGCTGATATTTTGAACTCAGCTTCCCTCACCTCATATGAAAAAACTGAATCCATATTTAAATTATATTTGCATATAAAGGGGTTCACTGCCACTTTCTCAGAAAAGAACTTTGGTTTAGACATTTGCAGTTGCACACCACTTAAAGTTAGTGACAATGCATGTATATGTTTAGCATAGTTTTTTCTGCCTTCATAGTTGTGCTATAATGTTGGGATGTCTACTGCTCTGCCAGTGATGTGCAAGCCATACAAGGTACAATAATATTGTACCCAATTTTTCTCTTAAAATTATATAATATTTAGTTGCACTTTAGCACTTTTTACTCACAATCACTATCTGTTACACTTATTGATTATGTTGTGTATCTATAACTGACTTCTTTTTTGTTTATTATTGATAGGTTGGGTGGAGGTCCCATCTCGTGAAGAACTCATTGCAATTAACACTGAGCACAAATCAGTTCAGACAGATCATCAGGAACAGCAGCAGCAGCAACCACCACCACAAGAGCTTAAACCTGTAACTGAAGTATCTCCAACATGTCAACAGGCACAGCAAGATATTGCAGTTACAGAAACAACAGTGAATAAGACATCTCTTGATGAAGATAAAGAGGAACCACAAATTTGTCGAAGTTTAGAACAGTGTGTGGATATATATAGGTCCAAGGTAAGTGTGAAATGCTTAAGGACACAAGAGGTAGATTCAGTAAGATATTCTCTGTGCAGCAGCATTCAAATTATTAGGAAAGGAGTTATAGTTGTATACAGGAAATATAAGCCTGAAACAAAAGCTATGAAAAGTGCCAAATCTGTGCTGGAAATGCTGTTTCCTTCCAGTTATTAAATTTGTTAATTCCACATGTAAGTGCCTTACGTATATCAAATTGATGTAACAAGATTCAGCTTACTAACTATATGGTTATGAATATAATTCTGTATAGAGTGTTTCAGAACTCAATGGAAAACTTCATGAATGGATTCCTCGTATAACAAGAAGAAAAAAAATATTTTACTGCAAAGCTCTTTACTTTCCATAATTTGAGAGGAACTAGTGTGGAAAAATGTCCAGTAAATATGGGCTCTAAAATGCAATATGGACTGTAAAATGCATATCTTAAGAGCTATGCGCACTTGCTGATATTTGTTACTGTAAAAAACATCTCTTCTATTGAACAAGTGCTCACATCTCGCAAAATATGCATTTTAGAGCCCAAGCTCAAGCCCAAGACATGCTCTCTTGAGGTAAGCATTTACCAAACTTGTTCTCTTCTTGTTATATGAGGAATTGGTTCCTGAAGTTTTGCTGTCGAACTTTGAAACACCCTGTGTAGACATGATTTATTTGTGATGGCTATGTACAGCTTAGTAAGTAGCACACTCTCTACAGTTTAATAAAAATTCGCATATAATTCTCTGACCTTATTCCTGACAGTAGTAAAATTTAAGGTACAACCGAGGTAATTACCTTTGTTTCTGTGTTACCCGTGCTAGATTTTTGGAGTCAAAAAGTCAGGATTGGATGAATTGTCCAAAAGAACTAGTTACATTTAAAGTTAAAAGTGTTCATTGGTACCTGTCAAGATATTTTATGTTTTTTGACAAGTGAGCAAACATTTTCGGGCTGTTTTGTGTACTTTCTGGGCCAAAGCTGACCTTAGTGATGAGTAATGAAGGTAATGTTTCCTTTTAACTGTGCTGGATTATTAACGATACATTTCATAAGAAATATGAAGGTACATTTAAAACGCTGAACTCTGTGAAAAAGCACATACTATAAGACTTGTAACACACATTACTCACTTCAATGCCCGATAATATCTTTTTTTATCATTTGATGAACAACTGTGTACTTGCGACAGTTGAAATGACAAAGGTGACACTTTGGTGTTTAGATTTCAGTAAATGTACATTTATTTTCACAAAATGCATTCACAATTATCAACTTTGTCTTGCTAAGATTTCTTATGTACAGTGACTTCAAGGGACTCTAAACTGTTAAATAACTACTGCAGTGATTCAAATAAATTTTACTTTGTATAACAGTATACGGAAAAGATAGATGGCTACTTACCATAAAGATGGCACGTTTAGTTGCAGACAGGCACAGCTAAAAGACACTTGCACATTAGCTTTCAGTCACAGCCTTTGTTAGAAAAGACTGTGGCCTGTCTGCAACTTAACATATAATATTTATGACAAGTAGCAGTCTATCTTTTCCTTACATTGTTGATATGTCAAAAAGGAAGTTTCCACTGTATGATCTTATTTTATGTAATTATGTCTCACTGGTGACTGACTACAGGAAATGTTAGTTATCTCTGTTCACCAAAGGCTGAGTATGGTGTTGCCCACTGTGCCTATGTAAAGACTCCTGCAGTAAAGTCAAAATAAAGAACAGTCACACGTTTAATAATAACATAAAAGATGAGAATAGTAGACAATAATTACACAAATTTGGTAAAGAACTGTTTTGTTTCTCTATTGGTTGTGTATTCAATTTCACATACAATTCGCATTACATACTTTTGTCTAAAAAAATACTTCTTTCTATAAAGCTACCCCAGAAAATTATGCTGTAACTCATGATTTTTAGAATGCAAAGTACGGTGTGTTAGGGGTGTAAGTGCAGATATTTTTATTGGTGTTTGAGGACTCTGTACTGAACAATATTACATCAGTATTTTCTTCATTTTGCAGACTAATAATGGGAACCATTAGGAGTAGTATAATTTTAGATTGGTTAGTATCTCCAAGTACATGTGGCAAGAGGAAATCATTAATTTTTATTTTCCCTTGGGCAGCAGGTCGGGTGTTGAAGTGTGGACGCATGGACACAAAACAGTTAGTTGATACTTAAAGGCATAGTCCATTTTGTGTTGCAGTTATGACCATGCAGGAAACATCAGATAGTAAATTATTTGACATGTTTGTAGAAAGGCTGTTAGACACAGAGAAGAAACAGCTAATACACTGAAGTGGGTATATATTAAAGTACCAATGATCACAATGTTTGCACTTATACACCTAAGACCCTGTATATTACGCTGTTCATTTCGAAACTAGCAATTAGGCAAAGAGCAAAAGTTTCTGAACTTAGCTGTTGGAGAAGCTCTCTTAGAGTCTATTTTTATGAGGTCATCCCTGATAATTGAAACATTATACTATATAAAATTATGAGACAGAATTTCTAGGTAGTATTTACTTTCAGAAGGCAAAATATTTAATATCAACAATAGATACTTTAAAAAAGTACACGACAATATCTTACTATTTGGAAGTATCAATTCCTTCCTTGGACAAGAAAGACGCACATCGTTGCCATGAACTTTCAGGGTGTTTATGGTCTGGGACAATTGGGAAATCTGAGAAAACCCTGGAATTTTTTCATCTGGGAGAAAATCGGGAAAAACCTGGGAACTTTTTAGAATCCCAGGAATTTTTCGTTTTTTTAGTCTTCAGTGAAATGTTTGTAATTTTCACTGGTAAGAAGGGATAAACAGTAAAATGTGCCAAAGGCTTTAGCATGAAGACTATGGAATACTTCATATCAATAAACTGCTGCCGAAAGGGTGATGTCACAACTGTTTACATTAAGTTCGTTTGAGCAGTTGCCCATAGGCTAACGCACATGCTAAGTTGAGTTGCGTGTGGACAGTACATCCTCCTGTTTCCGGCCACTTTAGATGTGACTGTTTGCTGCATCAGCAGTAGCAACAAGCAGCCAGATACTACCCGGAAAAATTTTTCTTGCGCACCCGGCTGCCAGATTAGCACATGCACATAGCAGTCTGGGCTGTAGTGGAGAGGGGTTTAGTCTCCATGTAAGCTGTGTTTACATTTAGTGATTTTGCTGTTTCCTCTTCGTGTACACTTCTCATTGCAAATGAAAACAAAATTGATTTCTGTGGTTGGGAGGTATCAAGTGAATTAAAATACATTCGTGTAATCACGGAAGGCTTACATATGTTATTAGTTTCAATTTTCTGATTTTACTTCCACAGTTTTGGCTGTCAGTCACCTTGTTGAACAATGAAGCTATTTTTGTCAATTTGCTAAACAAACGTGGTTTTTATTAATCTTTCCCCAGAGGCAGTCAATTTATTAGAAACAAAGTGTTTCATTCGGCACTATTGGCTACTTTCAACTGTTCACTGAATTTCAAGTGCACATTTTCATCTTCTGGCACGTATGGTATTATGCCACAATAAAGACCCAAACATGAGATAATACAGTACTGGTACTCCAAGAAAATTTGCATCCCAAAAACTGCACTGAAAAGCTTAATATCAGGTTGGGGCCTACTTCATTGTGAATCTGGACATATGAATTTGCACTTAAGCCAAATTATGCAATTTAGTATGGTTTACAAAATTCCTATGCTGTTTGAGTATCCTATTTCTTTTAGGATGTCATGTAAGATCTCTTAATTTTATGTATCTATGAGCATATTGGCTTCCTGTGTCAACATAACTGCCCAAGCGCAGTAACGTCTGTTTTCTGGCACTCTCAGGTGACTGCGGAAACGAAGCTATTTCTAACAGGTTGCAGGAAAATATTGCGAATGGTGCTTTGAAAAGCATTAGTTTCAAAGTAAATTTTCTTTTACACAAGATGAATTATGTTACGTGTGTGAATGTGCAATGAATTTCATAAATCACAGAGCCTTTGACTCTCATTTAAATTTTAACTCATTAAGGACTAGCCACTTCAAAGAAATCTGAGCCCAGAAGACCAGACATTAATGTCATTGTTCAAATAACTTACGGGTTTGCTGCCGGGTGATGTCATCGAACACCGCCAATATTTCGACAGGAGCACACCCTGCCATTCTCAAGGCACAAGTGCGCATTTGTGCCTTGAGAATGGCAGGGTGTGCTCCTGTCGAAATATCGGCGGTGTTCGACGACGTCACCCGGCAGCATTTGAGCATTTGATTCGCTGGGAAAAGTTAAGGTCTCACATTAATGTCATTATTTTAAATTTTACTGTCACATTTGTGTGATATATCTTAAAGTGTAACACGTGCAAAAAAGACCAATGTTATATGTGAAAGCTTAACTTTTCTTGTAGCTACACTATGTACATTAATTTAAACCATTAACTTTCCCTGTTTGTGCGTTCACACTATTTAATAGTGATGTTGTTATTGGCTGACTACGTCATGTCCCCCATGCTCTAAATATCTGCTGTCATTAGCTAGTGAGATCATGTGACATGAGTGGCATTTTAATCTCGATTTGAATGTTTTGGAAACTTATCATGCTGTTTGGAATCTACACTTTCATAATACAAATACAAAAATATGCAAAGTACCATAATATGAAAATTGCAGCATAAATGTTGCTGCACATCACAGTTCTTTCCAATACATTCTTTGTTTTCTTATTTTTCCCTGAGTGTTCGTTTTCTGAAGTTCCATTCTGGTGTACAAAACCTTTACCATTCAAAGAATTGATATTTTTACAGCTCCAAGGGAAAGTATACTGTCACTTATCATGGAAAAAGTGTATTTTTCACCTTGGAAGAAGTGTATTTTCACATGGGAAGAAGTGCATTATTAACTGTTAAATCTGGAATTTTTTCTTTTTTTTCCTTGTCTGTGTATACATCCTGTCTTAATCTTTGTCACCCATTGTCCTCACAACTTTTGGGTTCCTCACATCCCGGAGTCTAAATGACCTGCCCAGGCTTTTAAACCTTCCAATCCTATCCCTCTCTCATCTCAAAGGAAGGAACTGATAGTTCTAAAAGATAGGATGGTTTCATGTGCTTATATATGAGTGTATGATAGATATTAAGTATTTTGCCTCCAGAAAGCAGTTCTGCATCACAGTTTTATTGTTTTCTTGAGGGAATTTTTCTTTTGAGTATTGTTCTGTGTTTACTGACACCTGTTCATGATTGTTGTTAATTAGTTCGTGTCTCCCCCCTCCCCCGCCCCATGACTGAATATTTTGAGTTCCTTAAGATTAAATGAGACCCTGTGTATTGAGAACCACATGCTATTTCTCTGAAGAACATCAGTAATAATTTTTTCTGAAAATCCCTCTAACAAGATTAATTATAACTAGAGCCTGGTTTATTATGTAATATCAACATGCAAAATATGTAATATAATGCAAATATTTTATTAAATAAACTGCCTGATATAAAAAGTGAAGTGCGTAGAAGACATGATCAGATAGCAATGTAACTTCGTACAGTATTCGCTATCGATGTGTATGTAAATGATTACAGTTGCAGTTCTCTGTAATGGCCACCAGAGAGCATTAGTGTTGTTCATGTTTATTGTTGTTACCAGCCCTAATAGACTGTAAGTGATGTGAACAGCATCAGATGTTGAATAATCACTCCAAATGACATTAAGTCCCACACATTCAAGTGAGAGTTGACAATGTCTGACAGAGTTTCAAAAGGACCTCATTGTGGATCTCCATTTTGCCAGCTGGTTGAATCGCACTCCATCCAGATTTGTTGGGCATTTGGGTGTGACAGTGTCCCAACGTTAGGACTCCACAGGAACTTGAGGGCAGACTTATTCATCGTCAATATTCCAGTTGACGATGTCTGATCACCATAAGGGAGGATAGTTATATTGTACACAAAGCACATCATAATTCCTTAACATCTGTTCTTTCCATCTAAGAACAAGTAATGAACGTTTTGCAACATTCTGTGTTATCCTGCACCATAGGCTGGAAATCAGCAGCATTGACTGCTGATGATGGGGTCATATTGTGTTCAGAGCTGAATCAAAGTTCTGAACTGCCCTGGATGACCATCATTGATGAGTATGGCAGCAACTTTGGGAGAAGACCTGTTCTTCCAATGTTTTGGAAAGGCGCTGTGGTGTCACTCCTGGCATCATTGTCTGGGGAGCCATTGAGCATGATGCCAGGTCGTGGGTGATAGTGATTCAGGAAACTCGGACAGTACAACAGTACATCACAAGCATACTGCATCTTCATGTGTCACCTCTTATGTGACATTATCGTAGTGCCAGTTTCAAGAGGACAATGCTCATCCACACATGTCAAGTGTCCCTAAGAACTGTGTGTGTGATGTTGAGGTACTCCTGTGGTTAGCAAGAGCCCCAGATACGTTTCTACTTGAACATGTGTGGAAACAACTCAGATGTCAACTCTGTCCCAGTGCCAGTACCCAGAATATCAGTGACCAGTTACAATGGTTGTGAGACGCTGGAGAAGATACAAGGCATTGTGACACCCTTCTCAACTGAATCAGGGCATGCACGCAGCCCAAGAGGAGGTTGCAACATCGGACTGATAAGTGGGCTCATAAAGCCAAGTTCTTCATAGATTTGGCTCGATATTGTAATTACTGAAATTGCATCATATAAAGTTGCAACCTGTGAAGTTTAATTTCATTTCCTCCACCACTTTGGGGTGTTTAACTTTTTTGTCAGGCAGTGTATTTAACATAAACAATAACTTCATCTGAAACCAGCTTTTGGCTTACACCAGAGCCTATTATATTATCTTGACACACATTGATATGTGCCATAAACATGTAAAGTACATCAAGACAGTTCATTTTTTTGTTTTGAAAGACTATGATGTGCCAATTAAAGAAATAATTTACAGTCAGATCTGGTTACTAAAATGCCCATTTTTGCTGGTTACCAAAGTATCCTATCTCATCATTCGTTTTGAACCCAATGAACAACTAAATACTTCCTAAATTTTCTGCTGTCGTAGAAAGCAGCCGATAATTTGCAGGAGATCAATAACGGCTCGGAGTTATTCTCCATGTAGTTTGTCAACAATAGGATCGCCAATGAAATGTCCGCATACATAAGTTGTTTCATTGACGGCTGTGTCTGTATATGGTGATTACTTACATAGCACCATACATTACTCAGAGCCTCCTGCTAGCAAAAATCTAAACAGTTACTCCTTAACCATGATTCATCAAGAATCTGTTGCCCTCTGCACTTTTGCGGAAACATGGAATATTTAGACACTTGAAGTTTGTACCATGGTATGTTTGCAGAAGTCATAGCAGAACACTGTCCTTGGGAAAATTCATTTGTAGAGGGAAGTCCTGTAGCTACAGCAACAACATTTGCTTCTTACATGATGCACTGCTTTGTTCTTTTTGTGTATGTAACCAAGTATATGTTGTTGAAGCTGGGACTTAACAGAGTAAGTGATCTGCTTGTTGCACATTCAACGTAGAAAAATGCATTTTAACTTAGGTGATAATTTTGGAGCATTATGAACACAAACAGTGTGTACTGTTAAAAAGTACTACTTGGCAACCTTTCTTGGCACATGCACTCCATAGTTCTGAATTGGTAGACATCACTAGAATTACGAAAAGTTAGGGCTCCAAGTCCATTGTTTGCCTTACTGACAATCTTGAACCACATGAAGTCCCACACACCTTAGTGGCTACTAGAGCGCTACACATAGTATTGCTATTGTATCTGCTTTAAAAGATGTAGATTTTTTTATCAAAACATTTATAAAATACCAGATGTTGAAAATACCGCTTCAGTTGCAAATTTCTTTTATTATCATGAGCGGTTTCAGGCTCCAATAAGCCCATCCTCAGATGTTGCAACTGTGCTGTGGCCCATGAGTGCCGCTCGGGGGCCACAGAACAGTTGCATTAAAAAGTGATTTTTAGAGATAATTTATTTTCTGTCTTCAGCTTTTACCATGCAACATGAAGTTAAAATCTGTGAAAACAAGTAATTATAATGAAATATGTCTCAATTAAATGAAGTATATCAATGCTGGCAGAGCACAGCTGATGAACATTTTTGCTTTCCTCTTGTGTAAGAGCAAAGGAAACGAACATGCAATTACGTGAAAATCTGGAATTTAGTTATAGAACATGCTTCATCTACAAAAAGTACCAACTCTTCTTTACACTAGTATGTATAATGAATAAGAGTTGACTTAAAGTGAGATGTGTGGGACTCAGTTGAAGATTTAAAATGGTTCAAATGGCTCTGAGCACTATGGGACTTAACTGCTGTGGTCATCAGTCCCCTAGAACTTAGAACTATTTAAACCTAACTAACCTAAGGACATCACATACATCCATGCCCGAGGCAGGATTCGAACCTGCGACTGTAGCGGTCACGCGGTTCCAGACTGTAGCGCCTAGAACCGCATGGCCACTATAGTGTACTAAATAAACTGTTCCTGCTTCAGTATGACACTATTTTTTAATACATTACCTTCCCAAATATTTTAAAAACGGAAGTCAGGATGGAATTTGGATTATAATCATTTAAATCTTCTCCCCCCCCCCCCCTCTCCCTTGATTGCCTAATTGCTGATTGTTTGATGCTTCAGAGTAAGTCCTGTCAAGTGATCACTTCTTTTAGTCTAGTTGTGTTATAACGTTCATTTCTCACAATTAAGTTTATTACTTCCTCATTACTTATTTGATTTACCCACCTAATCTTCAGTGCATTCCTATATGTGAAAAGCTTTTATTCTCTCCTTGCCTGTACTATTTCTCATCTGCATTTCACACTTATGTGCAAGGCTACATTCCAGATGAATACTTTCAGGAAAGACTTACTAACACTTTGTTAGATATCACATTATCTCCCCCCCCCCCCCCAAATCTCCTTTCCCCTTAGAAGTGGTTTCTTTGCTATTTACAGTCACAATACACCATAGAGCTAACATGGTGAGTGGGATATAAATTAGAAAAAAAATATAAGGCCAGAGGTGAAAAATTGAGCTAAATTCTGTCAAAGTTGATTCTTCAAGACAGAGCATAAAATTCTAGTTAAATATTATAGCACAAAATTATTTAGGATTCTTGAGTTACATGAAAAAATGAAGAAGTCACATCTGATTGAGCCTATCTTGTATTTATTAGGAGGGAGCAACAGCTTTAACAGATGAAGAAATGCTTCAGCTTGTACGTGCTAGTGTGGTGCCCTCTTACCAACTGGAAGCAGTTGTTAAGGACCCTGAGAGAGGTGTTGGCATTCGGAGGAAACTGTTCGATGCTTACAAACCTGGTGCACTTGCAGATCTACCATATACTGGTTACGACTATTCAAAGGTGAGTATTAATCTACCAGGAAATCACTCCACAGTCCTTCTGTCAGCTCAGAATCGGGGAAAAAATCATTAGACAGTGGTATTTACAGCAAACTATTGATTGTGTTAGTGAGTTACAACAATTAAAATACTGATGAGTTTGGAAAATGCAAATGAATATGCCAAAAAACTTCATTTATACCATAGTGAGTTTCATCCGCTTTCATTGGCTAAATGTAGGTAATACAGTTATGTCAGCTGCATTTTGAATATATTTGAACTACTTGTATAGGCAATAAAATGTGACTACGGGAAGCCAGTTGGAGAGGAGTGAAAGGCCAAAATGTATCTTGGCAAAAATGAAGCCGTACAGATCAGCTATTAATACGATGGCAAAATGTGTGTCTATTGTCTTTCCTGTTTTCTGATAAAACTCGTTTGGATTCCGTGCTTTAGTGGACAGTTGATTTCATTTTTCATTTGTTTTATTTGCCTTTATGTGGAAATGAATAATTGTATGTATATATTGCTAACTTTTCTTTCTTCTGTGGGCTGATATATGTACTTTGATGAGCTGTTGTGATACGAAACACACACACCTATGTATAAACAAACAAAGTTACTCAAATGTAAAAGAGGACAGCTGTCAGTTGCAGAATCCATAATTTATTGCAGATCTAGATCTCGACTGTAACATATTCATCATCGATGAATTACCAGAAGAGTCATATAGGCATAACCATGTCAGAGCGTAAACTTGTGACTATTGATGCTAGCATTTACATGGCAGAAACAAAGGACTGCCATGTAAATGCTAGTGGCAGTTGTCACATCTTTAAGCTTTGACATGGTTATGCCTAAATAAATCTTCTGGTAATGCACAAATGATGACTGTGTTATTTTCAAAATGTACATCCACAATAAATTACAGATTCTGCGACTGAGTGCTGTCCTTCTCTACATTTGAATGTTCAATGGTCACTATGCACCGCCGGTACTCAATGGAGTCCAATTTAGTTAAAACAAAATTGCATTCTTTATTTGCTATGAAAATGTCCATATGGAATTATTAGCTGAGAGACTGTGTGATTTAGTAAATAATAATTGTGATTTTAATAAAAAATAATCAGTCTAGATTGCGAATGATGCTTATTTTTCTGATGCTTATTTTTCTGGTGACGGGTTTCAGTCATAGGCAGACCATCTTCAGGCAGACCATCTTCAGACCGGTAGATGCTTCTAAAATTAATAAAGTCGGACAAGAATAATACAACTACTCATGCCATATAACAATAAATAAGCAACAAGGTTACAAAATAAAAATGTGTGTATATTACCCATTTTTGACACATGAAGCCAACGGGTGAGGTTGTAGTACTTTGCTAAGAGGCATCTGGTTTCAACTGCTGGCTACGGTAGGGATGTTACAGGTTATAAAGAGAGAGCTCTACCCATCGATGCCCGCATGATGAATTGTGAACAACCAATAACATTAAGACACACAAAATAGCACATGTACAATTATTAAAACTTCATATAGTGTATGTGTTAGATTGCAACATTAGTTACAATACCCAATACATTTAAAATATATTTAAATTACTTGAAAAAGAGATTAAATATTAAAGAAGCCATAAGTAAAGGCCAAAACACGATGAACTACCCTCTGTGTGCAATAGATGAAATGATTAGGTCATTCATATCTTGCTAGAGATTATGGTGCAGGCAATGCTGACATCAACGTAGAGATGTGTAGAGCAGGATGTCATCGGTTACCAAGGGAACGGATGCCCGCTAGGGCTGCTGCTCTAGCAAAATATGCGTCAGCTGGCAACAAGTAAATGAAGAGTGTTCAGCTGCATGCCCATTGTTTTGTTGTAAAACATTTATATGCACACAAGAACAGTGAAATATTTACAAATAAAGATTTGTAATTCAATATTATGAGAAGGAAAGTTGCTACTCACCATATAACGGAGATGCTGAGTTGCAGATAGGCACAACAAGAAGATTTTCACACTTAAAGCTTTCCACCGGTGGCCTTGTCAATAACACACACACACACACACACACACACACACACACACACACATGTGAATGTGACTGCAGTCTCAGGCAACTGAAACCACACTGCAAGCAGCAGCGCCAGTGCATGATGGGAGTGGCAGCTGGGTGGGGGAAAGGAGGAGGCTGGGTGGGGGAAAGGAGGAGGCTGGGGCAGGGAGAGGGAGGGATAGTATGGTGGACAGTGAAGTGCTGCAGGTTGGGTGGCGGGCATGGAAGAGGTTAGGAAGGGGGGGGGGGAGTAGTGAAAAAGAGAGACATAGAGAGAAATAAATAAAAAAAAAGACAGGGTGTGGTGGTGGAATGAAGTCTTTGTAGTGCTGGAATGGGAGCAGGGAAGAGACTGGATGGGTGACAGCGACTAATGAAGATTGAGGCCAGGAGGGTTACGGGAACGTAGGATCTGTTGCAGGGAAAGTTCCCACTTGCACAATTCAGAAAAGCTAGTGTTGGTGGGTGTTTTTTTAAAATGTTTTTATTATTTTTTGTCTCTATTTCTCTCTGTTTTTCCGCTACTCCCCCTCCCTCCTCTCCCCACCTCTCCTGTGCCCGCCGCCGAACGTGCAGCACTTCACTGTCCGCCATCCCCAGCATACTATCCCTTCCCCTCCCCCCCCCCCCCCCCAACCTCCCCCTTTCCCCCACACAGTCGCCTCTCCCATCATGCACTGGCGCTGCAGCTCCCAGTGTGGTTTCAGTTGCCTGAGACTGCAGTCGTGTGTGTGTGTGTGTGTGTGTGTGTGTGTGTGTGTGTGTGTGTGTGTGTGTGTGTTGATAGAGGCCATTGGCCAAAAGCTTTAAGTGTGAAAATCTTTTTGTCGTGCCTATCTGCAACTCAGCATCTCCACTATATAGTGAGTAGCAACTTTTCTTCTCATAATATTGTTACATTCCACCCTATATTTTCCATTGTTAGATTAGTAATTCAGAAGTTTTTAAAACATAATACTTGTAAAATATTGTCGGTGACTAATATATGTAAATTATTATCTATTATCTCAAGGAACTTCTTTCTTGACTGATGCTAATTCTGTTCTTTCCAAAATACGGTTTTAAATATTTTATCACCGTCTTTCAAAAGTTCTCTATTACTAATCTTTATTTGTAAGTATTTCAGTGTAATTATGCATATACAAATGTTGTACAACAAAACAACATGCATACAGCAAAACACAGTTCATTTATTATTGCAGAAGCGGTAACACTAGCAAATGCCCATTACCTAGATAACTGATGATGTTCTGCTCTTGACATCTTTGTGCCAATGTCGGCGCTGCCTTTGCCATAATTTTTGGCCAGATATACATAGTCAAATAGTTCTATCTCTTGTGTGCAGAGGGCAGTTCATCATGTTTTAACCTTTACTTATGATTTATTTAATATTTAATGCCTTTTTCAAGTGTTTAAAAATATTTTTAATGTTTTGTCCGTCATAACTAATGTTGTAATCTTACACACAGACTATATGAAGTTTGAATAATTATGCTCAATCTGTTTTGTGTGTCTTAATGTTGTTGGTCATCAACTTATCACTTGCAGATTGATGGATGGAGCTCTCCCTTTATAACCCTTATCATCCATATGCTAGCCAGCAGTTAATTGACAGGTGCCTCTTAGCATGTACAATGGCATCATGAATTGATTTCATGCATCAGCAGTGGGTTTATTGATGATGTATTTTTATTTTATGATCATAAGGCTTATTTAAATATGTAAAGTGAATAGCTAAATTATTCGTGTCCTACTTATCAGTTTCAGAGATACCTACAGGTCTGAAGGTGGTCTGTCGGTGACTGAAACTAGTTCCCAGAGAAATAGGCACCATTTGCAATCTAGACTGATTGTTTTATGTTAATTTATGATGCAAGATCATTGTTGTTCCCGTTATGATTTCAAAAATTGATAATCATTGCTATATTCTGGATACAGCCACTGGGTTTGTTCATCACATAATAATGTGTCTATAGTTTAAAATGTGAGTCCAGCTGTGTATTTGTCACTGTTCCACATGACTGATAATAACTGGTCAAGGTGCTTGAGTCACACACATTAATACAGGAATTATATTAATGAAGTTGGGGCTTATAAAAGTGCAATTGTCTACAGGTGCTTGGTGCATGCTGTGAAAATGTTGTTGGCTATCTGCCAGTACCAGTAGGTATTGCTGGCCCTCTGTTATTGGATGGTCAACAAGTGCATATTCCCATGGCTACAACAGAGGGATGCTTGGTGGCTAGCACTAATCGTGGCTGTCGTGCATTACTTTCCTGTGGTGTCGCATCCCGTGTTGTTGCTGATGGTATGACACGAGGTCCAGTTGTTCGTTTCCCATCTGCAGCAAGAGCCAGGTAGAGGAAAAGATTTTTTTATTTGAAGTTAAAACTTTGTGTGACTTTAATTTGTTGGAAATAAGAAAGAGGCATATTAAAAGCAAGAGTAAGTTGTAGTACTTTTGTGTTGTGTGCAAGAAGTATGCAACTGAAATTCCTATTAACCTCTTTCTTCTAAGTATATTTTTTCTAAATTTCCATTCTAAATATATTTTTACAATAAATGAAAAGCACCAGTTTGCAAACTGGTGCTTTTCGTTTATTATAATGTTGTTCTACCAAGAACCAACAGAAGATTCTGTTAATTATTTTTATAGTTGATAATAATAGTCTCACTCCTATCTTACATCAGTGCACACTTTATTTTCTGATGGTGTATGAGATCAGTAAAAGCATGCATGGTCTGCACTTTTGAGCTTCAAACAGATGAATCATTCAGTGTGCCAGGGAGATAGAAAGAGTGTGCTTTAATCATATATTTTTGTCTGCATCGCTAAGAACCAGAGAAATGCTTATTAACGGTGACATGTTTGTATGTTAGAAATGAATGTCTTCAGTCAACCCATTCCTCTAGTTCCTTTGCAGCACTGATTCCCAAAGTTTAATGCCATGTTATCCTTAAATCAATGACTTATTTGGTGAAACCCTACAGGGCACATACATTTAACTACTAATTATTAACATGCCAAGTCAGCCTGAGGGTATATTTTTTACTTATTTTAATTTTTCCCACATAGATTCTACACCATGAAGACTTCAAATTAAAAGATTGGAGTTGATATAAAGGAACTACACCCTCTTCCTGAAAACATTGTTTTAAGGAGTAGAATGTGCATTAACAAGACTGAAGTTGTATCTAAGCTTCCCCAGAGTTAATACACTGTCAAAAACACAGTACTATTGGAAAAAAATTCCGCAGTTTTCTTTGTTGCGTGTTCTTCATGTATGGAGCCAACTGTTTGCCACATAAATTGTTTAATTAAAAACTTGTAGTTCACAAGTGATCTTTCCATCTCATGATTCCCATCTCAGATACCCTCACCCAGAAATTAATTCCATTACTACAAGCGTAAGGAGGAAAATATCAATTGCTTGCATGTCTTCTGTTAGGAGGCTTTCTCGGAAAACTTTAAATACATTCAGACCTCCCATCAACACAGTGTTTTTTACATTTGACAAAATACTACATAAGTTCTGACATGAAATATGCATGTACTATACTTGACATACTCAGAAAATTGAAAAATAGTGTATGGAACACGCAGAGTAACAGGGAGAAATTTATATGGAAGGAAACAGAACATCCCATGTATGTAATCTGAATAATCACATAGATTATATTCATAAAAGTTGGAACGGAAGCCATCTTCTGAACAGCATAAAAAAATACTTAAAGCTGATGCGCAAAATTAGTAAAGGCAAAATAAAGGTTAATTGTAAGGAATCAGAATTTTCATTGATTTTTCTAAAATTACTGAGATACATTTATTTCGTTGTAATGACTACTACTTCTGACCAGCTCTGCATAGCATTTTAATTGTGTTTATAGGTCGTACTTTCACTCATTATTTGGATGGATGTTTTGATGCCTCATGGAAATAAAGTACATGTATTAATACATTGAAGTTTCTTCAGCAGCGGTAATTACATAAATTTAAAGAAATCTATGTGATTGCTTCAGATGAAAAAATTCTGAGTCAATAATATGACCAAAATTATAAAAGATAAAGTGAGTACTGTTATGTAGATGGAAAAATATTGAGTAGTTAGAAAAGGGTACCTAATGATGGCAAAATAAAATGCAGTAGGCTTGAAGTCAGTGTGAATCATCACAGCTTAAAGGAATTTTTTCTGCTGTTCACTGTAATTTCATTGATGTTTAACTGCAGCAGTTCTTAAAAAATTGTGTGATTCAGATGCTTTGTTTCAATTCAAGCTATTTTTATGTCAGAGTGTTTGATATTCCTATTATTTCATATTTTACAGTGAGGCTATGGTATGGATGCAAACACCAGAAAACTTTGAGGGCATCAAAGCTAGCTTTGATGGCACCAGTCGATTTGCACGTCTAATTAAGTTGCATGTACGCATTGCTGGCAGGCATTTGTTTGTGAGATTTGTGGCTACCACAGGTGATGCCATGGGCATGAACATGTTGTCTAAGGTGAGAACTAGCATTTTCAGTTCATTATTGAATTGCTGTATTCACTTCAAATTAGGAACTATATGTTTGAAAGAAGTGTCATTATGTGATCTTACTTCTCCAGTGATTGACATGGTGCATGAAAAAACTATTCTCTCAAAAATTGTTAATACTAATTTTATTGAACACTAAGCTCGAGAGAACAAATTTTGGGAAATTTATAGGACATGATTTGCTATTACAGGGCACTGAAGTTGCTTTGGGTTATGTTCAAAAAACATTCCCAGATATGGAACTACTTAGTCTCAGTGGAAATTTCTGTACTGACAAGAAACCGGCAGCTGTCAACTGGTAGGTCAATTTTTTTCTTTAAAGTTTGTGTTGTGTGTGTGTGTGTGTGTGTGTGTGTGTGTGTGTGTATGGATAAACATACCTCATCCAAATTAAGTAGCTCCCTAAAGCTTCATGTTGTTCTAAAAATAATGCTGGATCATTAATTTAGTTGCAAATAAAGTTTAATTTGTTCATATTTAAATATCTCTCTTGATGAACATTTATATTCACTACATTGTATTAAAGGGTTTCAGACAGTACATACAGAAATTAGGAAGTGATGTTGTATGATTGTTAAATATTTCTCTGTGCTATCCATCATTCATTTGTAAATAAATGCTTGCCTGTCCTCAGTTTTTTATATTGTTTGTGTCAGTCATCGAAGTACAATAGTGCTGAAATAAATTGTTCCAGGATTGAAGGCCGAGGAAAGTCTGTAGTCTGTGAAGCTGTTGTTCCTGGAGAAGTAGTGTCAAAAGTGCTTAAAACAACTGTGCAAGCTCTTGTTGATGTAAATGTTAGTAAGAATATGATTGGCTCTGCTGTGGCTGGAAGTGTGGGTGGATTTAATGCGCATGCAGCAAATATAGTAACTGCCATCTTTATAGCAACAGGCCAGGTTAGTACAAGATTTTTATGTGACCACTGGAGCAGTACAGTGGTGTATGGTTGACTGCTGATGATGTTAGAATTAGAAAGCAAATGAGACTTAAGTCTCTACAATGTTGGGCAAAAGTGATGTTAACAATGCCCTTCTCACTATATTTCTTTACAGTACTTGGCTTCGATATTATTTTATTTTCTTCGTGATTTGGACTAATTATTATAATATCTTTGTGCTAACACATGGTTTCCTTGCATCACTTCATTATTATTGCTTCTTTTCCTTTTGACATATCCTATTTTTTATTGTAAATGTTTTCATTGCTGTTTCATACTTTGATCCGTTATTTCAGCTTTTAGAGAAAATTAAAAAGCTGAGGGGGAAAAAAATTCCATTTACTTGTATATCTCATGTAATCTTAGTAAGAGAGGTAATATTCTTGCTTCCTGAGACTGAAGTTAGGAAACTTAATCCTTTTCAGTCCCCTTACCTTAAAAAGGCGTTTGTTGAGTCATATGGCCACTTGAAATAATAAGCCAGTTGCAGAATACTATTTAGACATTGGGCTAATCAGTTTTCCAGTTCAGTAGCAAGAAGTGGTAGTAAACCATTTTTCTCATTTTATAAGGGCATAAAGAGGAAAATTCAATACATGCTTGCTAAATTCAGAAAGAGACAACTGAATCGGCCAATACTTACATTCAAGAGGTTCAACTCCATTTGCAGCTGATAGAAACATAAAAATAGAAATAACACGTATCATTTGAAACTTCTTCAGAGAGGAAAGAGGAATTGGCTGACTGTCTAGTCAATAGAAAGTGGTTTTCAATTTTTCAGATGTTCTTAGTTGTAAATCTCATGTCTACCTTTTACTGACGTAAAGAGGAGTAGATTGTTGCTCATCACTTAGAGGAGGCATTGACTGGCTGACAGGCACACTAATAAAAGACTGCTAGATATTACTTACCTCACCTTCATAAGACATAGGCAGCATGTCCCCCCCCCCCCCCCCCTCCCCACACACACACACACACACACACACACACACACACACACACACACACACACACACACACACAGAGAGAGAGAGAGAGAGAGAGAGAGAGAGAGAGAGAGAGAGAGAGAGAGAGAGAGAGAGAGACAGTTGTATCTGGATGCTGAGGCCTTCACTGCAACTAAGTTTGAGATGAGGAGCTATCTCTGATTGAGTGGGTAGTGGGGGCACAGAAGAGGAAGAGTAAGTGGGGCAGGAAGCAAGAGGGACAGTGGAGTAGGAGTGGAGGAAGATAATAGTGCTACCTTTGCGAGTGTGCGGGAACATGGCGGGGTCAGGCTAGTGGGCTGCTAGATGCATTGTGGGGAGTGTGTAGGGTTGGAGTGGAAGCAGGGTAGGGAACGGCGAGGAGGAGGATGGGACCACCGAAAGCTAATGTCATCTGGATCCACCAACACCAGCTTCTTGCCATTGTGCAGCGGAGAACTGTCCTTAATTTTTTTTCTAGAGTTTATCCTCCACTTGCAGGTAATGATAATTAAATTTGTATGACATATTAAATCCAGTGTTTGACGTAAAGGTTAACACTGCAAAAACAGAAGTACAGAGGGGAACAAAATTATGAACATCTCTATATTTATTATAATGGCTGCTACCACAGCGTAGGCCGTACCATTAACCACAGCGACTACACACCAGAAACTACAACATACAACAGAAATACAACCCAATATTTGAACACAAATTTCGTCATACTTGCAATAGCAGGCTGTTAATTTGACTGCTGCACTAACTCACTTCAGCATAAAAAATTAAATTCCGTTGTACGCTGAAGCTAAATATACTGCACACATAAGACTCTCTCAACAAAACAATTGACTGAGGTCATGCATCCATGCGCAGCTAAACTTTTGCTACCAACTGTGGAAACTGGAAATCTCTAGGGGGCAAAATTAGGAGCAGGGATGATATTAGGACCCCTTACCTTATCCTATGTTCCCATAACCCAACTGAGTTCAACTTCCACTAGTCCCTCCCATCCATCTGCGTCTATCCCTTTCACAGCTACCACTCCAGCTCTGTATGTGTGTTCCATTCCACAAGTGTGCCTGCATAGTCCATTCTTCGTCCCTGCCTCCCCCTCCCCCCCACCCCCTTAATGCTCTCCCTGAGCACAGCCTCCTGATGCTCACCTAGCAGCTCACTATCCTGCCCCACTACATTACTGAATGCTCTCACAGGTACCACTACCATTGCCCCTCCACCCCTTCTCTTCTATACCTCCTCTTTCTCACTCAATGCCTCTTCTGTAACCTGCTACCCATTGGCGATGACATTGCTGCTCACCTCGCACACGGTCACAGTTGGGTGTCAGTACATGGAGACGGCAGCTGCCATGGTGTGTGTGTGTGTGTGGGGGGGGGGGGGGGGGGGGAATTATTCTGATAGCTAAATAATATGTAGCAGTCTTTTTATCAATCTGCTTGTCCACCACTCAGTGTGGCGAGTAGTACTGAACCACTTTCATACTGTTGTTGTTCCATCCCAGATTTTCCATTTTGTGTTACAGAGTTTTATCCTTTTTAATTGGCAAATATATTTCTGACTTTGAGGTGTTTCTCTAAAGCTGCATACAGAGACACGTAATTGAAAACAAGTTTGTAGAGATATGTTAATACACAACAAAAATTATGTATTTGCAATGGATTTTTGTTTCCATGTGCAGCTAAATGTTTACATGTTTTCTCTAAATACAGGACCCTGCACAGAATGTTAGTAGCAGCAACTGCATGACATTAATGGAACCATGGGGAGAGGGAGGCAAGGATATTCATGTATCATGTACGATGCCATCCCTTGAAATTGGAACTGTAGGGGGTGGCACAGTTCTGCCTGCCCAGGGTGCCTGCCTTTCCATGCTGGGTGTGAAAGGTAAGTTAACATTATTTCCTGACCTCAATAACAACTGTAATGGTTTAGAAGAGGGATAAAGTGTTATTTAGAAAGAAACAATCAAAATTTGTTAGAAATAAAGTTTTGTACATTTTGTGTTATTCTGACTTCATATAAGTAGTGTCAGATGCCTATTGTTTCATATGTATAAGTATGACTTTGATGCATGCATTCATAGTGACTACTTGAGACATATGTGTATAGTCACAACATATGATCCAGTTTAATTATCAAAATTTGACTTCCACTTCTGTTTTATGATTTGTAATGGTGTTTGTATGTTTGTGTTGCACAGGTGCAAATGAGGAGTCTCCAGGAGAAAATGCTAAAATGTTGGCAAGGATAGTGTGTGGCACAGTATTAGCTGGAGAACTCTCTCTCATGTCCGCTCTGGCTGCAGGGCACCTGGTACGGTCCCACCTGAGGCATAACAGGTAACTGAGCTCAAATGGAAGTTTCTGGTTCCTGGATTTCTTAATAATTGTAAAAAAAGTTGTAAACAAGTCATTGAAACATGAAATATTCATGAGGATACAAATCAGCTACACTCTGTAGGAAGAGATGGAGTTCATTTAAAAATAGAAGAAAATGTATCACGAACATACAAAACCTAAAATTCTTTTCTTAGGAAGTTCATAAATGAAGCTACAGCCAGTGATAGTCATATGTATATAACAAGTTATTCTATATAAAAACAAAGATGAGGTGACTTACCGAACGAAAGCGCTGGCAGGTCGATAGACACACAAACAAACACAAACATACACACAAAATTCAAGCTTTCGCAACAAACTGTTGCCTCATCAGGAAAGAGGGAAGGAGAGGGGAAGACGAAAGGAAGTGGGTTTTAAGGGAGAGGGTAAGGAGTCATTCCAATCCCGGGAGCAGAAAGACTTACCTTAGGGGGAAAAAAGGACAGGTATACACACGCACATATCCATCCACACAAGCAGACATGTCTGCTTGTGTCTGTATGTGTGGATGGATATGTGCGTGTGTATACCTGTCCTTTTTTCCCCCTAAGGTAAGTCTTTCTGCTCCCGGGATTGGAATGACTCCTTACCCTCTCCCTTAAAACCCACTTCCTTTCGTCTTCCCCTCTCCTTCCCTCTTTCCTGATGAGGCAACAGTTTGTTGCGAAAGCTTGAATTTTGTGTGTATGTTTGTGTTTGTTTGTGTGTCTATCGACCTGCCAGCGCTTTCGTTCGGTAAGTCACCTCATCTTTGTTTTTATATATAATTTTTCCCACGTGGAATGTTTCCCTCTATTATATTGATAACAAGTTATTCTGCATCTTATATAAAAAGAGAGATACACAGGATAAAGTAACTTTGTACTAAAATAATAAAACATTTAAATTTTTAAATGATGTTGCTACCAGGCAGACCAGCAACTAATGCTACGAGGTATGGGTAAAACTGCACGCCACTTGATATTCAGAAAGAAGCAAAATTTTAGCTTCGTGTGGTGAAATTAAAGTAATTATAAATGTAAGTTACAATTAAGAGATTATATTAAAAGTTATCTTCGTTTATCTACATCTACATCTACACGGATACTCCGCAGTCACACATAAGTGGCTGGCAGAGGGTTCATCAAATCACCTTCACAAAAATTCTCATTATTCCAATCTTGAACAGCACACTGATAAAACGAACACCAAAACCTTTCTGTACGAGTTCTGATTTCTGTTATTTTATTATGATGACCATTTCTTCCTGTGTAGGTTCCTGAGAAAATATTTTCGCTTTTGGAGGAGAAAGTTAGTGACTGCAATTTTGTGAGAAGATTCTGCCACAGTTTTGTTTCAGTGATGTCCACCCCAAATCCCATATCATGTCAGTGACACTCTCTCCCCTATTGTGCAATAATACATAACTTTTGAACTTTCTCGATCAGCTTCATCAATCCCACCTGGTAAATATCACAGACCGAGAAGCAGTACTCTGAAAGAGGACAGACAAGCATAGTGTAGACAGTCTCTTTAGTAGATCTGTTACATTTTCTAAGTGTTCTGTCTGTAAAACACACTCTTTTGTTTGCCTTCCCCACAACATTTTTGTGTGTTCTTTCCAATTTAAGTTGTTTGTAATTGTATTTCCTAGGTACTTAGTTCAGTTTATGGCCTTTATATTTGACTGATGTATCGTGTAAAGTTTAACGGATTCTTTATCGTGTAAAGTTTAATGGATTCCTTTCAACACTCACATGGATGACCTCCGCTTTTCATTGATTAGGGTCAACTGCCAATTTTCACACCATACAGATATCGTTTCTAAATTGTTTTGCAATTTGTTTTTATCTTCTGATGACTTTACTAGGCGATTAACAACACCAGTGTCTGCAAACAACCTAAAATGGCTGCTCAGATTGTCTCCTAAATCATTTATATAGATAAGGAATGGCAGAGGGCCTATAACACTACCTTCTGTTTTACTTGATGACACTCTGTCAGTTACTATGAACTTGACTTCTGTGACAGGAAATCACGAATTCAGTCACAATACTGAGACGATAATGCAATTTTATTTTAAGCTGCTTGTGTTTACAGCGTCAAGCTTTCTGGAAATCTAAAAATATATGGAATCAATTTGAAATCCTGTGTCAATAGCATTTCTTAAATATTGGTGTGACTTGTGCAACTTTTCTAGTCTTGGGTACAGATCTTTCGTTGAGTGAGCAGTTGTATATGTTTCTTAAGTATAGAGCTATTGCATCAGCATACTCTGAAAGAAACCTAACTGGTATACAGTCTGGACCGGAAGACTTCCTTTTATTAAGTGATTTAAGTTGCTTCACTTCTCCGAGGATATCTATTTCTAAGTTACTCATGTTGGCAGCTGTTCTTGATTCATATTCTATAATATTTTCTTCCTATTCTGTGGTGAAGGAATTTTGGAAGGCTGTGTTTAGTAATTGTGCTTTGGCAGCATTGTCGTTAATAGTTTTTCCATCACTATTGCGCAGAGGAGGCATTGATTGTGTCTTGCCGCTAGCATACTTTACATATGACCAGAATCGCTTTGGATTTTCTAACAGTTTGTGAGACAAAGTTTTGCCGGGAGGTTTTGCTTTTGTTTAAATTTGGCACACTTTTGCATTGTTTCTGCAACAGTGTTCTGACCCTTCTTATCTACTATGGGGGATCAGCTCCACTGTTTGTTCATTTATTTGGTATAAATTTCTCAATTGTTGTCGATACTGTTTCTTTGAATTCATGACAATTCGGTCCGCACTTACATTCTTAACTTGGATGGGGTGAAGATTGTCTCTCAGGGGGGTGTCAAGTTAATTTTTATCTGCTTTTTTTGAATAGGTATATTTTTCATTTATTTTTGGAGGATTTGGGATTACAGCATTCAGTCTTGCTATGACAACTGTGTGGTCACTAATCCCTGATCCATTTTGATGCTCGTTGTTAGCTCAGGATTATATGCTGCTAAGAGGTCAAGTGTGTTTTCACAACTACTTTCTGTTCTCCGGTAAGAAAGAATAGTAGAGGAACAGCAAACAGAAATACAGATAGCACAGGAACAACAAACATAAATTTGTGAGAAATTGCCTATCTGTGTGTGTTATAAAATTCATGTAGAGAATAAAGGGTTTTTAAACTAAAAGCTCGTTTGATTTACTTTCGAATAACTTGTTACCTCATAGAGACTTAATATCAGTTGAAAGTGAGTTAAAGATTTTGGTGTTGCTGTATTTTACTTCTTTTTCAACTAAAGACGGATTCTTCATGTCACAATGTAGCTGCATCTGGATGTTTGTTATAGTTGGAGTCACGAACTATGGCGGTCAAGTTGAGGCTTGTTTTGCACATCTAAATTGTGCATTCTCCGACAACCAATGAGCGTTTGGTAATGTTCTTGGCACTGTACTGTGAATGTCATAGCAAGTTGTGAGCAATAAACATTATCATAGTGAGTTATATAGTAAATTTTTCTTCTATTTCTTGCGATTTCTCATGGCTGATGGTGGTTGCAATTGAAATATTCTACACAAGTAAGTGAGAGACATAATTTGAAGTATACATGCTATCTTCAAGTGCAGAGCAAGTGTAAGTGCTTAACAAAACTGTTGCTTGGGACTGACAACAATGAATTTCTTGTCTGTGTCTTGAGGTGCGCAAAGTGTCATTATTCGTGAATCAGACTGAAGTAGAGCACCTCCTATGAAATGGAGATAAGTGGCACAGTGATTAAGACAATCAATTCTGAGAAGGAACTGGGTGCAAATCTCTATCCATTAACCTGAATTTATGTTCCCCACAGTTTTCCTAAACCATTAAAGCAGAATGCTGGGAAGTCTCTTTTTAAAAAATTTCATTTGTCATTTCCTCTCCTATTGTTAAGTACTCAAAATTTGTGTTATGTCTTACATGAGGGAAATGCTAATGGGACATTAGGCTCCATCTTCCTTCCTTCATTCTTGCCAAGAAACTGCAACCAAATAGAGATCAGTTTTGTTTGAGGTATAATTTAATTCACAAGTAGTCATAAGAAGATTCATGACCAAATTGCTCGCCCAGTATTAATGATTATGCATGTCACCATATACATATTCAACAAATGCTGTGTAGCAAATGACTGGAACTGGGCAAAAACATTGTGTTTGCTTTAAACTCTGTACATTACATTTTCATCTACATCAATGTTCATTTATTGTATATTCGACAAGGTGTATTTGTCAAAGAAATTAACACGTTGAGTGAAGAAAATGAGATAGAAGAATAAAAAATATTTCACAAAGGAAAAATCTGGGGAGGGGGGGGGGGGGTTGCTTGTATGCCTATGATAGTTGATATACAATCAATAATAGTCATTTTAGAGTTTTGTTTGATCTTTTACTCAGTGGTCCTCTATGTGTACTTAATGAAACTAAAAATGATATTTATTGTTGCAGAGCTTCTGTTACTTCAAGACCGAGTGAAGAAAAGTCGTGAAACGTGTCTCAGATGAAGCTGCATGCAGTTGCATGTGGGTCACTGACAAAGAAGACTGCCACAGTGACTGTAATCAGTGACATTCCATGCATCAGGATGGCTGGCAAATATCCATGAGAACATGATTCTCTGTCATGGAAGAAAAAGTGGTTTGAAACTAGGCAGTGTATATTCTGAGAGAACAGCACCCAAAACCACTGCCAGTCACTGAAGTTTACCAAATAAATAAAACAGAAATGTTTTAAGATGTCTTGTCTTACTGACTGAATGGAGTACTAGCTCATTGAACAGCGTCACGCAGTTCAAATTAACTAAGTGATCATGCTCAATAATTTAGAGTAACTGTTCAATTAAATCAAAATGTGATGAGTTAGATGCATTTGAATAAGAATTCTGAGCTTCAAACTTGTTTATACAATCACATTTTTATGTAATCAGACTGACTATAATTATTTGGATATATTTATAGATGTAAAATAATCGTAATAATTTATTAACTGAAATGAGTCTGCAGAAAAGCTGGCTTTATGGGACAGTACAGTACTTAAAACTGCTTTTGAAACTGAGTTTTTGTAGCTACAAAGGAGAAGAGCCTTTACAAGAAATCTGTGTACAAACCTTAAGAAACATTACATCTTATTTGCAGTCCTCGTGTCGTTTTAAATCTTACTCTGTCTAAACAGTGAATGTGCTTGAGCATTTAATGTACTCATACCTTTTGAGTTAAATAGAGCCTCAAATGTAATTGAGAAACACTATATTATATGTAAATACATGTACAAATGCCTACCTGTCATCAGAATAGATTCTTGATTAATATTTTCGTGACTTGTTTATTATTGACACATACATATCTTGGTGGTTTCTTGACCGACACAGACTGAATGTTCATTTATTGTGACATTTTAGGCATTTTTTAAATTTCACTGTAATGTTGTGCTTGTCAGATTTAGGTTACAACTGATGTGTGATTGTCTTTGCAGTATTCCTTAATGTTAGTCACTTGTAACCAGTATTTGTACAAAAGCAGCTGCAATGAAAAGATCTGTAATCATGTAATTGCAGTTTATCTACCACAAACTTAATTTATAGTGCTCAATGAGTGTGGAAAATCAATTTGTGCCAGTGAATGAAACTGTAAAAATATTAGCTGTTTATAGCCATGTCACTGTTGGAAAACATAACAGTATTTTCTATATTTTTTAATTAAGTAATGTATAATGTTAGTCACAACCATAAGTTATACACTTGTTTCATTTATTGCAAAAAATCCTTTAGAGTGTTTATATTAATCATGTGAAGGCAACAGCAACATTGCAATAATTTCTTACATCATGACATTTTTCCAGCAGAAAGAGAGCAGAACATTATTTTTTACACCCTAAGCAGAAAAAGGTCCCGTAACTTATTATGAATAAATAAAAAGAACTTTGTAAGATACATTGTTGTTGTTTTCGTCTTTATTTCCTAGAATCTTTCCCACACATCTCTCTCTTGATGGTATCTTGATCTACAGCCAGTATTATATTGTTAAGAGATTTATTTCAACAATTAATTACAGCTGAAATGTTAAATCACGAGCTATATAGTATATTTCATTCACCTTCACAATAAACTCTTTTTCCCATGTAATTTAATTGTGCATAAATTGGGGGGGGGGGGGGGGAGATGCTGATAATACTGTGAAATAATCAAACATACCAGCAGTCACCACAATGCAGAAAGTTACTGTACAGCATAAGAACAATTATACAGCAGTACCTCATCTGTACTCTTCAATATGTACAATTAGAAAGCACTGGTTGCAGCAAGAACAAAGTTAGAACCAACTATTGGAGTCAAGCAGAAATCGTTGAAGTGTTTTATTTACAGTTGATATGGCTGTCGCAACTGAAAACAGGCTACAATCCATGCTCGATGCCATGTGAAACACTCCTTGTGCCCATTAAAATACGAAAATGACCAAATAAAAAAGGAAGATTCTTGTAGTGAGTGAATACAATGTGACACCAACTGTGTCACTAAGTGAGCAAAATCTGGAAAATCTGCAACATTCTGTGTGATTAGGGAGCTGAATAGAATATTTTTTTCTTTTTATTCCAGTCTATAATCACAAAAAATTTTGTCCTCAGACTGTTGATTTTGGTCCGTTTAAAACCTATCCTGGTATAATAAAGCTAAGAGCGGATTGTCAAGAGAGACAAAAAATCAGCTAGGCATCATCAAACACAATTAAAAATATTGCATAAACTAGGCCACAGTGCCGGCGAATGATGTTTCAGGGGTGAACAGTTCACATGATGCCTGCCGGCACTTTGGCCTAGTTGGCGCCATTATTTTATAAATTGTAGTCTTCTTTTGAAAACCAGTTTATTTGTCAAGACTGATATGTTAACACATTTATTGGATTACTAATTTTGGCAATATGTATTGCCATCCTCATAGCTATCGAAAGACAATATGTTGAGGTTACAGGCTTATAGCAAAAACACAAAAAATGTAGTTGGGCACAGCTCAATGACAAAAATAAATGCACAAACTGGGCAGTGGTAGTTATATCATACAATGCTTAGAACCACTCTGTCACACAGGGACTATACAATATGCAGTAAAATAACAATTCTGATAAAATTCTGCTCATATGGACGGATACAATACAAAGTCAACATATGATAATGATTACCTCTAATAAGTAAAAGCTTTTAAATAAAAACATACCATAAAAAGCTGAACAATGGAAACTCCACGTAGGAATATCAACAGTGTAGAAAAAGACAGATTGCTTCTTACAGAAAAGAAGACATGTCAATTTACAGACAGGCACAATTAAAAGACACTTACATAAAGCTTTCAACCACAGCCCTCATCAATAAAAGAGAGACACACCATTCACACACACAAGCAAGCACACCTCATGCACACATGACTGCCAACTCCAGCAGCTCTGGCCCGAGTTGCTAGACATCAAGCAGGAACTCAAATTTTAGATAAGTTGAACTGAGGTTTTTCGTAGAAAGCCATTGCTACTGACTAAAGTGATGGATGAGCACAGCAGCTGACTGTCACTGGGAAAAGTCACTCAGCTAATGAAAAAGATAAAGATGAGTTTTCAAACAAGATATGGAGGGAATAGAGGAAGAAGATTTAAATGCTGGTGCCTTTTACAATGCTACTGAAGCCAGACATTTGTAACGCAAATGATGAAATAAGCTGCTGCCCATGGTGATAGGAAAATTCCAACATTCACGTTGTTTATGACTCAGTGACATAAATCACTACCAATGCAGTATTGCGCTCCGAAGAAGGTGTTGATGGATAGAGAAATATTCTCTTGGTGGTTCCATGAAAACGTTTGTACCAGCACTGAGAATAGCTGAAGAAGCAAAAGCTTCCACCGAAAGCTATCCTTATTATTGAAAATGCTCCCAGTCATCGTTCCGATGTGATTCTAAAGTGTGATGACATACAAACACTTTTTCTTGCATCCAATGTGACAGGAATTTTGGAACAAATTAAACATCGTTATCGACATGTAGAACTAAAACTAAAACTAAACTACTCCCGAACAGGCCATGAAGGCCCAATGGTACCGACTGGCCACCGTGTCATCCTCAGCCCACAGGCATCACTGGATGCAGATATGGAGGAGCATGTGGTCAGCACACCGCTCTCCCGGCCGTATGTCAGTTTCCGAGGCTGGAGCCGCTACTTCTCAATCGTATAGCTCCTCAGTTTACCTCACAAGGGCTGAGTGTACCCCGCTTGCCAACAGCGCTCGGCAGACCGGATGGTCACCCATGCAAGTGCAAGCCCAGCCCGACAACTCTTAACTTCGGTGATCTGACGGGAACCGGTGTTACCACTGTGGCAAGGCTGTTGGCATCGACATATAAAGTGTGATTCAAAGAAACAAGAAATTTTGAAACTTGTGTTGGCAGCTGTGGGTGATAGGTAGCACTGAACAATGTACGCCAGCCAGTCGACATCACCTTGTCATTTAATTATCATGGGTGATTGAAGTGGTGCAAGCATTTGTGATCAAAGGATTCTGCAAGAAGAGTGACAGTGTTGAGGGGGTCTCTACATACTCTGCTGTCATTTTAATTTAGGACACCACAATTATGTTCTATCAGTAGATGCTATTAAAACATGGATATGTAATTTTGAGGAAACTGGTTCAGCAATGAAAAAGAACCTCCAGGCCATGTGCGCACCATTCACACTTCAGAAAATATCCAAGCTATTCTAGATGCTGTCATTAGAAGTTATGTCAGTCAATCTGTCATCACTCAGCATCTTTATAGTTACACAGTTCAAGTGTTCAAAGAAATTTAGTACAGGACTTCCAATGCCATCCATAAAAACCTGCGGATTGTCCAGGAACTTAAACCTAATGATCATGTTATTCAACAACAGTTCTGTGAATTAATGCTTCAAAAGATAAATGAAGATGAAAGGTCTGTTAATAAACTGTGGATGTCAGCTGAAGCCTATTCCCACCTCAGTGATTTGTTAGAAAACAAAATTGTAGATATTGGGCACAAGAAAATTCTAGGGAGTGTCAATTGCACAGCAACGACGTTACTGTGTGGTGTGCTATGTCATCATAAGGTGTGACAGGACCCTTTTTTTTGAGGACAAGAATGGCCATGTAATTACAGTCACATTGAATTGTTACATTACCATGCTTGAAACTGTTATGCAACAACTACAGAGATTTCTACACATTACTGACAGCCTGATTTCAACAAAATGGATCAAAGTCACAGGCAGCACGAATATCAATGGCTGCTCTGTGTCAGTTGTTTGGGAAACCTGCATTTTTGAGAAATGGTGACCTCGCAATGGCCTACCAGAACACCTGATCTATCAGCTTGTGATTTATTTTTGTGGGGTCACATAAAAAGCAAAGTGCTCCTTGCTCAACTTGCAACAACAAAAGAATTGAAAGCCAAGATCTGAGAAGCAATTCCCAAAATTCCGGTTGAGGTGTTATGTCTAACCTTGATCAATGTAACAAAGAGACTGCAGGAATGTTTGAGTAGAAAAGCAGCTCACCTGTAGCATGTCATCTTCAAAATATAAATCATTCTGTATGTATTCTAAAGTAGCATTGTATTTACTAGTAAATGATATTAATAAATATTTTTAAAAAATTTCTTTTCATGAAATTATTTAGTTTTCAGAATTGGCTTTTTAGAGTCTTTGAATCACCCTGTGCTTCTTGTCTCCTTGCTGGACAAATGTGAAGATGACTCTGTCGAGACTGTGCTGAAGGTGTGGAAAGCAGTAAAATTATGTGGTGTTTTACAAGCAGCCTAAGTGTGCGATAAAGTGATGAGCACTACCATAATAAAGAGCTGGAGAAAAGTGTGGCCATCCATTGATGCAGAGTTGGATCCAGTACTGAGTGACAGCGATGAGCCACTCACTTCAGACTCATCAACTGCTGATACTTTGTTCGCTGACATGTTCCACAAGCATCAGGAGGAAGATGATGAAGATGCGAGTAAAGTAACAATGAGGAGAACTGTGAGACGATCCAAGCCTTAACAAATGAAGAAATAATCAACAGCATGCAGGAAAATATTGATGAAAATGGTGATGAAGAGGACATAGAAGGAGAGAGCAAGAAAATGTCTCAAAGTCCTGGTGCTGAACCTAGAGATGTATTTCTTTGGTGAATTATGCAACAAGGTACCTGCAGAAACCAATGTAATGTTTGTAAAGCAGTTGCATGATAAAGCATGCTGCCAACACATATTGTCACTGTGACAATTAAAAATTTTGACATATTTCATAGTGAGTAATACTACTGTATAATTATTTACATACTAGACAACAAAGTTTTCTCTGAAAATAATGTATCTTTGGATATAATAAAGTATAGCCCCATATTTGTAAAACTATAACTATGAATTTAATAAAATATGTCCCCAATGTTTTTAAAATAAATTTCACATTCTTTCAATAATTCAACATTTCCACTAATACAGCACCCATGTGTGCAAGGAATGTTAGGATTAGCAACACTCTAGTGTATATGCAATGACATTAAATTTTTATCAGCTGAGGCAAACAAAGCAAAAGTTCACTGAAAATTGTGCTTGAGAAAGTTGCAGGAACCAGTAGCTATTCTAATCACTAAATGAGGATAATAAAGGAGGAAGAAAACATAGTTACACATACTTCTCAAAGTTTCACTGCTTCAGAAAGACACAGAAGAAAGAGAAGAAAATTTTATTTTAAAGTGATATTGACAAACAGTTTATCAGGGTGCTGACATCATCTCCTTGTGTCACATGTTCTTTATTTTATACTTTTAGTATTGCAGTAAGTGAAAGTGTGAGGAGAGAGATCAGCTTGGATTGAACAGAAGAACGGTTTGAGGCAGGGGAGTGCACTTTCACCATTACTCTTCATTGTAGTGATGGATGATAGAATGAGTACAGGTAGTACAAGTAATTGGTGAAAGGAAGATGAAAGCTATGGTGTTCGCAGATGATCTGGAGATTTGGGGGAATAATGAGGAGGAAGTACAAGAGCAGTTGGACGTATGGGAACAAACAGTACAAGAACATGGAGTGAAATTTAGTTAGTATAAGTAAGAGTGAGATGATTATTACAACAAGAAAGAAGGAGAGACAAACAACTGGAATAACAATTGGTGGGGAACAATTGAGGAGAGTGGAGAGTTTCAGGTACCTGGGATGCCTGATACAGGAAGATGGAAAAATTGACAGAGAAATAAATGAGTGGAGGAGAAAAGCAGAAGCATTTTGGAAGAGTGTCAGAAGCCTGATATGGAGCAAGGATGTACCCCAAACCAGTAAAAAGTCTATATACCAGTCATACTATGTCCCAATTCTGACATGTGCATGAGATACCAGGGTTATGAAAGGAAGAGAGAAAAGCAAAGTACAAGATAGCAAGATGAAATTCCTGAGAAACAGTATTGGAGTGACAAAGATATACAGGTTAAGAAATGAGAGGATTAGAGAGTTAATGAAGGTGAAACCATTACAGGAGGATACAGAGAAATCAAGGCTGTGATGGTATTGGCACGTTAAGAAAATGGAGGAGAAGAGGATACCCAGGAGCATACACGAGATGAAACTGGAAGGAAAGAGACCAAGATGAAGACCGAGAGACAAATGGCTGAAAGGAGTAGATGAATGCATCCAGAAGAAAGGAGAAGACTGGACCAAGGTGAAGACGGAGAGATGGTGGCAAGACAGAAGACAATGGACAGGCCTATGTTCCATACAGACCCGGCCCGAGGCTGGAAACTGTCCAACATGATGATGATGATGATGATAATGATGATGAGTATTGCAGTAAGAGATGTTATCTGCTTCACTATGTTTTTTACCCATTTTTTTGTTTTATGAGATCTCCTTCTGGTAGCATATGATAGATCTTGTTTTACTTTTGAATGCATTATGGGAACAGCAGTGATCAATGTCTTGTAAATAATTACTATTAAAAACAGTCTTGATCACGATTCTCCAACAGAAAGGGGTTCCTACTCAATGGTCTGAAGATGACCGCAGTAGTGGTCGAAACCGGTCACCTTGTTAAATAAATTGTGATCAAGACTGTTTTTAATAGTAATTAGATCTTGTTTTGCTTTGCTCAATCCTTTGTTTATGCTACTACTTCATTTTCATTGGTCTACTGAATGTTTATATTTGTAAAATATTGGTTGTACTGACATAACCTGTTATTATGTTGTTTTTACAGACGTGCTAGCTGTAAGTTACAAGTTATGCAAGATATATTTTGTGCCTAAACTTCTGCATTTTAACTGATTCTCCTCTACCTCATGATGGTTGTTCACAATGGTGCCAGCACCACTACTTTTGTTCTCTACAACACTGTTGCACAGCTACTGGACAAGTTATTTCGTGTGCCCTCTACCAAAAACATTTTACTTTTGCTAAAGTCTTTCATACCTATGAAAATTTGATGTAACCTCTATGTTTGGTGATTCTCATCACTTTTGCCTATCCTACATTTATAATCTTTCCACAGACTTTTCTTACTTGTATGACTCTCTTCACTGCAAACTGAAGTCCTTTCTCTGATCCAGCTAACAATGATCATCTGCATACCTTGTCTTTATTCTTTCTCTTCCTACCATTGTGCTTCTTGCTCTTTCTAATGTTTTGTCTGTTAGGCTAAGGAAACAGTCTGTGGAAGGAAAGGGCATATCACATCATACTTATTATGCACTGAGAAATAACAAGTCCTAAGTCTGGAGCAACAAGACATAGACACTTGGGAGCAGAAGAAAGAAAATGTGTAGAAGCGTTTGAAATGTGACATTTCAGAAGGATACTCAAAATCCCATGGACAGATATTTTTTCCAGAGAATTGAAGGAGTTCCATGACAGTGAAAGTTGAGTAAAAAGAGAAGACACACATATTTGTGTTACTTTCTAAGACATGAAAGTCTTGTCTATATTAGATATTTGGGTTTGGCTGAGTGTGACAATGCAGGAGGTATGTCCAAAACAACATACTATGTCAGACAAACAATGCAGGCCTTTGCAGTGGAACGTGTGTGGAACTGAAAAGGATGGTAATGAGCAAGTTGCTTGATGAGCTGCTGCAAATCAGTCCTAAAATTTTGAGTTTATGAGGGGATAATTTTATGAGATCTTCCTCAACAAAATGTCCTGTTCTGTCATGCAGGCAATGCCTAATGTAGATCATAGAGTATACATAACTTAGCTGTGCACATTGAAAGTTGTGCCTTCAGTAAACATTTTTCCCTCTCTTGTATTCTCTGTAGTACTATCTCTGATAGCCCTGTGTGTGCTCAATGGTACAATTTGATACCAAGTGAGTTGATATAGTGGTTAATGTACTTGTCTCACAGTCAGGTTCAAATTTATGTCCAATCATCCTGATTTATATTTTCCATAGTATTCCTAAATCAAGTAATGTAAATGTTGGAACTAGGCTGATTTCCTCCTCTATTCTTACATAGTCTACACTTTTGCTCTATTTCTAATGACCTCATTGTTTATTGGACATAAAATCTTTCTCCTACTTCTTACTTTCTATGTATGGCTCATTCTTGTTGATCAAGACTCTTTAAGTGTTTATCTCTTACAGTCTTTGTTGGTTTCATTTTATCAGACAATTTAATTGTTGAATTATGATATTACATTTGTTTGTTTATTTCTTACCTTGCACCAAAGACTTATTGTATGAAGGTGTAGGCCAACTACCAGCTTTATCCTTTTAAATGCATTCAGATCATTTTTGTTCTGCTAGTGTTCTTTTTCTCTTCCCAATGTATTACAATTCTCTGGAATCTCTTACTAGTGGAAAAAATAACATTCACTGGCTAGAACTACAATAGTTGCTTCAAATTTTATATGTAATGAACTACAGTCAAGATATTTATTGCTTCTTGTAATATTTAGATGTTTTTCAGAATAATTTTTTGCAATGTTTTATTGTTAAATTGTTATTGTATTTCCTTCTTGAGAGCAGTAGCATCATTCAATAATTGCACTGCAGCCTTTTTGAGAAAATTTGTGTCCCTTTACTTCCACAATTTAGACTGAAAAAATATTTAAATTTTCGGTTCAGTTAACCATGAAGCAAAGATTGTTTTTTGCACATCTCTTAATGTTGTAAAAGGTGTTACGACAGATGGGCACTAGTTAGCAGCAGACACAGTGGCTGCACCAAAGACTGAGACGGCGTGGAGTTTTACAATTTATTGAACTTTCTTTACAATTTCTCCCTCGTTGTTGCTGCCCAGCCCTGCAGATCTCTCTGCCTGGCTGCTGCTGTGTAGATTCTCTAACAATGCGCTCAACGTGCGCTGCTGATCGTACTCAGGCCACCAGTGCTCTGCTGAAGCCAGGATGTCCTGTGGTTGAGATGAACTCATCGCCGCTCGGCGCCCCCAGTATGGGTATGCCCACGGAGCCGTGTCGCCATGAGGTCAGCTGGCAATCCCAGCTGCACCGGTGGCTGGGAAGCCATCAGTCATGATATCCGCAAGATCCCGTCATAGATGGACCACATGCCATGGGGCCAGGTAGTCGTGAAGTCCGGGCATCAGTCCCCGGCTGCGGCTGTGACCAAGACCGCGCTGTGGCCGGTCCTGCTGGAAGTTCTCACTGTAGTTAGTCAGCCATGGTGCTGACCAAACTCAAGCCGACCCCCAGAGGTGAAGTTGACATCTGGTGGCAAATGGATGACTCCTGCGAGCTGGAACAGACTTCCAGAATCGTCACCCACGAAGGTTGAACATTCGGACACGGACCACGTCCGTCCTCAGATCCGAACTGCTTCCTAATGGCTTCTGCCTGTTGCTGCTTGCACTCCACTATTTATATCCAGCAGGAGGACGTTTTTTACCCTTGGTGGTAGCTTTTTGTTATTACTCCTGCAGTATATTGCAGCGTAACTTAGCGTGCTGTCCTCACTTCCCTTACTCAGCACTCTCCAGGCTTCACTGGGCACTCGGTCTGCATGCGTCCTTGCGTCAGCCAGACTGCTTCTGTCAGCAAGGCTATCTGTGCCGCGCTTAATTCGCAACACCTTGGTCGCTGGCTGCCTCTATTTTGCCATTCTCCACTGCATGAAGCAACGCTTACTACATGTGGCCGCAACAAAGGTAACCAATGCCATTATATTTCTTATTGTTGTAACTTTACTGGTTCTTTGCATTGCAATTTACCCTGAATATTTATATGGTTATTATTTATTGCACATGAATTCCAGTTTTTAATATCGTACATTTCTGTGAGAAAATTATTTAGAATAACAAATTAGTACTATTGCATCATTATGAAGCATAACTTATGATTCCGCCATAATTCAGGTATGCACCTAATAATTGAATTGTGAACTTATAGCTGATGTATTTGCAAGTGTACAAAATGCAGTAGATCAGATAGACCAATCAATAAAGGTTTGAATAAAAGATTGTTGAAATGCATATGAAACTGTAGTGTGTAATCAAGTTGTGGCATTATAGTTCAGGCAAGATTACTCCAGCATATGACACATTGAGATGCAGTCATACAGTTCAGTTATTACAACAAAGAAACACACACACAGAATTTTAAGATGTATTCATAATCTTATAGCCTATTAATGCTTGCTAAATCACAATTTGTTTCATAGAACAAACAGTTTCTTACAATGAAGCTACATCTTCGTTTGTACTGTGCAATCTGTTGCCAGAGATATAATCTTTTCCGCAATTTCTGTTCCATTTATGGATGGTATGTAGCAGTAATGATTCTTAGTATCCTCTTATGTTTATTTGAATTGCTGTAACTTTACAATTGTGATCATTGTGTGAATGGTTCCAGATAATGAAATGAGGTTTTTGGCAAATGATAGTATGCTAAGGAGCACATACTTTTGTTATACAATAAAGAGTATTAACTCTTGTATTTGTGGGAGATGCTAGTTAAGGACAGCAAATGGAATCTTTATTATTGTTTGGCCAAATGGCTGAGTTGTTTGTACTCATTCTTAGTTTCGATGTTACAGACAGAGCAATTTATCAATTGTCAAGCTAGTTTTCACTAGTGTACAAGAGTAGTAAACATAGTCCCTATTCAGTATTCAATGATGTTTTGATCTATGAGCTTAATTATGAGTTACACCTACAAAATTGTGACCCCAGAAACATCTACATCTACATCTACATTTATACTCCGCAAGCCACCCAACGGTGTGTGGCGGAGGGCACTTTACGTGCCACTGTCATTACCTCCCTTTCCTGTTCCAGTCGCGTATGGTTCGCGGGAAGAACGACTGTCTGGAAGCCTCCGTGCGCGCTCTAATCTCTCTAATTTTACATTCGTGATCTCCTCGGGAGGTATAAGTAGGGGGAAGCAATATATTCGATACCTCATCCAGAAACACACCCTCTCGAAACCTGGCGAGCAAGCTACACCGCGATGCAGAGTGCCTCTCTTGCAGAGTCTGCCACTTGAGTTTATTAAACATCTCCGTAACGCTATCACGGTTACCAAATAACCCTGTGACGAAACAAAAGAAGAAGCAACAAATACAAGTACAGTGCAAGGGGTGGTGACTTTGCATTCTGAAGAGATACAAGATCAAAGAGAGAAATAGTTTTCATGCTTATAAGAAGAGCTACAAAGGCACAGTAAGGAACAGCAAGCATGGGACGTGCCATGTAACAATGGCAAAGCGTGTAGAGAAACAGTACATATGGCAGATGTGGGCTCAGCGACATCTAATGATGCTCACAAACAAACAATGAAAAAACGTATTGAAGTTTCCACTGGAGAAGCCATAGCTCTGATGTGGCTTGTTAGAATTAGTGTTTACACAAAATGAAGTCAAGAATGATTATAAAAAATTTTTGGTGGCAGTTAATAGTTAGATGCACTACTGGTGAAGACAGTTGCTGACATCATTTCGAAGCTTCTTCCACATGAGCATTATTAGCACTTGCGAGATATGGTGATTCAACACATGGGAGAGTTGTTAGAACAATGGATGCAGCAGATACTACAATTCAAACATGTCAGTGATGGAAGCCTTTGGAAGACATGAAGCCAATGACTGCAACACAGCTGAGACTGCAACTATTCAACAGGAGTCGAAGAAGTCCACCAACAAGCAGCTCTGTGGTTTGAATGCACAGTTGGAAGCAATTATTGGCATTAGAGTTGAACAAACCAGACAATGTGCAAAGTGGTCAAGTGGAAGGACATATGTCAGTACAATGGAGGCAACATACTGAAGGGATAGAAGGTAGAATTTGCTGATACCACAAAAGTTTCAGTGTGTGAGCCACGAGACACACATTGCTCTGCTCCCTCCTGAACAGCTACAGTGACATGCAGTATGCACAGCAGGCTGCACAGTTACACAAGAATGCTAGAGTGGTTACAGAGAGACAGGCATTTTGCTAATGGGCAGAGATGCTGGAGTGATTGAAGGCAGCCAGGGTGCAGCACTAATAACTGGCCCAGTCATTCAAATGGACTCTTCTGTGCCCAGGCTGATGTCTATGAAAGCTTGCCCACTTACATCCTCACATTGCTTGTATATGGCAGACAGGAGGACAAATCAGTGTGACCTGATCAATTCTGGCTCATCAGGCTTTAGTACACTGCCAGTGGAGCAGAAACATGAAGAGGCAGTTGGCACATCACTCCAGTTAACCACTCTAACAAATCACCCATCAGGATGTACGAGAACAAGGGGCAACTGAATGTCAGGTTCCGCAAGAGTTTTAAAACTGAGATTCATGCTGCCTGATGTGCATGAACCAATCCTTGGAGCAAATTTCATCCACCACCACAACAGCTGACCTCAGTGCAAGTTTGGTGGAGAAGTGAAACTGTGATGGGCACGATAGGCAGATGTGCCAGCAATGCAATCACATCTCCAGAAGAGTGGTCACGCAAGAGATGAAGCAGGAGATTCCGAGTAACAGACAGTAGGTAGTACATACCACTGTGCATCATACCAAGATCACCATGGGCCAAACAGTCTCTCAACGATCCAGACAAGTAACGCCCTATTGGTTCGCTGAGGCTAAAGCAGAGTTTGACAGCATGATGCAGGCAGGAATTGGATGAAAGTCAGATAGCCCTTAGGCATTCCCATTGTACTTTCCTAGAAAGAGAAAAGGCACATGGAGACCCTATTGGAATTACCAGACACTTAATGCATGGACATTACCTGGCTTCTATCCTGTGCCGAACTTGCAAGATTTTACAAATGTTTTAGCTGGGGTCTTCAGTACAGCTGACTAATAAAAAAGTGTACAACCAGATTCTGGTAACTGAAGAAGACATTCCAAAGATGGCCATGATAACACTTTTCAGACTATTTGAAGATATCTGTATGCCATTTGGATTGAAGAATGTGGCTCAGACTTGGCAGACGTTTGTAGATGAGGTGCTGGGGGGGGGGGGGGGGGTCTGGATTTCTGGTTTTTATATCTTGATGATTATTAATATTCTCAAAGACAATCAAGTCACATGAAAAACAACTTGAAGCAATACTCACCAGAATAAGAAAATTTGGCCTAGTAGTAAGTGAGGAAAAGTGTGTTCTTCACCAGAAATAAGTGAAGTTTATCGGGCACAAGGGTATGTGTGCTCTCAGGGAAAAAGTGGAGGTGCTATGGAATATTCTAGGACTGACAGATTATCAGAAATTGTGTTGGTCCTGGGCAACAGAGACCCAGGCATCACTGATGGACACACTAGCAGGGAGCAATGCAACAGGCAAGCTACCCCTGCCATGGATGCCAATCATGTAGCATGCTTTTCAAAAGGTAGGAACAAGTTCATAAAAGTGATACTGTTGTCTCACCCATTTCATAATGCACCATTAGCAATTGTTGTAGATGCCAGCTAGTTTGCTATTGGTGTGGCACTCCAGCAAAGAGTGGAAGACTTTAGAAGACTTTGGAAGACGTTAATTCAAAGACTTTAGTTCACAGACATGTGCGAGGCTTTCCAAAAAATACAAATCAATTCTCTCACTGCACTTGGACTGAGTGGGCCCACTTCCCCCATTTTTTTTGGTTTTTTGTTATGGTTTTAGGGCACAAAACTGCTACGGTCATTAGTGCCCGACTTCCACCATTGGAAGGATACCACCATTTGTTTATGGCTGTGGACAGGTATACACATTGGGCAGAAGCAATTCTGGCAGGAGGCATATTGGCAGAGATGATGGCAAGGGCATTTATGAATACATGGATTTCATGATTTGGTTGTATTGCAGATGACACAACAGACCAGGGGTGACAATTTGAATCAATGTTGTTTCTGGAGCTGTCTAGATTATGTGGATTCTAGCACCCCTCAAGTAATGTAATGGTGGAGAGATGGTGTAGACCTCTGAAGGCTGCACTTACGTGACACGATCAGTACTACCACTAGTTTTGTTGGGACTACACACAGTCGTTAAACCAGGCATAGAGGTATTGGACACCAAAGTGATTTACAGAGAAAAGTTATGTCAGGAGTTCTTTTCAGAAAAGCAAAACTGTAAGTAGTCAAACTACTCCCAGCCCCGGCATTACATCACGGAATTCAAAGGTGTTTGTACACAGGGGCATTGTGACATGCTCGCATGTGATGTTGTGAATCAATGCTGTATGTATGCTACTGCAACCTCCATACTCGGGTCCAGTTCAGGTGTTAAGATGCAGCGAATATATGATTCAAATAGAGTACAACAACCATTCTCTGACAGTGTCATGGGAATGGGTTAAGAGAGCATATGTGCTCTCTATGGACGTGCCTAAGCAATAGCAGGAGGAGAGGGCTACTGCGCAGACAACTGTGTCACCACCCAACCTTGAGACAGAACAACTGGCAGACCAGCCACCTCCAACAAATCAACCAGGACCATAGGACCAGAAACAAAGACAAAGTGTCCAGTGACAAATACAAGATCAGGCAGAAGTTCCCATGCATTCCTGGAGCTTCTTTCAACTGCATGGGGGTGGGGGGGGAGGGTTAGGGGGGGGGGGATGGCCTGTGTGTGAGATGCCATTTAAGGACAGCAAATGAAATTTTAATTTATTCTTTTGCAAACGGCTGAGTTGTGAGTTGTTTGTACTCATTTATTCTTTGTTTTAATGTTCCTGTCAGAACAGTATATCAGTTGTCAAGTTAGTTTTCAATTGTGAACAAGAGTAATAAGAAAATACTATTCAGCATTTGATAGTGTTTTGATCTGTAGGCTTAATTGGAGTTACACCCATACATTGATCAAAATATTGAAGCAAGTGTGATTTTTTAAATAGAATGATGTGCTTTTTTTAACAGCATCTGAAAGTGTTTGAAAAGATGACTGTAATGATATAATGATTGTTAATTTTGTGGTTGAAACTGTTCACAACAAATCTGAGAAATATTCTAAAATTGAAAGGCAAGTCAGCTGGAACTGGCTGTTGCATTGTAAGCATGCTCATGTCAGGTTACAAGCCTTTTGATTGTTTACTTGTTTGCACTGCAGGATTAACAGGAACTGTGTTGTCTATCAGCAGGTCATTTCTTCTTCAACATTCCTTGCATGCAGACATGTACACAAATAAGGAGAATTTAGACATGCTAATTTTATATGGTAAATGACAAAGAAATGCTATCAAAATGCAACAGCGGTATAGGGATGTCTATCCTGATTGTCTCTGTCTGTCACACTAGCCATTACATGAATTATGTCACGAGTGTGGACAGGCAGCTTCCAAGTCAAACAGGGGATGAGAATGAAGGCTACAACTCACAGAGCACACAAAGAAGATGTTCTGGCTAAGATTCTTATCAATCCACATGGCAAAAGAGGTGTTGCCAAGGAATATTGGATCAGCCAGATAAGTGTCATTCACATCTTCCACTGACTTAAATTCCACCCTTATTAACTGTCATACATCAGGCACTCAGAGTTCATGATTTGAATGTTGTATAGAATTTTGTCGGTTTGCTTTGCAGTGCCTGGGAGATGACAATATGTTTTGCCACTTTGTACTCTTTAATGATGAAAAAATATTTATGAGTAACAGTAATGTAAATTTATGTAAAATGCACTTCTGGCCAGCTGAAAATCCACACTGGTTGTGTCAGTTACAACACGAATGTCCATGGAACACAACATATGGTGCAGCATCATAGAAAATTAGGTTGTAGGACCTTACTTCATCCCGGGGGTGTTAAATGAGAATATGTATGCATATGCACCTTTCTTATGAATGTTCTATCTGTTCTGGGAAAGGTACCACTGGATAAGTGGCAGTGTATGTGGTTCCAACATGACAGCTGCCCTGTTCACTCTTCCTATGTTGCAAGGAATATACTGAATAAAAAGTTTACTCACCATTGGATAGGACAGAGTACTAGTGCAGTGGCTGGTCAGATCCCCTGATTTGATTCCTGCTGATTTCCTATCTATGCTAGATGATATGTGCCTTTGAATCGCCACAGCATGCAAAGGCATAACATCCAATGTACTTTCATTTGCTCATCTGTCTCCTGAATGGCAGTTGCTAGTGTGTCTTGCAGTTGATGATAAACAATTTGAGCACATACTTAAGTAAAGTGAAAACTACATTTTGTTAAGTAAAATATTTATTTTATGTGTGACATATTGTCAGTCATTTTGAATAAAATGTTTGGTTTATTTAAAGTGTATTCTGTCTAAGTACAATTTTGATTGGTATCTATAGTCACATTTGTCTGACAGCAGATGATTTATGTGTAAGAAGCATTCAGACATCTCCAGTCAAAGACAGATCAGGTATTATCATTCTTCTTATTATTTTTATCATTATAATTATTATTTTTGATCTAAGAAAGTTAATACAGTAGTTTCTTTCTCCATGCATGGGGATGTTTATCATTATGAAGTATGAATGACTGAAGTTTCTGTTATGGCTTTGACAAGAAAGCAGTAACAGGAAGGGTTTAAATGGAAATCTGCCTGACAAAACTGTAGTTGCTTCTCCAAAAACTTGGAAATGTACACACATTTGAAGCTCCATCTGATGTGCCAGATACTAACAACACGTGTGTTGGTTCCATATACAAAAACCGTAGCTGATCCTGTATCTATATCACATAGAAAATTAGATTTTATCGTAGTAGTGAACGTCTGTCTTGCTGCATATAATGACAGAGCCTGGCATGAGAGCTCTCCTCGGTGATGATTACATCACATTAGCTGATTTTGGCCACATTGCTGTCCAATTTTGGAACATTTGTAGGATTCTTTTGTGAAAGATTTGAATGTCAGTATTAACAAGTGCTGTATTACTGTGATTACCTTTCCAAGAAGTACAGAATGCAATTACGAAAAAAAACTTGTTTCAATATCTTGATACCAGAGTTCAAAGCATTATCTGTACAAAAAATTATGTGCCCTTCAGCATACTGTCAACTGCACAAAACCTCATTTCAATATCTAGAACTATTCATGAGGTAAAAGAGGTGTCACATATTATATGACTCACCCTATCCTTTTCTTTAATCCATTGTGGTAAGGATTGCATACCAATGAACAATTTTCAATAACTGAATGACTGAGAATTTTATAAGTGGCTTCCATTGTGTGTTAAACACACTTATATCATTCTTCTGATAATCTCAGTGAAACATTTGTCTTCCCACAGCTAAGGTTATGGCGTCATCCACTTTAAATCACTCCCACCTGATATTCCACATATCACAGTAGGAAAAAGATGTGTAGCTAGCACTGAAGTAATTGAAGTTTGTTGTACTGCTTAAGCCACTGGTATGGAAATATTAATGCAGAATGTTATTCAAACTTTCATGGGATTACACACATGTGAATTACAGAAGTCCTTAATGTCATCAGCAGAATAATCAGGCTGCTGTTAACTGTAATTTTAACTCCTGGAGGTTTTTAAGTGAAGATCTGTATGATGTGTAATAATGTAATGCATATTTATAGCATATTTTAAGATTTAAACTTTCTTTATTTCTCTCTGAGAATATATTGTAGCCACCAAAGTACAACAGACAATTTGAGCTTTTGTGTTATGCTTGTGGAAGTAGGTACGATGGCTTAAATGAATACACTAAGATTCCATGTGTCGAGATAAGCACTTTAATGATCAGCTTGATATCATTATACATAAACACACAGTCACTCCAATTTAAAAGTTCACAATGGACTGAAGGTATGTGCACTATCTGTCACAAACCTCCATTATGGCAGTCGTAAGATAGGTCACTCGACCTGTTGCATGCCGCCACATGCTTAAAAAAGTATAAAGCATGAACATGGCTCATTATAATATCATTGTGTTAAGACAGAGAAGTACTAATTTACTTTTGTGACCTCTTTTTTTTTTGTGAAAAATACAGTCTTTCGACAATGATATTGTCATATAGAAGAAGGTGTAATTAGCTGAATGATGAAAACTAACTTCACTTAACGAATGTTTATTCAGCACTTGTACATACAAGAGTGTGGAGCAAACTGCCTCCAGCCAGAAAACATACAGCATATATACAGCTACAGAACATTCCAGTACATTGAGTCTTGACATTTGTGGATACTTCTAGAATGTACTCAAACCAAATATAGATGTCAAAATTGTACTGTCTAGATGAGTTTTGAACTCACAACCCTCCATGCAACAACTTAGTATCATAACCACTACACCACGGTGCTACACAGCTTCCTGTGTGACATTGCTCCCTCCTTAAGAGAACACTGTGTTTGGGTTATGTTGTCCTAGACCGGGAATGAATCATTGATCTTGCATACTCCGACTCCCGATGACTGATGCTCGCCCTGGTGGTGATCTTCTTAGAACCTCTTTTGCCGCTACGCTCTTCATCACTTTTCTGCTTGTTGTCTGTTGCTGAAGATTCGAATTTACCCGGGGTTGCAGGATCCTTGTAGGGCTTGATTCAAAGGATGTGGACCGTGTCTCTGATCTCATGTGAGGGTCGAAATCTTCAACTTCATAAGTAACATCAGACAACTGTCTTACAACCATGTAAGGTCCAAAGTAGCGCCTGAGGAGCTTCTCAGAGAGACCAACCTTCCGAACAGGAGTGAAGATCCAGACAAGGTCATCAGGCTGAGACAGCAGGGTGGTCGCTCGCGTCATACCTTCGGCGATCGTTTTCTTGAGACTGCAGCATGCAGAGTCGAGCTAACTGCCGAGCTTCCTCAGCTCTGGTTAACACACAGCTAATGTAGTCATCGTCCATGTCATCAGGATGTAACAGAGACACAGTGTCCATCATTGTAGTCGCCTCATGGCCATGCACCAGGAAAAATGGCATAAATCCTGTGGTGTCTTGTTTGGTGGTATTGTAGGCAAATGTCACGAAAGATAGCACCTCATCATAGTTGCTCTGCTCAACATTGACAAACATTGATAGCATGTCAGCCAAGGTCTTATTAAGGCATTCAGTAAGCCCGTTAGTTTGCGGATGGTAGGCAGTCATCATGTGATGAGTAATGTTGCACCGACGGTTTATCTCTGTCACAAGATTCAATTGGAAAACTTTCCCTCAATCTGTAATTAACAACATTGGGGCACTCTGTTCTAATACAATGTCTTCCACGACGAATTTGGCTACCTCATATGTGCATCTTTCTATCCACAGTATCTCATCTCGTCTAGCATAATCTTCAAGCGATCACAATCTATAATTGCCTGAGAAGCTTTCAAAAAGTCCCATCCGAGAATGACATAATGACTACACTCTTGTAAGATGATGAATTCTAAGGGCTGTGCATGGCCACTTATACCCAAACGAATGGTACATCTTCCTGTAGGTTTTACATATTTCCCTTTAGCCACCTTCAGCAGAGATGTTTTGCTGTCGACAAATATGGTTTTCTGCAACTGGCGATGGTACTTCTCTGAAATGACTGAATATGATGCTCCAGAGTCCACAAGAGCATGGGCTCGTTAGCCATCCATGAGGATATTGATTTAATTTCCTACCATTTTTGTAGTGATCGACGGTGAAGGATTTTTCTCTTCGGCGGCCTCACCTCCAATGAAGGTCATACCCTTTAGTTTTCCAGGTTGCGGCCACTAGGTGATTGGCTGGAGCTTCTAAACAGTGATGGAGACCTTGATCAGCACGTTGGGATGCGTCCTCTCCAGTGGCTAGCTTGCAGCAATGGTGACCTACATCGTCCTGTACCCATATCTTTGTGTTCATCTTCGTTGTCCCAGAGTTGGCGTCGGCTAAGATCGGTCTGCTGTGTTCTGGTACAGGCGCCATCAAATATCCACCGCCTTTCTCGACAATAGTGCACCACATGTCCCAGTCATCCACAGTGGAAACATACTGTTTGGTTATCCTGGGTCCTCCAGACG